>NC_054383.1:31310169-31910169 GCF_017654675.1 Xenopus laevis | reverse complement strand
ACGATTAACTGTCGAAATAGAATTGTGCATATAAAACACTTTTCACAGGGCTAACAATGTAATTGTGCAAAAATGCAGAAGCATTCTTTTTTCATGAGATTGTACAGGATTGCTGCTTGTTTTACATTTGCATTTCTAACACTGACAGACAGCAAGGTATTGTCAGGCACTTTGGCACCCATGGGAGAGGCAATTTCACGCAGATGACAATGCACCCTGTCTGTCATTGCCCTTAGCCTCAGCCCTGCATCAATCTGCTTGGGGCCCCATTGACGGACATGTTTACAGTTTGGGAGTCACTACTAGTTCTCCAAACAGTCATCTCATTGCTAAGCTCGCTAATCTTAGCATCAAGGCCATATACTATCATAATTAAGGTTTAATAATATAGTCATTAAATCATTTCACAATCAGCTGTATAATGGTCACCTGAGCTCTAGCAATCACCCAGAGCTTTAAGTATAATTGTAAAGAGGGAGAGAAAGATGGGATATACATTTAAATAATTAAATAAGCACTGAAACATGTTTCAGATTCAAATTATAGTTTTTACCTGATGTGGCGCATTTATGAACATTGAGAAAATCTGCACATGGGCAGTAACCCATGGCAACCAATTATAACTGGCTGCTTCATTATTTTACATGCAGTGGGCTAAAAGTAGCTAATCATTCATTGGTTACTGTGGGTTGCTGCCCAGGTACACAGAGGCCCAATCAGCCCACACAGAGGCCCAAACAGCTCACACCAGCCCACTAAATACTGATTTTCTATGGCACCTTATAGCAGCCCTTCTAGCATTTGCCAGAACCCACAGATTGCCAGTCCGGGCCTGGTGCTCGACATCTATATACGTTTCTCTAACTGAGGTGAGACATTAAAGAAGAATGTCTTGCTTTCAGAGTGAATGGATTTAAATGAACACATAGAACAGACATGGCCTTTTGGGATATATCCTGGGTGAATCAGACATATTATTTATTATTAGAAGGAACCATAGAGGAAGGACTGAGGTCACATGACAGCTGTAGCCTTTTATGGCATTGCTACCACATGTGCCACTTCCTGTTCTCTCAATCTCCCTGTTTCTGTCACAGGACGGTGCTACTTTCTCTTTTGTTTGTTTTTACATGGCTGGCCTGGGACAATAACAGGGCAAATGTGTAGCGTTAGGGCAATGGCACATGTCACATTCTATCCAGCATGGGAAGCAGTCTCACAGGTCCTGGCATTTATCCTCTAATGCAAACAAGACATGCACCAATACCATCAAGGCTCACACATATTTTACATACGTGTTGCTGTACTACAACATATTAGCATGAGCTAAAGCATGTTGGGAGACGTAGTCCAGGAAGATTAGCCACTTAATGCAAGAGGAACTTTTCCTGTCTGCTTTGTGAACGCCTGCATTATTATTATTTTTCATAAGGCATTCAATATGCCTTAATAAAAAAAATGAAAACTGGGTAAATAGATAGGCTGTGCAAAATAAAAAATGTTTATAATATAGTTAGTTAGTGAAAAATGTAATCTATAAAGGTTGGAGAGAACGGACAGAACAGAACCCAACTCTCTTACTCTGAGTTAGTCAGCAAATTTAAGGAGGGCCACTTGGGACATAACTATTCAGTGAGTTTGCAATTTATCCTTAGCTTGCAGTTCAGATTCAAAAGAAAACAGTTATGACCCATGTGGCCCCCAATCAGTGGAAACCAAGAGAGCTGCAAAGCTATTATGTTAGACATCCGTTCAATCCAGCCTTTATAGATCACATTTTTGGATAATTAACTATATTAGAAACATTTTTTAATTTGCACGGTCTATCTATTTACCCAGTTTTTATTTTTACAATAAACTATTCCTTTAATAAATGTAAAAAATATTTACTCTTCCTTTATTTTCCCCCCAGGTGTACCATACACAAAGGAAGTGATGTCATACCGGCATGTAGATAACCATTTTGGCCACAGAAGCATCAATGGTAATCAATGTGGGAACTACACGCTGCAAAAGGGTTATGCAGTGTCTTACTCATTGGCTCCTGTCGGCACCTACCATACAAGTCAACCAAAACTGTTGCCTCTCCCTCACCACAGAGACCTATACTACCATGTCAGCCAACCTAACAGAATGAGGGCAGAGTATGAAAGAGATATAGCATCCAGAAGTGGAACATTATCTCCGCAAAGAATGTCTAGAATAAGGCACCAAGAACTGCACCACAATCCACAGGTTTCTCTGCAGCACTACCCCACAGAAATAGCTACAGCCTTCTAAGAATTAGGCATGCACCTATTAGAGCTTGTTAATAATTGGCCTGATATAACTCAGGCTTACACAGGCTTTATCTGCTTTTTAATCCACAATGGCTGCTGTTTTTTTCTGTATGAGCCTAAAATAATGCAAAATCACTTTCATCCTATGTGGCTGTTCACATGTGGATTGTAGGTGTCCCACCTGAGAATGACGAGACTTTTTGTGATATTCTAAACTAGTTTTTGTCCAACCTGACATGGGGCTCCTCTGTTGAAATGACAAATCCCATATTATTACACTGAAAAACTTAATGTTCAAGTCAGGAATGTCCAATCTGTTGCCTTCTAGCAATAGTAGAATTTTGAGTGTTGTTGTTTTTTCCTCTCAATTCTGGGCCCCAACTTTTCGTTACTGACAGGACCCTAATTGGACCACTTACTGTATTTAAATAAAACTACTGATGTGTTTTTATCAAGGCCTCAAGCTGGCCATACCTAGGCTGATAAAAGATGCTTATTTGGCCCCTCTATACCAAGTTTAAAACTTATCAGTTAATTTATGTAGTGCTTAAGTCTGCTGGAGCGAAATCTGGCTGAAAATTGTCCAAATATATCTTTGGGGCAGGTTTGAAAATCCCACAAATCTGTGAGTTAATGGTTCATGTACTAATGCTGTATAATCTGAGGACCAACAATCTGATGTGCTTGGTGAGCCACCAAGCCATGTATGGCCAACATAATTGTATGTACATGTACTACTAGGAAAAATGGATTCTTGTTGCACTGATCAGCATTGATACTGTATAATATGTATATAATAATATACTGTGCATTCATGTATATTATGTGTCCAAATTTTTGTACATAGAAATTTCTTTCAATGTAAAATATTCTTAAAGATTTTCAATAAATATTTATATGAAAATACACTAAATGAACTGTTTTTATTATCCTGTATTTATATAGGCTTATTATTGAGGTTGCCACCTTTTGAGGGTGGGCAGGGAGGATTGGCAGGGGAGGCTTGAGACATTGTCCAAGAGCCCCATTGGATGACAAACAATGGTACTCTATCCCTTTTTATTTAAATATTGTAAGTTTAATAAGCACGAAAAAAAATAATATATATATATATATATATATATATATATATATATATATATATATATATATATATTGTATTTATGATACAATATACCAGGTCATACCAGTCACCCGAAGAGTTTTTGCAGGGCCTGGCAAGGTAAATCTACGGTTAGCACGATTCTCACCTGAAGATTTGCATATATTGCATTTCTTTTAAATACAATTAGTGCCCCTCCAGCAAAATTAATTTATTAGTAAAGTCCAGGTAGTGATCAGGTAACCTTGTGATTATTCATAATTTAAGCAGAAAGCTGTTTCTGTTTTTAATGCCTGGTGGCAGAATGCAGAATCTATTGCTAACTTTGAACATTTGTAAGTACTGAAAATTGTATTTACTGATTCCTGTGAAGTTGAATATAACTTTGGAGAAAGGAATAATGATTTAATTGGCAACTGTCTGATTTAAATAACATGATCCAGCATCAACAGCTTCTATAGAATTCATTGCCTCTGCATTTACATTACAGATCTGTGCACCTAGTACTGACTGTATTGACTGCAATGAGAATTGGACCAATGTTGATTGGTTTACAATAATTTAAATAAGCCCCTCGGTCTCTTCACCAGGCAGATTACAGTTCCTAAAAGAGGAAATCTTAATACCCACTGAAATAGAGCACAGTGCTTCACAAGTTAAATAAACAGCCTCCTACAAATTATCTTTATGCAGACATGTGGGTAATAAATATAAACTGTGGGTAGTATACAGGGTTGTGTGAAATGGCCATTAGCTTCTTTGAAGTGAAATGCCTTTCAATCGGTGTTCTGCAACTGATGTGGATATTTACAGCTGCCTTCCAGGTTCTTTAGACGCAACGATCGTAGCTCTGGACTTGACGTAATACTGTATATAAAGCATCCATATGCCCAAATCACAAAGGAATGTAATATAAGGAATGTAAGTCAAGGCAAGTGTCTCCTATTAATACTGTAAACTTGAGGTTTCTGTATATTTTAAAGGTCCTGAATCCATGTGGTATTAGTTTACCAATACCACCCTTAAAGGCGTTGTTCACCTTTGAGTTCATTTTTATTATGATGTAGAGAGTGATATTCTGAGACATCTTGGAATTGATTTTTGTTTATTATTTGTGGGTTTTGGGTTATTTAGCTTTTTATTCAGCACCTCTCCAGTTTGCTATTTCAGCAATCTGGTTGCTAGGGTCCAAATTACCCTATCAACCATGCATTGATTTGAATAAGACTGGACTAAAAATTGAAGAGGACCTGAATAGAAAGATGAGTATTCAAAAGTAGCCGGAAAGAGTCAGAAGAGGAAGGAAAATAATTTAGGCTTAGAATTTGCCGTTCTATAACATACTAAAACTTAACTTAAAGGTGAGCCACCCCTTTAACCAAAGATGTTACAATTGAGGTGAGCTATGGTACAGTATATATATATATATAAAGGAAACCACATTGCCTACAGAACCAATTGATATAAAGCTACCCATCAAAGCATTGATAAATATCAAATCCGCTAAGCAAAATGCACAAGGCCCATTATTTAGTTTTGTAGTTAAGCAGGTGTAGAGAATTTTTAAAGTGGAACTCCGGCTTCCAAACCAAAATTTGATAAAGAGGCCCACATAACACAGAAACCCCTAATATATCCATCACAGTTACCGGTTTCTTCAAAAAGTATGAATAAATGCCATTTTCTATGCTAAATCCAGCTGTTTAACAGTTCTTCTCTTTCTGCATCATTTGAAATCCTGGTAGGGAAGGAGGGACTAAATACTGATGTTACAAATTGTAACAACTTCTCCACAGCTTACAGAAAGCATGCAGGAACTACATAACCCACAATGCATTGCACCATGATGTTCTGTTCCTTATTGAAATCACATGTGCAGGGAATTGTGGGGTTTGGAGGATGCAGTCAAAAGGTTGCCATAGATGCAAAGATCCGCTCGTTTGGCGATGTTGCCAAACGAGCGGATCTTTCCCCGATATGCCATTAACAGACTTGGCTATATCGGGGGTAATCTGATTGTTCGGCTGTATGGCCGAACGATCAGATTACGATGTGCCATGAGCTCCGGCGGGATCGGTCGGGTCAAAATCAAACCTGAACGATCGACCAAACGACGATCTCCGCCGGACGAAAGATGTCAGCACACGCCACACACGATCCGAAAATCGTACGAATCCTCGATTCGTACGATCGGATCTGTGTGTCTATGGCCACCTTAAGGGTTGCTGACTGTTGGATACAAAGTAACAGTAGTCAGCCAGCTCAGCAAATTAGTCAGCCAGCTTAGCAGAAGAGCAAGGGGCTAGGCTTAATGAACTGTCAGAAACCATTAAAAATCATGAAAAGTCTGCATATTTTTTAATTGATGTATATTGCAAAGTTGCTTGAAATTATGTTTACTGTTCAAAAAGCTTAAGTTATGTTTTTGTGGAGTTCCCTTTTAAGAACAGGGTTTTTTTTTAAAGGGGAGACACCCTTGATGGGTAGCTGCTAATAATATCATATAGCGGAAATGTTTAAATGCTATTATGGGAACATAGAGCCCTTGTTACCTCATGGGACAATACTATGAGGCAGGTGTTCCCCTGTGGATGCCTATGAACAAAAGTTTCACTTGTACAGTTTGTTAGGGAGTTTGTGGTTGCAGCAAAAGGAAAGGGACGAACTGTTCTGCCACAGAACTGAGTTATCTCAGACACTTCGCAATTATGGTTGGTAGACAAAACACTGGCATCTTAAATGTGCCAAAATAATGAATTATTTTAAGGGAAAGTATTTATACGTACATGACTTACTTTCTTCTTATTATCTGCAAATGTATGTAGGGCCCTATAGGGATACAGGCCCTATAGAGTTAATCTTTTCACCATTTCCTTGGGTTATTGGGTAGAATCCCTGTTACAGAATAACCTTTACAGTGATAGGCTGAGAGATTTGATGACACTGCTCTGACTCACTCCTATATAGTGTGTGCAGGGAGTGGCCTCTTCCTCTTTTGCCTCTGGATGTGATTCCAGCTGGATGTGCTCAGGGGGACTGAGTGCAATAGGCCCAGAAGAAGGCATGTGTCCAAGTTGGGGACCAGGAAACCCCGTGAATGAGGAACAGATACACTAGGGCAGACTTGTCATAGTCTCTCTAGGAGAGAAAGGCAGAGAGGATAGAGAGAAAGAGCAGCTGAAGCTCCAACAAGGATTTGCAGAAAGGGAGTAGCTTCCCAGAGGCTCTGTGTGTTGCCTCCAGTCAGGGACCTCAGTGAAGAGGGACTGTAGGGTAGAAGCTGCTTTCCTGACAACTTCCAGGAGGGAAAGGTTGTACTGCAATTGCCTGTGTACTCTCTGTGTGAGCCCGCCTTGTTCTGTGTGAACTCTCAATATGCTGTTTTCCTCAACTCCTGCGTGAGTATTAAAACCTGTGGTCATTTGTAGAGATGGCGCGAACTGTTCGCCGGCGAACTTGTTCGCGCGAACATCGGGTGTTCGCGCTCGTCGGAAGTTTGCGAACGTCGCGCGACGTTCGCCATTTTGGGTTCGCCATTGTTGGCGCTTTTTTTTGCCCTCTCACCCCAGACCAGCAGGTACATGGCAGCCAATCAGGAAGCTCTCCCCTGGACCACTCCCCTTCCCTATAAAAACCGAAGCCCTGCAGCGTTTTTTCACTCTGCCTGTGTGTGCTGAAGAGATAGTGTAGGGAGAGAGCTGCTGCCTGTTAGTGATTTCAGGGACAGTTGAAAGTTGAATCGTTTTGATACTGCTCTGTTATTGGAGGGACAGAAGTCTGCAGGGGTTTGAGGGACATTTAAGCTTAGGTAGCTTTGCTGGCTAGTAATCTACCTTCTACTGCAGTGCTCTGTATGTAGCTGCAGTGGGCAGCTGTCCTGCTTCTGATCTCATCTGCTGACTGCTGCAATAACAGTAGTCCTTGTAAGGACTGCTTTTATTTATTTTTTTGTTGTTTTACTACTACTACTACTACTACTATAAGAGCCCAGTGCTATTAGTCTAGCAGTGTTGGGGAGTGGGACTGGTGTGCTAATCTGCTGCTCCTAGTAGTTCAGCAGCACCAACTTTAATTTTTTTTTTTAATATTCATTTTTTTTTATTTTACTTTTTTTTATTTTACTACCGCTGTAGTAGTGTATAAGTTGACCTTTTAGGCATTATTTGCCCTGTAGGCATTTTTTGCCCAGTGTGTTATTCAACCAACTGCCATCTAGCTGTGTGACCTTGTTCACATTCTGTCTAAATATCCATAATATTACCGTCTCCAGAAAAAAACACCGGAGTGACTTTTTTCAAGCAGCCATAATATATTTTACGTAATCCGTATCCATCGCTGTAGTAGTGTATAAGTTGACCTTTTAGGCATTATTTGCCCTGTAGGCATTTTTTGCCCAGTGTGTTATTCAACCAACTGCCATCTAGCTGTGTGACCTTGTTCACATTCTGTCTAAATATCCATAATATTACCGTCTCCAGAAAAAACACCGGAGTGACTTTTTTCAAGCAGCCATAATATATTTTACGTAATCCGTATCCATCGCTGTATTAGTGTATAAATTGACCTTTTAGGCATTATTTGCCCTGTAGGCATTTTTTGCCCAGTGTGTTATTCAACCAACTGCCATCTAGCTGTGTGACCTTGTTCACATTCTGTCTAAATATCCATAATATTACCGTCTCCAGAAAAAACACCGGAGTGACTTTTTTCAAGCAGCCATAATATATTTTACGTAATCCGTATCCATCGCTGTATTAGTGTATAAATTGACCTTGTAGGCATTATTTGCCCAGTTTTTTTGGCCGCAGCCACTGAAGCACAGAGGCCAGAAAAAATATGCCATATAAATGCTGAAAATAGTCATTTTTTGCCATACGTTGACTCAACGTATATGGCAAAAAATTACTATTTTCAGCATTTATATGGCATATTTTTTCTGGCAACTGTGCTTCAGTGGCTGCGACCAAAAAAACTGGGCAAACAATGCCTACAAGGTCAACGTATGGCAAAAAATGACTATTTTCAGCATTTATATGGCATATTTTTTCTGGCAACTGTGCTTCAGTGGCTGCGTCCAAAAAAACTGGGCAAACAATGCCTACAAGGTCAACGTATGGCAGTTGTTTAAAGAGAACAGTAGATTACTAGCCAGCAAAGCTACCTAAGCTAAAATGTCCCTCAAATCCCTGCAGACTTCTGTCCCTCCAATACAGAGCAGTATCAAGCAGATTACTAGCCAGCAAACTTACTATCATCTGTCCCTGAAATCACTAACAGCTCTCCCCCTACACTATCTCTTCCAAGCACACACAGGCAGATTTTTCAGATACATTTTTGCCCTTGATCCCCCTCTGGCATGCCACTGTCCAGGTCGTTGCACCCTTTAAACAACTTTAAAATCATTTTTCTGGCCAGAAATGTCTTTTTTAGATGTTAAAGTTCGCCTTCCCATTGAAGTCTATGGGGTTCGCGAACCGCTCGCATTTTTGCGCAAGTTCGCGAATATGTTCGCGAACTTTTTTTCCGACGTTCGCTACATCCCTAGTCATTTGCCCTTTTTGGCATAATAAACCGTTCCTGATTAAGAAACTCCTGGCGCCCAAGTTGTTTTTGTGTGCACAGTAGCCTGGGGGGGATGTAGTTGCACTACACCATAGAGGGAACACTTCCACTTAGCGAAGGCCCTGCCCTGGGTGTAAGTCGCGTGTAACCCATGCTCTAGTGTTCTAGCTGGTGAATTAACCCCGAGTGGCCCAAATAGGTGTTACATGTATAAAACATGTTGGCATATGGAGCTGCAGTTACCATTCTTTTCTCTTTGCACCAGAGGGGACGTGTCTGCCATCTGCTGGTAATGTATGATAAGCACACATGTTAGGAAACCTCCACTCTGAATATTCTGTGCAAATTTAATATTATGATCGCAAATGCAGTGAGCAAAGTGAAATTTTAACCACAGTTGCCATGTTTTTTCTCACAACGCAGCATTTTTCCCAGATATCAGAATCATTGTGGTTGTAAGGGGGTGTTACACTTGACACAACTGTGTTAAGTTTCCAAAATGAACACAACTGCGCACACATTCTGCTGTAGATCAGACTTCTGCCCCCACTTCTTTAGGGACAAGTTGTACCTGTGTCAATAGAGTGCTTGATTTGGAAGGGATGGCAGGAAGGACTGAGGAAGGATTGAGTTGCACTAAGCACAACTTTACAGAAAGAATACATTTTGGCAGTATGTGACCCACAAGTAGACATTGAACTGATTATTAATAGATCCCAGCATTACACCTAAACAACTACTTTAAGTCAGCCGTGTACTACAGATAAATGTAACCATGTTTGTTTTCTCTGTAATGCTATGAGGGTACATTTTCTCCTGATGCATTAGCTTCAGTAAATACAAACTCCATATTGTTAAAATGTAAAAACCTCTGCTTGAATCCTATGACATCTATTATCCGGCATGCTTGGGAGCAGGGGATTTCCAGATATGTTTTTTCTCTGTAACTTGGATCTCCATACTTTAAAGGGGTTGTGCACCTTCAAACAACTACTTGTTTTCAGATAGATCACCAGCAATAACGACTTTTTCCAATTAATTTCTATTTTCTATGTGTCACCGTTTTTCTAATATTGTAGTGTAAAGTGTAATTTTTCAGCTTCTAAAGCAGCTCTGGGAGGGGGGTCGCTGACCCTGTAAACTGTTCTAAATTGATACATTTAGTTGATACATTTCTTATCTTTGTCCCTGCTGAGCAGAATCTCTGGGTTTCATTACAGGCAACTGTTGGAATTGATACAATAGTTACTAATACTCCAGAGATGCTGCTGAGAAATGTATCAACTAAATGTTGCAAAATTGTAACAGTTTAGAGTCTGCACCTGAATTACTGAGCTGGCACCTCAAACACCAGAGACAGGAACATTCACCTTTAAACTTAGATTCTGGAAAAATGGTAAAAATAAATAATGAAAAATAATTGAAAAAAGTCTTTATTTCTGGGGAACAATCTGAAAATAACTGAACTGAAAAAAGTGTTTGGAAGGTGAACAACCCCTTTAAGTCTACTATTATTATTTATATAGCACCATTATTTCCCATAGTGCTTTTCAGAGTAAAGAGATACAAATAGAAGACCAAATACTTTCAGACAAAGCATTACACTAAAAGGGATTCACAGTTACAACTGAATATTGCTGGAACACGATAGGGGGGAAGGCCTTGATCAGAAGAGCTTACATTTAAAGAGGGAGAGGCAGTGAGACTAAGGTGAGGGTAACCTGTTGGTTAGGATAGTAATGGTAAAGGTGGCCATAGACGCAACAATTACGATCTTTCGTGGAAAAGATCTTTCCAAGAAAGATCGTTTGTTTCAATACACATGTGTATAGCTGAATCATCAGATATACAGGTAGAAACAATAGAATTCAACCTGTATCTGACGATTCAGCACTAACAATGACAATGATGTTTGGGTGCCTTTAAGGGCAACTGATCAAAATTTTCCATCCAGCCAGATCAACGAGCCGACCAATATCCAAGTTTTCTGCCGATATTGATCGGTCCTTTTCCCACCATAAACACACCGAATATCATACGAAAATTATTTTCGTATGATATTATCTGTGCGTCTATGGCTACAGTGTGAGTGTTAGACGTGCTGGGAGATTGTTACTTCCCGGTGCCTCTCCCCGAATGACGGTGCCATTACATTGTGTGCAAAATAGTTCATTGGCCATCCATCAACAATTGAAGAGAAATATACAGTACAGTGATCCCTTTATCTAGTGTTACAGTATCAGCTGCAGTACAGCTTTCAAAACATATTTCAACGTTGTTCTGTTCATGGAGGCCAGCAATGGATATAAATGCCCACAAGATGTCTCTAAAGATACATGCTGATATACATTAGGGGCAGATTGATCAAAGTGTGAGATTAGAACTCGCAACAGAAAAAACTCACCCACTTTCTATTCATTCCTATGGGATTTTTTTTGTTAGAGTTCATCATTTGATAAATAAGCTTCTAAATATGTATAATGAGAAGCACAATATTAATAACAATAATCTTAACTGACCTTCCTGTCAAACTGCAAAGATTTTGAAAAAGGTTTGAAAATAGATGTGTATATGGACTGAAACAGTGACCTATATTATTATTATTAACATGTATTTATATAGCACCAACATATTTAGCAGCGCTGATATATATCTGTGGCACTTCATAAAGAAATTCCTGTTGAATTCCCATTTTGTAAATTTATATATATATAAAAAAAAAATTATATATATATATATATATATATATATATATATATATATATATGAGTCTGTGGAGGAGTCGGCACTCACGTCACTCGGTTCAAACATGCCTGGGTGCAATGTCCAAAATTTTGAAATATCTATCCCACAAAGAAGGTCCGCACTCTTAGGACTTTTGTTTAAGTCCTGAGAGTGTGGACCTTCTTTGTGGGATATAATTTAGGCACTAATCAATCTACATGTGAATGCACTTTTCTATTTCACATTTAAAGTGCATTGTCAAGGAAAACCCATTTGGGTATCTGTGTCAGTCAAAATGAGAACCTTATAACTTAATATTGCGAATATTTATGAAGTTGCCATGCTGTACATAAGAAATATAATCAATACACTGGTATATATCATACTTACCAATGAAGTGCCAGTTTTTGCATTTGCATATTGGCATGAATATTATAATACGACTCTGTTGTTAGCTTATCATAGGAACCTTGAAATGCTTCTATAGATTTGGTCACTTTTAAACAATGTGGTAGATTTTCTGGGACAAAAATGGAGTGAATGGTCAAAATGGGGGCAATGCCTGGAATTTGGGTTCCTATGACATAAAATTTACATTCCAGTTTTTTTAACCTTGAATGACCTCAAAACTCAAATGGTACTTTTCTTAAGAAAAAACTTGATTCTACAAGTTTGAGTCCCTCACTCGAAAACTCAAATTCAGAGGAAAAAAATTCTAACTTTTAACCTTGGCAAATGGTCCCAGGAACCTCTGCCATTGACTTATACAGAACCTCGACAAGTTTTGGGTGGTGTATTTTCAGATTCAAGCTATTTCCAGGGTTGAGGTATAATAAATCTCGGATATTCCATTTTTTTTTTTTAAAAAAAAACTTGATCGATTTGAGTTTTTTTTAACCCGAAAATTTGACCAAAAAATACTTTAGTGGATAAGATAACACAATATGCTCCTTGGTGCCTTAGTAGCTGCTCCTCAGCTTTAGACCTAACATCGCTAAATACAAGGTGCTTTGTGTGACTTGGATTAGACATTTAATCAATTTGCACAGTGATTTCTTGATATCTGCAAATCTAGCATGCATAACATGCTGTAAGTAATCGAGACCACAACCACAGCCAACCAGCTGCAAAGGAAATCAGCAGCTATGTGACATAAATGAGTTAACACACAAATCTGTTGCTATTTAGGGCACAAATATATCTTTGGAATAAAACATTTAGAATGTGCCCTGAATATACTTTGTGTGGATCTCATCTGAGTCTCAACATATACTAATGGCTAAGTATGAATAAAATCATAGGCTGTTTCATAACATTTAAATGTCTGTCTGTGAATGTAGATGTGGTGCAATGATGCAGGGCTGTTGGAAAGGGAAATTATAATTTGGAGAAAGTGGTGGGGCTTCTAACGTCAGTAGTTAGAAGCAATATTTTGGTTTACTTTTACCTATAATAAAAAGCTCAGTGCTGCAGTGCTGGCATTTTTTTAATGTCCTTTCAGTCCAGTGTCACTGTGTCATACAGCAAGAGCATGCTTTACCAGTGAAGACCATTTTTGGCCTTTTTTGTGGAGCCAGACTTTGTAATAATACTCTGCATGACAGGTGTTCTTTTTGTATGCAGTTTTTGCACAGAAATTCAGTAATTCTGACTTCTAGGTCAAGAATAATGGATACTGACCAACAAGCAGCTTACACTGATCCCAATCGAGACAAGAAACCATCGGAGTGGTGATGCCAGGCCAGACAAGGAACCAAGGATAAGCAGATTGGCGATCAGGCATATACTGTACAAGGATGGGGCACAATAACATCCACTAAAGTGATCCCAAGGGCTGGGCGCATTGGCGCAAACTATAAATTTGCAAACGGTCTTCCACTGTCGGAAGTGGTCGCTAAACAGTTTTCGGGTTCGCAAAAGCTATATTAAATTCATGCAAAGCAAAATTCGTTCGTGTAAAGGCATAACTTTTCGCATTGCGAATAGCTTTCCCGTTACCGACTTTTATTAAATTCCCCCGATAGTGTCATAAAACACATGGCAACATTATGCAAGCACAACAACACTTGCATATTTACACATCAGCATGAGCATAATTTTGCACATGGAAGGACAGCAATGCACAAAAATGCCATGTAGATCGCTGGAAGAGCAGTTTTCTCATAATAGGAGCACCAGCCCAGGGTGTCAGGTAAGTAAATACAATCACTTGTTGTGCCTAACTTTGGCACCCCCAAGTATAAAAGGACTTTCCTTCTCCTTTAAGGAGTATAAAATATTGCGTCTTGTGGCCCAACACTTGGGGCTAAGAGCAACAGTGTGGTATGTGTCTTTTGTACTTTGCACCTTGCCCCATACATGGTAAATTAGATTATGTACAGCTAAGGAACAGTAGTGCATGGGTTACACTGGACTCAATGATGGGCCTTCACTATGTAGAAGGAATGAAGGGGACATCTAGTAGTGGATCTACAACAGGTTACTGTCCTTAAAAATAAAATAAGGGTGCCTGATTCCCTATTCATGCTGCAATCCATCCCTTACCAAGCACTATATTAAGGGGGTTATTTATCAAAGGTTGTATTTTAGAGGTTTGTGAGCTTTTTTAGACCTCAAATTCACTGAATCAGTGAATTTGAGTTGAACAACCCCAAAGCTAGGGCCGGATTTATATAGCGGGCACCCCTAGGCCCGTTGCCGTTTGTCAACCCTGTCCCCTCCCCTTCATTTCCACAAATCTTTATCATCAGGTTGGGAGCACCAGGGATTGGTGAATGGGAAATTAAAAAAAACTATTGTATCTCATGATGAGCCCCAGAGTTTCCGAACTAATGTGGGTGTGGTTGGGCTTCATGCCGCCCCCTAAAATCCTAGGCCCGGGCCTTGCTGGCCTTTTCAAAAATCCGGGCCTGCCCAAAGCAAGAATTGATTAAGTCTTCAGTGGGAAAAAACTTGAATCGATCGAATTGATTGAGTTTTCGATCAAAACCCACCAAAAAAAGTCGAACATCATGAAGGCTATTAACTTCTTAAAATGGTTGAAGGGACCTCAGCAATTGACTTCTACATGACCTTGACAGGTTTTAATTTTTTTTTTTTTTTTTTTTTTTAAACTTGCCTTTTTAGAGCTATTTTTTAACCTGAAAATTCGAGGTTTGACTGAAAAATAGAAAAAACAACTCAGCCTTTAATAAATATCCCGTTAAGTGTGGCAATAAGTGGTCACAAGCCTATGGGCCTATGATATATGCTTATATGCAAATATGCTTATAAGCAAATCTAGATACTGTACATCTGTCCAGCAACTAGGGAAGTGATGAAGTGTTGGGATTTAGGGTCCCTATGGGGCACTGCAATAGTTTTTGAGATAAATCACTTTTACATTTACTCCTTCCACCTGTTTTATTTTCCTGCTGCAAACAGCTCATTGAGAGAAGGAGCAGTCAGTTGTAGAAAGCAAAAATTCAAACAAACTGATTTCTGTAAGAAAAAAGGTTAGGTTGCTATGATACACTAATAAACCACCTAATATCTCAAAAAAAAAAAAAAGGTTTAGAAAAGATATTTATGAATCAACTGCTACACTTTGAATCCATTCTTTGTGTTACACGTTTAGCCAGTAGAACTACCCAAATTTAGCAGACACAAAATGCTGTGCTCCCAGGGTCCTTCATGTGGGAAAACAATGTCTTTTACATTCACAGACCAATTGCACAAAGACGACTCTGTCTTTTTCAGAAAAGTCTATTAGAAAAAAAATATTTCTGTTGTTAATTTGGCACAGGAGGATAAAGTCATTGAATGAATAGAATTGGTTTTCTAATCTAATTGGAGAGCCAGTGTCAGGCACTGAGTGTTTCACAAACGAACGGCATTTTCATAAAGCAGTAAATAAGGCTTCAGATATTTATGTATAGATACAGCATGCACACCGACTGTTGTGCACAAACACATGCAGCTTCCTATATAGACTATCAAGTCACTCACTGTGGGCTTCGTTAACCAAAGTGCCCACTGGTGAAAACCATTAAAACAGAGGCAAATGTTTTAATATAAAAATGCCATACAGGAGGGTTTTGCACCAAACTACTATTTTAGCACCTATGGACACACCAGGCTGTGTCGTAACTTCATATACAGCAGACCCCGTGGTTGTGGGAGGGCCCAGACAGTGGGGTCTGCTGTATCATGTTCTCCTCTAATGGAACCTACCTTAAAGGAATACTGTCATGTTTTTTTTTTAAATGCATCAGTTAATAGTGCTGCTCCAGCAGAATTCTGCACTGAAATAAGTTTCTCAAAAGAGCAAACAGATTTTTTTTTATATTTAATTTTGAAATCTGACATGGGGCTAGACATATTGTAAGTTTCCTATCTGCCCCCAGTCATGTGACTTGTTTGATAAGCTTCAGTCACTCTTTACTGCTGTACTGCAAGTTGGAGTGATATCACCCCCCTCCCGCAGCAGCCTAACAACAGAAAAATTGGAAGGTAACCAGATAACAGCTCCCTAACACAAGATAACGCTACCTGGTAGATCTAAGAATAGCACTCAATAGTAAAATCCTGGTCCCACTGAGACACATTCAGTTAAATTGAGTAGGAGAAACAACAACCTGCCAGAAAGCAGTTCCATCCTAAAGTGCAGGCAAAATGACCTGAGATGGCTGCCTACATGGTAATATTATAAATTAAAAACAATACACTTGCTGGTTCAGGAATTCAATTTTATATTGTAGAGGGAATTATTTGCAGTGTAAACAGTGTAATTTAGAAATAAAAACGACACCATAAAAACCATGACAGAATGTAAACGGCAAAAAGCCCTGTAAGCAGGTAGCAAGGGGGGTGCGGAAGGAGGAACTGTTTGCACTGGACCCTCCAAAGAGTTTTTTGCAGTCGGCCACTGTGTGGATAACATTTTGACCCTGTGCCTTTGGAATAACAACATCCAAACACCTATGGTTTTCAGCATACCTCCCAACATTTTGGAAGTTAAAAGAGGGACAAAAAGTTTTTTGACCACACCCCCAAAAATTACAAAATTTGGCAGGTTATGAAAGTTTGAAAATATTTCTCCTTATCTAAACTGTGTTTTTGTGTCTCAAAATTGTTACAAAGTATCTTATTTGCACCTGTGGCTGTTCTGGACTCTCTGCTAAAAGCCAATTAAGTGAGAAACTTTGTTTCTTTTTCTGGCTGTTCAGTGCAGAGAAAAGAGGGACTTTCCAGTACAAATGAGGGACTGCGGGTTGAGCTGTCAGAAGAGGGACTGTCCCTCCGAAAAAGGGACAGTTGGGAGGTATGTTTTCAGCACAATTGTGTCCAATCACACGTTTTTTACACATTGCCCATAAATGTACCAGGCAGGGCTGGATTTCACAGATGGGCATCCCTAGGCCGCGCGGTCCTAGTGCCCACCCGTACTAACTCCACCCGTGCGCGGAGCAAAAAGACCAGAAACGGCATGACGCCCCCAATACAATACCAGGTGGCCTTGATTAGCAAAAAAATACCCAAATAGCCAACAATATTAAACTTCTAATTGACCATAGAATATGTGATTTTGTAGTCAGGCCCGGATTTGTGGTGAAGTCACAAAGGCCCAGGCCTAGGGTGGCATGATTTTAGGGGCAGCTTGCAGCCCAGCCGCACTGGGGACACGTACTCCTGTACACGTAATCCTCAGTGCTCCGGTGCATGTGTGCGCTTGCATGTTGGGGGTGACATAGGGACTCCCAATCCCGAATCCTGGCTTGTATGTAAAGGTGAATTCCAACTCTAAGTCAGTTATAGACAGAGTCTGGGAATTCTGCCAGTTATTGTTCATTCACCTTACAGCAGAACAGCCAGCAGATGTATTTATTATCTGTTATTTATATAGCATTTCTGCAACACTTTACAGACATTATACATCATTCACATTAGTCCCCACCCTAGTGGAGTTTACAATCTAAGGTCCCTATCGCTTTCACACACAGTAGGGTCAATTTTATCAAGAGCCATTTAACCTGTCTGTATCTTTTCATTTAGGAGTATGGGAGGAAACTCACACAAACAAAGCAAGACTTACAAATTCCTTGTAGTTCCATTGGCTGTAATTGAACTCAGGACCCCAATGCTGCAAGACATCAGCGATACATTATTAATAATTAGTGATGGGCAAAATTCACGAAACGGTGAAAAATTCGCAAAACGGCGCAGACAATTTTTTTTTTGACGCCAGCGAATTTTCGCCAGCAAACTTTTGCGGCCGTTTCGCGAATTTATTCGCCCATCACTATTTATAATCCTTTCTTTATATAGTGCTGACAGGTTACTCTACTTTTTATAGACATTATTATTTTATTTGTCTTATTTCTATACAGCTTATACATATTCACTTTATTTATGTTATTTATATACAGCTTATACATATACACAACAATGTACAGAGATTGTTTATCATTTACATTTCACCCCAGTGGAACTTACAATATAAGTTCTGTGTTACAGTCATACACACACACACACACACACACACACACTAGGGTAAATTTCACCATAAGACGATGAACCTTCAATTGCCCTGCAGTCATGGGGAAAAGTGCTATTCTGTTGGCAAAAAACTATCAGCACCAGTTTTGACAAGCTCTAGTAGTGATGTTTGTATTGCTTCTCTACTATAACCTCAGGATTGTAAATCTGAGACGGTTACATTTATGGAAAGGGTATACCAGAAGGCTGGGGTAAGGAGCCTGTGGATGTATGGTATATGGTGTTACAGGTATGGGATAACTTATCCGGAAACCTGTTATCCAGAAAGCTCTGAATTACGGGACGGCTATCTCCCATTGACTCCATTTTAGTAAACAATTCTTAATGTTTAAAAATGATTTCTTTCTTTTTTCTGTAATAATAAAACAATCCCTTGCACAACTAAGATATAATTAATCAATAATGAAGGCAGACAAATCCTATTGAGTTTATTTAATGTTTAAATTATTTTTTGGTAGATTTAAAGCATGAAGATCCAAATTACAGAAAGATCTGTTATCTGGAAAACCCCAGGTCCAGAGCATTCTGAATAACAGGTCTCATACCTGTTTCATAAAAATAATTGGATGACAATGTTCTTGGGAGCATGAGCCAAAGCATTGCACTGTAATTTGAAATAAAACACTTTAATTTTTTGGTGTTACTGTTCCTTGAAGCCGGGTATGGAGATCCAAATTGCAGAAAGATCCCTTATCCAAAAACCCCCAGGATAAAGGATCCCATAATCTGTATGTGTCTGTGGCATAACCACTTTGTGAATGCAGTGTGAATAACCCTGAATTTTGGATAGATTTGTGATTGTTTTGTGCACCAAATACATGTATCCTATATAGTGATGGGAGAATAAATTCGGCAGCCACTAATTTGGGACGAATTTCCACATTTTGTCGCCAGCGAATAAATTTGCAAAACTGCAGCAAAAATTTGCTGGTGAAAAATCCAATGAGACAATAAAAATTGCACGCATCAGAATAGTTGCGTTCATAAAATTGTCGCGCATCAAAATTATTCAGACGTCCATTGACTTTAATGCATTTGGATATAATAGTCGCGCATATAAAAATTTCGATCGCGTCAAAATTGACGCTCGTCAAAATTATTTTGACACCCATTGCCCATAATTGCCTCACAAGGAAACTTCAGACGACTTTGGAAAATGAAGCGACGCTCGTGCCATGTCACAGGCGAATACATTCTAGCAGGGGAAGCAGTTCGGGGAGATTAGTCGCCCCAAAGAAGAGGCAATTAGTCACCGGCGACTAAATCTCCCCGAATCTCACAGTGTGACCTTACCCTTATAAAGTCATAATAGGAAAGGCATAAACAGCTGATATACCTAAATCTTTTGTATTCCTTTAAATACACAAGATATAGAGGTTGTTGATAATGGAGTTGGTATGTTTATACTATTTATTCATTAAAGCACTTTAAAGGATTAACACTAGATTTCTGAAGTGGCAACGGATGGGTAACAGCTGTTGATCTCAATAGAAATCTTGCTGATCTTATCATGTTATTTTGACTTGTCATGATTACAGTTTAAAGAAAGCACAGCAATGTGGGCAACAAGCTGGTAATATTACAACATGTTCCTAGGAGTTAGCTTAAATATTTATGGATTTCACAACATTGAAATTAATAGTTCATGCAAAACATACAAATTTGAATAGAACTTCCCCTTTTTCTGTGTCCTGCAGATGCCATGCAGAGACCTAAATAAGAATTATTTCGGTAATGGCATGGAAACCGTGTAAATAAATATTTATGTTAAAAAAATAACCTACTTATGTTTGGATCCAAATTTAAACTCTTGCTCGGGGGAGAGGCAACAGAAAAGTCTTTCTTATTTCCAATCTTGTCCATATAAAGCAGTATTGTAAGTTTAGGTGAAGTTGTAGAAATACAACAGAAAAAGATAAAGATAAAAAGCCATGATATGAATTGGTAAAAAAATTCTGTGCATGTATATTTCTCCCATGGTTCTGATATTCTTATTGTAGCTGCACCACCCAATGCTATTCCTAATCCTACTGCCAATACTGGAAAAAGAGGATTACAATGTTATCATAGAACTCAGTACTTATATATTGATACAGGTATAGGATTCTTATTCACAAACCCATTATCCAGAAAGTTAAGAATCATGGGAAGGCTATTCACCGTAGACTCAATTTTAAGCAAATCATTGTTTTTTTTCTAATTATTTTCTTTATCTTTGTATTAATAAAACAGTACTTTGTACTTGATTCCAACTGAGATAGAATTAATCCATAATTCTGACAAAACAATCCTATTGGGTTTATATTTAATGCTTAAATTAGTTTTTTAGGAGACTTAAGGTCATGGAGATCCATACTGCTTTATACAACCCTTCAAGTAAATGAAATAATAGAGGAAAGTGGAATTTCAGCTTGGGAAGTTTACTAAAACTTTCCATTGGAGAATTCATCATTATATATGAATACAGGAATTTCTTGGGAATCCTACTACTAAAATTAGTTTCCCAAAACCGTCATTATTTTCCGCTTATGGAAAGAATGTGAATTTTATCGTTTGCACAAGTGAGTAGTGCAGGGCTGGAACTAAGAGCAGGCAATAGTGGCAGCTGCATAGAGCACAATGGGGTGCCTCAAATGACAGGAGTAGTGAGGGACTGGGGGAAAAAGGAGGTAAACCAGCGAGTGGTGACTGCAGCAGTGGAGAAGGGGGTAGTATTGCAACTGCTGGGCCTTGGGTATCAATACAACCTGGGCACTGTGTCTGTAGCACTGGCACAGGCACAGTGCAAGTACTTCAAACACAAAACAGCCTATACACAAACCAAAGCTATACACACTATACAGTGCTTAATTAACACAATTCAATTTCCAGAGCAGATGTTTGACACACTTTAAAAATGCTTTGTAAATAGCAGTACCATAATCTGGTTTGGGTGCTCACTGCCCCAAACCCATTGCTTCAGATATAAAAGTGCAGCACAATGGCATCCCTGCACAACAGCACATACATTAGTACCTGTTCCTTCCTCTGACCTGGGTGCAGCCACCTTGAGTCGATAGCAAGGAAACACAACGGTATACACCAACAATAGATTTAGCCTCAGACTGGAGTTCCGGAGGCCCACTGGAGCTTCCACCACAATGGCAATGGGGATTGATGCACAGGAGATTTAAAAATCTATTTTATCTCCTGCTCATCCCCAGTGTTTCTGAACTAATGTGGGTGTGGTTGGGCAACATGCCGCCTCCTAAAATCCTGCCGCTTAGGCCCGGGCCTTGGTGGCCTCTGCACAAATCCTGGCCTGGCCGGGTGGCAACCCTAGCTGGGGGGATGCTATTAGGAGCAACATGGGTCGTAGGCCCTGAAGAGATTGTAGCAGTGCACACCAGAACTACAAGGACCTCAACACTTGCTTTTAAAAACTTCTAAGCTTTATTAAATATCAATTGACAGAATTGTCTGATGAATTGCTTGCTTATGCTCTTTGGGGGTTATGCCCAGGAGCAGTAACCCATAGTAACCAATTAGCAGGTATAATTTACTGGTCACCTGTTTAAAGCATACATCTTATTGGTTGCTATGGGTTACTGCTACTGGGCAAACTTAGTGGCTTTTAATATATATGGGGGTATGAGTTTTTGAGGAAGAGAGTAAGCACAAAATGCATGAGACCTCAAGTGTTCTATAAGTGGATGTTTACTAAAGCTCAAACGTTTTTTGGAAGCAAGTGTTGCGGTTCCGGAGTTCACTGCTACAACTGATATTTTGCACTGGCACAGTGTCTGTAATAAAAAGTACTGAAAAAGTTAATTTTGCGTCAGCAAATAAACAACCTTCAAACAATCCTTAAAAAAATGTTCTATGACCAATCCAAATTTACAATGTAAGAACTGTTTAATAAACAAAAAAAAAAAATATAAAAATATTACATTGTGAAATGCACATTTTTATGCAAACTTATTCCATTATAAGTTTGATTACATTTTACCTTGATTTTACTTTAGCTTTTCATGTTGATTATAGTCTTAAGTTGTTGTTATGTAACTAATGCCAGGCTCTATTTTATTTTAGTCAAATTCCAATAAATACTTTCCCTATGGTTTCACACCCTGCCAGGGTGTTGGACTCTGCTTCCTTCTAAGGACCCTTTAAAACATTAGAAGCTTAATAAAGCTTAATCTATTTCCAAATTAACTAATGAACCTGTGGTCATACACAGCAGCAACATATTTAAATGCATCCTTGTGATTCCATTTCTAAAAGTCCCCTGCTGAAAGGGTAATTAGGTCATCTTATAATGTGAGACTACCTAATGGGACGTTTCAGCACAGCCCTTTCCATGTAAATTCTTGCTTAATGAGAAGTTATGGAAGCTACTGTATAAGCAAATCTGCTAAAAGCAAAATCAGTGTTGTCCTTCCTGGTGGCTCAAATGAACAAACATGTATTCCAAAGGAATAACCTTTAAAACCTGTGAGCAACATTCAGAAGTAAAAGGAGTTGGGGAGCAGCACTAGCATGAAAAATGTCCCTGGGGTGCCAAATAAGGGCTGTGATTGGCCATTTAGTAGCCCCTATGTGGTGCTATATAAATGTACAGGACTTTTAAGAATCTTTTGTGTGTTCAATGACAGAAAACTATCATACAAAACAATCCCTGCGGTTAGCTGTGGGTATCTTTCAGCGGGTTTTAAAAAGAAAAAAATATCCTTTCTTGGGGTTTATAGATACGGCAGTCCAAGTTCACAAGTGGTATGTGTGTGCGGTTTTTGATTTTTCTAAACAAATGTGACCTTGTAAATCTGCACATGAAGGATCGCTGAGTGGACGCTTAAGCCCCCCATACATGGGGCGATAAAAGCTGCCGACAGAACGAGTCGGCAGCTTATTGGCCCGTGTGTGGGGCCATCCAATGGGCTTCCTCCGATCGATCTCTGGCCGAAAGTCAGACAGATCTAAATCGGGCAGGTTAAAAAACCCGTCAAACTGTGGCTGCATCTGTGCGTTTATGCGGTACGGGAATCCGACGGCCCTTATCTGATGCATTATGAGCCGATCATTGGGCCCTAGGACCCATGATCGGATCAACCCAATATCGCCCACTTCAATGTGGGCATAACAGGGAGAGATCTCTACCTCTATGGCCACCTTTACACACAGATGCAGTTAATCTGGAACCAGTTAAATCTAATTATTTAAGGCAGTGGTCTTTTTTCATTCAAACCCCATTTGAGACCCAATATTTGGCCAGGCCTCCCCCTTAGCCTATAACGAGATTGCACACATATGAGAACAATTCTGTGTCAATCAATCATATCTAAGAATATCTAGACATTGACTCACCTTTAAGTTTATTTTTAGTATTTTCATATTTTATGAATGGATAATTCTAAGCAATTTTCAATTGCCCTTCATTTTTTCTTTTGTATAGTTTTTGAATTATTTGCCTGTCTTCTTCTGACTTTTATTAGCACTCTAATATCTAAAAAAAAAAATGAATTCTCTATAAGGCTACAAATCTATTATTAACTGATACTTTCTATTACTTATCTTTCTGTCCAAAAATAGGTTGTACGAAATGAAGACTAAATAACTCAAAACCATAAATAATAAAAAATTAAAACCAATTGAAAATTGTCTCAGAATATCAGTCTCTACTAAAAGTTCACTCAAAGGTGAACAACCTCTTTAAGACTACCATATGTTTATCAAAAGATCTCGTAAATGAAACTATTTTTGGAGTGAAAACTCCATGCTCCCATATTTCATTACACTGAACTAATATCTGTGGCAGATTAGGTTACACTTCAAAGCTGCCTCAGATGCCAAACTTTGCCGTCTTCTTCTAACTCTTTCTAGTATTTGAAAGCTAGAAGGAATCAGAAGAAGAAGGCAAAGCTTTGGCAGCTGAGGCCCCATTGACTCCATTTAAAAACAAATGCTCTGTAAGGCTACACTTTTATTATTATTGCTACTTTTATTAATCATATTTTCATTTTCCAGTCTTTTATTCCAATCAATGCATGGTTGCTAGGATAATTTGAGCCCTAGCAACCAGATTGCTGAAATTGCAAACCACTTGTTCACAATTGTTCACTTAACATCTTGCACAAACTGACCTTCAAGATGTCCTTCCATGAGTATCTATAACACAAAAGGTTATTCTACTCAAAAATGTCTAACTGGTCTTCAGGCTGGGCAGCCTTAGCCAACGCAAGTTCTGATAGCAAAAAACACTTGGGGATTTGTAGAGTTTGTCACCCAAGCAATTTATCATCCTAAGTAGTGATGGGTGAATTTATTCGCCCGGCGGGAATTCGCTGCAAATAAATTTGCGAAATGGCTGCGAAAATTCGCGGGGTCAAAAAAAATGTACCGTCCGTTTTTTGGACGCCGACGCATTTTCGCCAAAAAACTAGGGATGCACCGAATCCAGGATTCGGTTTGGGATTCGGCCAGGATTCGGCCTTTTTCAGCAGGATTCGGATTCGGCCGAATCCTTCTGCCAGGCCGAACCGAATCCGAACCCTAATTTGCATATGCAAATTAGGGGTGGGGAGCGCAATCGCGTGACTTTTTGTCAGAAAACAAGGAAGTAAAAAATGTTTCCCCCTTCCCACCCCTAATTTGCATATGCAAATTAGGGTTCGGATTCGGTTCGGTATTTGGCCGAATCTTTTGCAAAGGTTTCGGGGGTTCGGCCGAATCCAAAATAGTGGATTCGGTGCATCCCTACAAAAAACGCTGTTTTGCAAATTTTTCGCCGTTACGCGAATTTCACACGAAATTCACTAATTTTACGGCAAAGCAAAACGGCGCAAATTCACCCATCCCTAATCCTGAGGAAAGGGGGAAGCAGCAGGTCTCTGCACTCTGAAATGGATACTAGATGGTGTAGAAGAAGAATGGGAACGGACTAAAAGCCATCATGGCCGCTTACAAAAAAAAAAAGAGGCTTTAAACAGAATTATACTAAAAACAGTGCAAATATGACTCCTGGGCAGGACTGTTTTGATATTTAGGCCCCCGTTGTTATGTGCCTATGGCCACAGCATGCCTATATAGAAAACCTTTATAGAAAATGATGTGCCTTTTTAACCCCTCTCCAACCCAAAGCTGGACACTTGTGATTTAATTCAGCAGCTAGGTAGAGGAAAGTAGATCTCTTCTATGCAATTGTGACATGCAATGGACTGTCCTGTGCATGCACTGATCACGTATATCAGGGCAGAAGAAGGGGGCCATGCCAAGGCTTGCACCGTGTATAAATCTGGAACTGCTCATGCAGCATAGTGAGAGTAAGCATCAAGCAATTGCATACAGAAACCAATTTTACAACTTAAAGCCATTGTTTGTGAACTGAGAATAGATATGAAGTTCAAAGCCAAAGTGTGACGCCATGGTGGAGACTTAGAATATTAGATTGGTACAAATTGCCTGAGTTGTTTAGAGATCTCATTTTCAGTATAAATAGAGATGGATACACCACTTTGTTTTTCCAAGCAGCATCTTGTTTTAATAACGTCCTAAGGGACATTAGACAGCGACAGCAAAACTGTGCCCTCATTATGCTGTAAATAAAAGGAGAGCAGCATGAAACACCAAGAAAAATGCACTTACTTTGTGGAAAAAAATGTAATTATACTTTTTATACTTAATTAAAGGGCAACTAAAGTCTGACTGACTTTTACATAGAGTAGGGCTATATGTGTGTGCAGATTTAGAACCACATTCTAGTTACCCATATCCCTATGAAATTAATTATTGTAAATTCACAAGCTGCAGTTCTATTAATATTTACTTCACATAAAAGCATGGCTTAACAGAAAGGAGTAAAGTCTGCATGACACCATGATAATTATTTTTTTCTGTAGTAGATATTTACTATGGAGGTAATTTAATTTAATAACTGCAGATCAGGGTGCAAAGTGCAAAAAAAAAAAAAACTGACCCAATCTGGCACGTTTTTTGCACTGCCATTCACTTCAGGGACACTGCTACCATGAAGCAAGATGAGATCCTTGCCGCAGGCAGCAGCACCTCACTGGGTTACCAGGGGTGGCAAAAAGCCACTCCTGTAACTGTAAGTTTCCATTTTTAAATCCCTGATGCTGAAAAGTTAAGTGTGGGGGGATGAGGGCAGCACCTCGGGTGGCACAGGGGCCAGTGTCACCTCTGCTGCACTTAAAAAAAATTGCTGCAAGATCTTGTCTCCAAGATCCAAATGATCTCCCCATTGATAAAGGTCTGCCTGCATTGGGCAGTGCTGTATTCATGGGGGGGGGGAGGTGAGGCACCTTGCACCCTCCGGCCCACTACCTGTCCCCATGTCATTCATGGGCACAATGTTTTGAGAGGCTGCAGAAAGGAGGCAGAGAGCCTATGAAAAGGTAGGCCATGGAGATCACAAAAACTGTGGGGTGAAGGTGAAAAGCCACATTCAAACAATAAGGTAGGCCCATATCCCTATGAAATTATGCACACTGATTTCACAGGCACACTGAGGATTGGAGAACCCATAAGGAGGCAGAAATGAGTAACAGATGGAAAGATTGAGAAGATTGGGGGAAGCATGGGGATAAATGGATTAAGCTGGCTAGAACCAGGGGACTGGGATTGATTGGAGAGGAAGTGTTGTTACAATAATGTAAGTTTTCAGGAAGACATTGGCTCCATCCAAGTTGTGTCACACACACCAATAGGATTAAAAATTTTATTCAGATATTTACACCTCAGTACAAACCCATTGCTGTAAACATGACCTGGATGAAACCAATTCCTTCCTGGATACGTGGCTTTGTTTTAGTGATATGCTTTTTTCCCAATGAAAGACATGTGTTTGCATAGCTCAGTGGCCTGCGTAGCAGTTGTTTGTCGGCTCGGCCCCAGCATATGCTTCAAGTTTTACAGTCCTATACATAACAGATGTGCTTTCACAAACAGATATAGAGAGTCAATGAGTTAACTGGTAAGGCGCTCCGAGCAATAAAGAAATTGACATCCATATGGTTACCCCACCCTTACAGTGCCACTGTGATATTATTTGATAATCATTCGACTGAGACAAACATGGGGGTGATACTGGGGCTGCAGCTGCCGGTAGCAAAGATGTTATGACACTGCTGCTGTTTGTCTCTGCATTTAGTTTGAGGACCTTGGAGAAAGACTGTTATGCAGTGCAGCCTTTAAACTAAGGTTATTACCACGAAGAAAGCAAAACCTTTTTTCTTTAAGAATTTATTACTAATTTGTTTAAACTCGCAGGCTGTTCTTGTTGATACTAGGACTGGGATGTAATTCCCTGCATGGGGGATATCATCTTACATTACTAAATGCATTATCTCACACTTGCAGTTTCCCATGGTACACAATGGAGTTGCTTTAGGCCAAGGTCACACTTAGCGATTTGGGGAGATTTAGTCACCTGGCGACTAATCGCCTCGTATTTGCAGCGACCAATCTCCCCAAATACCTTACCTCTGTCTTGCGCAGGCTGAAATGAAAAATTGCCTGCGGCATGGCACATGCGTCACTTCGTATTCCAAAGTCGCCCGAAGTTGCCTCGCAAGGAAACTTGGGCGACAACGGCATACGAAGCAACGCGTGTGCCATGCCGCAGGCAATTTTTCATTTTAGCAGGCGCAAGACAGAGGTAAGGCATTTGGAGAGATTGGTCGCCGCAAAGACGAGGCGATTAGTCGCCAGGCAACTAAATCTCCCCAAATCGCCCAGTGCGACCTTACCCTTACTTTCCATTTGCATACAACCATTCTCTTTTTCACCCCCACCAATAACATCTCCCTGAAGAGAGCTTTGCTTACATTTTCAGACTATTAGCTGGTCTATTTAGATCTTAAAAAAATAAGCACTTTACAAATGTAAACCCTGCTTCACAGATGTGACTTAATACAGAACAGATGCTCACCTAAACATTCCTTTACAGAAAGCACAAGGCCCAAGGCCAAGAGTAATGAATTTAATTCAGATGATTTCTGCTGCTATAGTGTTTCCCATTCCACCACAATGATACTGCTGAATGTGAGCCTGTATTCTATCCAGTGGGGATGGATGGTTCGATTTCAGAGGAAGTGTGCCTTGGAAACTGCTTTACCCCTGTGCTTATAATATACAGAATTGCAGCTGTATTGTACTTTTCTCTGTGAGCCAAGACATATAATGCACTGTGAGGGTACTGGAGGTGCCACGACTTGATACCGCAGATCCAGCATTGAGCATTTCTGCACCTGCCACAAGAACTTGCTCACCTGTTTTATCTTATGTGTGTGTATGTAGCAGAACTAAGTATTTACTACTGAGACCCTGCCCCTATCAAACATTGACCCTACTGTTTGTAAATCATGATAGAGACCTTAGATTGTAGGGTCCACTGGGGCATGGACTGATGTAACATGTAATCATTACAAAAATGTGTCAGAGCTATATGCATAAATAACAAATAAAAATAAATAAACTTGGGGTTTTCTTTTATGAAGCTTCAGGATCTATGGAAGTGTCGAGTAGGAAAAAAATTATTAAAATGAAATGTTATGAATAAGATTTATAGCGAATATCGTAGAATTCAGTCAAACAAGAAATAGTGAGGCCACCATGGAAAGAATCATATCATTTTCCATAATCCCCTTTTCTGCAAACAATGTTCTTCAAGCGAAGATGGAAAAACCAGCATATAGTCAAGATAAACATAGGGTTGGAATATAAAAGGGTGTTTCATTGATACATTAGATAGCTTTAAGAAGGGGCTGGATGGCTTTTTAGCAAGTGAGGGAATACAGGGTTATGGAAGATAGCTCATAGTACAAGTTGATCCAGGGACTGGTCACATTACCATCTTGGAGTCAGGAAGGAATTTTTCCCCTCTGAGGCAAATTGGAGAGGCTTCAGAAGGGTGCAGTAACCCACAGAATCCAATATTTTTCTGATTATACCTCTAGCAAACGTTGCATCTTTTACTAAATAACTACTGAAAGCAACCAAAAACTGAATATGAGCCTGTCTTCCACTCATCTACTTCAGGCAAGCAAGTCAAATTGTACGCTCCGGTTAAATCAATTTTAGAAAGGATCTATGCATGACATAATCTTTGAAATAGTTCTAGTATGACAGACAATATTGATTCTCAGGGTATGATGTTACTTCACTAGAACGGAAATTTACACCCCAGAGAGTAAAAAAGGAAGGAGGATCAATCCATTGCAGTGATTTTAATCAGTATAGTTCTTCATCTTCAATGCAAGTAACAGGTGCGTAAACACAAGAAAAAGGAATAGGTTTTTCAAGGAAAGAAGCTACTTGAGCCGCTGTATTTTCAATGAGCTGGACATGTCTCTGAAGATCCCGTAGAACACATCTAAGATATAGGGATAGTGTGTAGGCACCAACCGATACCCATCTTCTTCCAAACCAGCTGATATTTATCTTCTTCCAAACCAGCTGATATCCATCTTCTTCAAACCAGCTGATACCCATCTTCTTCCAAACCAGCTGATACCCATCTTCTTCCAAACCAGCTGATACCTGCCTTCTTCCAAAACAAGATGGCTGAGAAGTAACAGAAGTAACAGTTCTAGAAATGATAAAAAAAGTAAATGTAGTTCTGTCAGTAGCCCAGTCTATAGTTGGATTATGGATATTTAACCAGGCTAGAACTAGTATTACAGCAAAAAGCAAAGATTCCATAGCTTTAAATTTTTGTCTATGTGACAGGACATGGATGGTGTTGGATGCTGAGAAGACTCTTGAATGGAGATTGGAGAACTCTCCACAGAAGGGCTGAATGATATACTTTACACCCACAAGCTTAAAGTAATAATCTTTACTACTTGTACTCCTCATGTATCCCACTGCAGAGAACTAAGGAGGAAAATGTAAGTAGGAGTAATAGTAGGAGATAGAAAGTCAGTTAGAGAGTTATTAAAAAGTTTGCCCTCAGTTTGTTCAGAGGAGAGAGCCTTCATCTCCACAGTACGAGAAAAGATTCAGTCATCTGACAAATTACTTTCTCACCAAGGAGAGGACAACGGATGACAGTTAAATACAAGAATCTACAGAAGTAAGAGACGTAGAAGTGACTTCAGGCAAGTCAGGTGGTAGAGCTTTATGCAGAAACCAAGGATAATTTTAGGCATTCCCTCAAATGTCAGTCTAATGTTAGACAAGTAGAATGAAGTCCTCTAAAGTATCATAGGGTTAATTTACTAAGGGGCAAAAATTCGCCAGTGATGGCTTTGCAGCCATCGTAACACTTTGGCAGGCAAAAATTCGCTCAGGCAATGCTAATTTACTAAAATGCAATGTTGCGTCCAGGGCTCCGAACGCTGGCGAATTTTCGCTAGAGTTACTTTGGCGATCAAAGCGAAGATGCGCTAGCGTTCAATTATGCCTAGCGCAACTTCATTAGAGGTCTTCGCTTAGGCTAATTTGCATACGGCAGGAAATTATAATGTTGAATGGACGTATATGTTGCAGCAAATACTGTACATTACATTACATAAGTTCAGGGAACCTTAATAAAGACAATAGAGTTGTTATAATGCTCTATAGATGAGCCCATTGTATAGTTAATGTTCTGTATTTTAGAAAATGTATGGGGGAACCCGGTTACCCATAAAAAAAATTTCAAGGACTTTTGCAGGCTATCACTCTGAAAAAAGGAAAAGACGCCCCGAGGCAACTTTGGGCGACTATTGAAAACGCATCGCCGCGTGTGCATTAGCGCAGGCGATTTTGCGCTGTAGCCTATGGGGAAAAGACGCTGAGGCAGTTCGGGGAGATAGTCGCGCAAAAGATGTGGCGATAAGTCGCCAGGCGACAAAATCTCCCCGAATCTCCTCGTCTGGCCTTACCCTTACTCAGGCCAACTCATAATTGGTGTTATCTGTTTGTTGTTATTATATATGAAAGACCAAGACAGTATTAAAGGGTGTCCTTAAAAAGCCTTATAAAGCAGTCAGTTTGTTTATTGATTTACTAATCTCTTACCTGATATGAATATATATATATATATACTGTATATACTGTATATATTTATATGGATGTATACACATGCACATCGCTCCCCTTCAGCCTTTGGTCCATTCTTTCATTGGAATTACAGCTAACACTTTTGTGCAACTTGTAACCGAAATCACTTCAGATTGAAAATAAAAACATTGTATATAAAATGATTCTAGATTTATAAGAAGGATGCAAATGAATATAGATAAATGCATGTAGTGCTCTGTCAGTTTTTGTTTTCACTTACCCTTTAATACTGCATGTCCACGATCTCTTAGTCTGTTTACTTTTAAAGTTTCCTAGTATTCTAATAATGTGAACTGTTATTTATTTGGATTGACCTCTCTTTGAGGCCAGATGGCTGTGTAAATGTTATAAAAACATAATAACATTTCTTTGGATCCTCAGAGAGTTCACCAAACCTGTACTATGAAATTATGCTTGGACATAAAAGAAAGAGATTTTTAACTACAGTGTATACAAGTCCAATATACAACATTAAAGCAAGCTGTGATTTTATAAGACACTAGGATTAAACCCTGATTTTTACCTGCACAATCTCCTCCACCTCATTGTTTTGCGTCAGTTTAATAAATGAATTATTTATATGACAAGTAGTAGCAGAAATGTTTCTAGCATAAGTCTGCATGTGCCACTTTAAAGCTGGGACAGGACATCAGATTTTGTAATGTCTTGTAAAGCACTGCGTACATTTGTGGTGCTATATAAATACAATACAAATGGAAATTAGCAGCCCAAGGGTTAATTGAATACAGTCTATCGAGGCCTTCATAAAGCTGGTGATCTGAAAGCCTGCCTAGAAGCATTAATCTGTGTAAAATTGCTAATATCTCTTAAAAAAACATGCAATAGAAAATTCATGTAAATTCCAGAAGGACCACCCTGAGTAATTTTACATCAAGTCATTAAATATTAAAGATCCCCTTTAATGAACACAGAGGTATTATGTGCATCATGGATATAATATGTACCAATAAACTCTGCTCAGTCAATAAGTATAGTTTAGACTGTAAATGCACAAATGGAGGGATTAATCAGACTCTCTTACCCCCACCAAATATTTACAGAGTTTAGCTCATGGGCAGTATCGGGGGGGGGGGGCTGGGTGCACATTCTGTCACTCTTGCGGTCACCCACCACCTTAATTTTCTTGGGAAAGTCACACTACAGAAGTATAAAGCCCACCCTTGGTCATTACTCCACTTCCTACTCAAGTCAAGGTCCATAATATGTCCCTCATCACTTAATGATTCTGATAATTCTGGTTAGTAGTTTGAATACTTGTCACTCTTTGGAATACCGTACATATTGATCATTAGCCATGTTTTAATATTTATCTCTAATGAATGCCAGCAGGACCCTAGTTCAGCTCACGCTGAGTAACATATAAATGCTGGCACATAATATAATGAGCTGCTATAATTTTATATATACACTTTTGGAGACCTTTGGAAGCAACAGGTTTTCTCAGTAATCCTTAATAGCATAGTTTTAAAAAAGGGCGATGAAAGAGAAACAGTAAAATGACAATGAAAGCCTGTTTACAGATGTTTATATAGGCACAAATTACAGGGTGGCGGTTAGTAAAAACACATATAAAGTTCTTGAGATATATTGAAGAAGGTCTCATTGTAAAGGCTGTTTTCGAAATAGATTTCTCCTATGGAAAAGCTTTATATTCTGTTCATAAATGTTTGCTCATACCTTTAGAGAAACTCATGAATAAAGTTTCTGTGTAAGTCTGAGCTTATAAATGAAATAAATACTAGGGATTCACCTAATCAAGGATTCAGTTTGGGAGTTGGCCTGACTCCAGCAATATTTGGATCTGGCCAAGTCCTTAGTTCTCAGCCAAATACAATCTGAACCTTTTAAATCATGTAAAGAACTGGATTAAATCAAGCTGATATTTTAAACATTTGGATTTTACTCAAATATGAAAATACAGATTATTTAATTATTATTATTCTTTTGCCCAGGATTTGGTATCCAGCTTCATTTTAAAAAATTTCCTTATTCCCCTTTTGTAACAAAAAGCACAAGGTTAAACAGACAACCAATAAATGCTACCTGCTGATTGGCTGCTATGGGCTACTGCATATAGGAAAACATAGCAGGGCTCATTTACTTTTGTCAAGGGTGTATGTGCTAAAGCACTAAGAGTGCACCCCTTGGTGCTCACCTAACAAGCCCCAAATACTAGGAGAATGTCCAGGACAGCCCTGTCCATACCACCTGCCCTAGGGCACGTAGTAAGGAGAGGGCCTGGTTGACTTAAAGGAGAATTCAACCCTAAAGTTAAAAAAACCCTACCCTACATATACCCCCCAGCGTAAGTGTTACCCCTGTCAAATGCCCCTAACGTTTTACCCACCCCTCGGTGCAGATTCAGGCATCGGATTTTACGGGTGCCATCATTAGCCGTTTATATGTGGGTTAAATTCCCACAGAGAAGCCAAAATACAAGCATTCTTTAGAAATCTGAAAATGGGGCAGCGACATTCACAGAGACCATACAGAGAAGGGAACAAGGATCCGAACTGTGAAAGCAAGATCCTGCCCCAGAAATGGATTCCTCAGGACCTTAATGGAGCTCTTTGGAGACAAATAGAGCAACACTAAACTCTGTAGATGAATAGTAGAGTGGAATGTTTTATAAATTTGTGAAATGAAGAAGGAATACTTTTTACCAAGTTCCTAAGAACAGACCAGGAAGACTTCCCCTTTCTGTTGTCATAGGCATAATAACTTCCAGTTTGTAATCTGTAATTGCTCCAATAAATGCTTAAAATTACAGGTATAAAATGGTTACATTATGAACAATTATAAGGTATTATATGCATTATTCATGAAATGAGTAATAGGGAGGGACTTCCTTTCCACATTAAGACAAACTGTGCATTATGTTTATGTTAGATACACAGATTGTAGCTGCCTGTAATAGATTCTATTGTTTTCAAATACAGCAGATTAACTAGAGGTTTTGGAGTCATGGAGCAAAATTTGTCTGAATCACATCTCCATTCCTACAAAACTCTATATGTCAAACATCAAATGCTTCATTCCTACTCAACATCAAGCATTCATATAACCTTGCCTATCCAATGATGGGTCATAGATTTAAAGGAATAGTTTTACTGGCCTGTAAAGGCATTATTATACAAATTGAATTGCTTGTTTAGCTATATGTGAATATAGATACAGTAAGAGGTAGTGGAAAAACAGGAAGTCTGCTTAGCAACTAGGGCTGAACAAAATATTTGCTCAGCAACTTTCTCAGCAAATAATTTCTTTTGCTTCTCAAAACCTTGTTGCTTTTGTTTGACTCGTATAGAATACTAAAGGGGATGTTAAAAAACTAGATGTAGGAGAGTGGTCCATAGCATGACTTTTAGGTTTTTTTTTTTATCAAAGTCAGAATTTATCTTAATATTTTCTACTACAAACTCCAATCAAATCCGCTCAGTTTTTTACGCCTATTTATTACAAAATTTTCGCGAAAATTTGCTTTTCAGGAAAAAAATCTGATTTTCACAAATTTTTCGGACTTTTTCATCCTATTTTCACGATTTTCGTCATTTTCACCAGAAAACTTCGGGGTATTGCCCGAAACCCAGCGCACATCAAAAAATCATTGGGACTACTCCCATTGACTTATATGCAACCTCGACAGGTCTGAGATGGCAGATTTTCAGATTCGGACTTTTCCATCCTCAGGGTTTAATAAATTCTGAAAAATTTGTGATTTTTTAAAAGTCCGATTTTATTTAAAAAAAAAAAACACAAATTTTTGCATTCGGAGTTTAGTAAATAACCCCTTAAATGTTCAAAATAAAGGTTTCAGCAATTATTTTATTTACTGGCCTATTACAAAACCCAGAGAATAGAAGGTGACCAGAAGACCCTAATGATCTAATATAAGCAAATGGAAGCAGATTCGCTAAAGGGTGAATTGTCGCCAGCGAGCACTTCGCACACTTTGTGCGCCACTTCGCCAGGAGAAAATTTGTTTTCACAACGCTAATTTCACTAAAATGCAAAGTTGCGTTGTGAATGCCGCTAGCATTACTTCGGCAGTGCAAGCGTTTCAAAGCGAAATTACGCTAGCGATTGCTTCTGCCTATTGAAACTTCGTTTGTCCTCTTACACTTAGGTCAATTTGAATAGGGTTAGTACATAAAAGTCATATGGACGTCTTTATTAGAGATGTTGGTGCAAATGCTTGAAGTGCCCACTTTTTATTACAAATGTCCAAGGAATCTGAATAAAGACAAAAGAGATCCTCTAATACCCTACCCATGAGCCCACCCTAAAAAAAATGTTCCATGCCCCTCAAATGTCTAGGGAAAAATGTTAAAAAAAAAAAAGTTTAATAGTTTGGACTTTTGCAGGCAATCCTGCTTTAAAAAAGGACAAGTCACCAGATTGAGGAAGATCTAGCTTCATTTTAGCAGTCTGCCTGGAGTGGAGGTTGCGAAATATTAAACGTTCAGTAAAATTCGCACTTTATTGAATTTGCGGCGTAACGTTCGTTTGCCAGAGCGAAAAGTCATCTGGTGATAGAGTGCAAATGAACGCCAGTGAATGTCATGTTCACTAGCAAATTGTTGCCTACACCTGTTAGTAAATTGGCAATGTCCCTGCGGATGGGCTTTCTGGCGAAATGTCGCTAGCGTTGCCACTTCACCCTTTAGTAAATCTGCCCCATGGTGTTGGAGGGGGTCCCAAAGGTAAAACCTTTATTACTGCTTTTTTCTCTCCTGAATGCATTGTTTAAGGCTCCCACACCCCTGTATATGGTGGGAATGAAGAGACCATAGAAGCCTATAGTTTTCAGGAAAGCGTGTGGCACTATGCTGTCTTTCTATCTATTCATCCTCTCTGCCTTTCTATAAACTTGGGAAGCTCTCATTCTGTCCAAGGATTTCATAAGCGTCAATATTTTAATATAACTCAGCTTGTAAACATTTATGAAACTGCTTGTGCATATTTATATTTATATTCCCATATTAGAGTCTGTATCTAATTACTGAAGTAAGTCTTGTCGGATACATCCAGCAGCTTTTGAATTGCTCAGATGGCACTTACTCGGTGTTGTGAATCCCTGAGCAGGTACCCTGACTGTACTGTAAAATACCTGTCATGTAGGTACCCATATGTAATAAACATGCAAAGGGGAATATAGAGAGTATAGTTTTACCAACATACAGTTATTAGAGAAAGACATTGACAAGGTGACCATTTATAGACATTAAGGGGGTTATTAACTAAACTGTGTTTTTTTTAAACTTGAATTTTTCAAGATTTATTAAAGCCCGATGCAGCAAAAACCCAAAAATCCACCATCTCAGGCCTGTCAAGGTTGTGTATAAGTCAGTGGTCAGAGGTCCCTATACTGTAGGCCGAAAATCTGGCCATTTCTGTTTTTTAGGGCAAAAATCAAACAAAAAAAACGAGCATTTCGGGAAAAAACTTGTACGATTTGGGTTTTTGATGGATTTTATCAAGTTTTTACCTGAACCGATTAAATCGAGCTTTTTTAGTATTAAAAAAAGGTATAATTGTGCATGGGAGTTTAGTTGTGGTTTTTTATTTAAAAAGAGATACATTTGGATTTTAGTGAATAACCCCCTAAAAAACGACAAATTCCCCATTAAAGGGGACATATATTATACATTTTTTATACTTTACTTATACTTTTTAAATACAATAAAATAGAAGGAATCTTTTTTCTGTCTAGTACCTTTTGTGTCAAATATCCGTAAAAACAAAAACAAAAAATGATTTAGGGATGCACCGAATCCACTATTTTGGATTTGGCCGAATCCCCAAATCCTTTGTGAAAGATTCGGCCGAATACCGAACAGAATATGAGCCCTAATTTGCATATGCTAATTAGGGGTGGGAAGGGGAAAACATTTTTTACTTCCTTGTTTTGTGACAAAAAGTCACACGATTTTCCCTCCCCCCTAATTTGCATATGCAAATTCGGATTCGGTTCGGCTGGGCAGAAGGATTCGGCTGAATCTGAATCCTGCTGAAAAAGGCCGAATCCTGGCCGAATCCCGAACCGAATCCTGAATTCGGTGCATCCCTGGTTTAATTAATTTTTTTGTTTTTTAATACAACTCCCTGCATCTGTTGTTATAATACATGATATACACTTTCTGCACATTAGTATTTATTAATATCTAATTACACAACTGTATCTTCTTTTTTTTAGTTTTTCCTCTATGCACCACATATTAACATTACACGTACAGAAACTGTTTATCGTTTACAATGTTAATAGGTGCCGGGAGTTATAATACTAGGTGCAAGAACAGTGATGTGGAAAGCTCAGGCAGTCAGGTGGGTGGCAGGGAGGCAATCAATGTGCGTAAAATAAGAGAAAGTTAGAACAAAAGGAGTTAGGTGAGCATATTTTTTTGAAAACAGTATTTTAATAGAAAGGTATAAGGAAAACAGTTTTAGATAAATTAATAGAATAACATACATTAGTGCATTTTGATCATTTATGATATATGTCCCCTTTAAGGCAGTGTGCTTGGAACATACAGGCAGGAGGGTAGGAGGGGTTGCCCTGCAGAGTTCAGCCTATCAGCCTATGACCACTTCCTGTGGAGAATGAAGGGAAAGGTTCTCTCTGCAGCTCTGATATAATGACAGCTTTAGGAGGTAAAATGCTTTCAAAACATTTTTTTTCCTGTAGCATTACATATTTTAAAGAAGGATGAAAAATGTAGCTGAAGGTGATTATTATATGAAATGTCTCCTTTAAGTGATGGCTCATGGTCCAAACAGAATTTGAGGGGCCAACCTTCATATAAGTATCATTGACTAAAGTGTACATGGTCTTAGACTTAGACTTAGACTCCTACAACTCTTAACAGCCTTTGGCATAAGCTTTTAGTCACTCCTCCTGGCTAAGGGTGCACCCTATTGTACCACTAGTTAATCATGTAGAATAAGAAATCCTCATTATTCCTACAAAAATGGAATCAATGGATTTGCCCATTATTATGACGAAATCATTATACCTAGAGTTACTTAACCTCCATTTTTTGGATTAGCATTTTTATGTCTGTTATGAGTAAAAAAAAAAAATCTCATAATACACAATTTAATTTTGCCAGAAGTGTACATAACTAAGAATACCTAACTAATGCCTACATGGGCATCTCATGATTTAATCACCATTCTAGGGTGTGCATGGAGCACCAGCAGGACACAGTCTGAGACACCTGTTTTCCAGCTGTTTCACATATCCTGATCAGATTTGTGCTTTGTGTCTTACTCATTATTGCTACTGTCTGTTCCTTGACTTCAGCTTTGTATTCTCTGGCCTAAGCTCTTGGGATGCCTCTTCGCTTCCAACTTGTATGATCATGTAAAAACCTGTTCTACCAGTCCTGAACTACTTATATAGTGAATAAAGTACTACCTATTCTAAAATATAAAGATATTTTAAGTCACGAGGAGTTCCATGACCATATAAAAACATGAAATTGAGGTCACTTTTTACAACGTTATTTATTATAATGCACAAATTTAAGTCAAGGGACAGAAATTACATCACTAAGCACCATTTATAGGGCTATAATTTACAGGATATTCATGGCTCTTGTGTATTATACCCTGTAACTATGCTATCTGACCAAACCTCTGGCCTGCCTTATTTTGCTCCTTTATTGTTTCCAGCACTCAAATTTGTTTTGCAAATTAACTGCTTTCTCTTTCACATTCTTTGTGATATCAGGGTTATGTCACTACAATAGTTTTGCAGCCACGTGTTGGATTACTACACACTCCTTGGCCAATTCTCACATCTGAATCCACCTACAGTCTCTTGCATTGATGCGTCTTTTGTAGACTGAGTCACCATTGTTAGGTGTCTTCATAAGAATGAATAAGATCATACAACCGGTCACCACAAACCTATGGTGGTTCATCTGGTAGCTACATGATAATTAAGGTTAAAATAGATCAATATCAATCAAGTTAATCATTTTTCCCAAGTAAATCCCACAAATCCTTAGTTATTGCAGAGAAAGACAAAAAAGAATCCATCTGAAATGGTGAATTAACAACCGTTAATTCTAATTCTAAAATGGTACATCCTAATCCATTTACCTAACAGAGCAGGATTTCAACTAGCTACAGGCTCAGTAAAGGGTAATTGGCGAAAATGCTCAGTTGCTTGGGAAAGAACTTCTGCACACAACCAGTTTGCAACCCAAACTTACTGTACCTTCTCCTGCTCCACCTGCTCCACAGGTACTGTACCACCTATTGTAATACAACCCAGACATGAAGCAAATGTTGTCATTTAGACTGATTATCATATTAAAACTCACTGGGGAAAAAAAAGCAATGGGCCATTGGACCACTAGTGGTTCTAACAGGGTTGCCACCTGTTTGGTTTTTCTTAGGAGTGTTTGGGTCACAACTGCCTGTTCGGGTTTCAGCCTTGTGAAACCAGAACAATAATCTGGCCACTATCCGCCTCTGATGTCAAAACCATGCCCACACAAAGCACAAACATATCCCCAAATGTCATAACTCCACCCCAATACCATCATCCTGCCCCCTTGTTCGGTTTTTGCAGATGTAAGGGCAAGGTCACACAGGGAGTTTTTAAATTGCATAATTAAAAATGCTTGGTCGAGAGTAAATACGCCAATGAAACCACACGCACATAATAATATGCGTTTTTCAGCCAGTAGTATTCTTTTTCCCAACATGCATTTCTGTTTTTTCTCATTCGTTAAGAAAGACATCTCACAAGAATTTTAGTAGACTTTTGTGAAAAAAAAGTCAAGCGGGAAAGCTATTTACATGCAAAATGTAGCCGGACAGCTTGTCAATATGCAACATAATTACGTCACCATCATGCAACGCCGCAAATGCATATATGTGCAATCCATCTTGCTAGAGTTTTTCCGCCATTTTGAAAACAAGCAGCATATTTCAGCGAAGAGTATTTTCAAAACTGCAGATCCCACAGAGTTCAATAATATGGCGTTACCTTGGTGTATTGGTGTTTCTACTGAAAAACGCAAATTCTGGCATCGCGTGGAAAATGTTGGCTTGCAAACGCCCTGTGGGAATTATTATAGTGTGTATTAATTTCAGTAGGGCTTAATTTTGTAAAAACGCCCCATGTGACCTCGCCCTAAAAGGCGGCAACCCTATGTGCTAATTATACTCATATGTATGTATGCAATAAATATGCGGAGAAGAATAACTGTACAGAAAAAAAAACAAATATTAGTTGTTGCCTACATTTTTATTTGAGTATGACATGATATTTTTGGAGTTAAAACTCCATACTCACAAATTCTATTGCACTGAACCAATATTTGTGGCAGATTAGGTTAATAATAAATAAAGCTGCCTCAGGCATGCAATGGTATGTCCCAAATCTGTGCATTCCTGAACAGAAACCCTCTTAAAATACTTCTCAAGAGTAGGGTTGCCAACTTTTCTGGAAAGAAAATACCGGCCTTCCTATATATTTTTCTTTTTGCCATATTAATAACATTGGGATCAACCATCATTTTTACCATGCATGCCGGTAAAATACCGGCTACAGGGCAACCCTACAGGCACCCATATGTAATAAACAAGTGCCCAATCAATACACACAGATGATAAACAGCTAATTTATTTGACTTAAAATAGAAATCATTAGATGTATTACTTATGGGGAAAAATATATATGCACCATGTCAGGACACACTAGATTCACTTGAAACTGTGTTTGTGAGGGTGATGGATTTAACATGTGTGATATTAAATCAGTGAGTCAGTGTGAGAGTTGCAAATACATGCGTAATCTCACATGACTCAGTAACGTCACACCGATTTACAAGCTCGCATTGAAACAAAGCAATTAATTCTTCGGCACATCACTTAAAATTCATGCTTCAAGCAGAAAAACCGTTTGCCAGCAAGTTCCCTTGCCTTCTGCTTGTATCTTCCATACAGACACCCACGTGAGGGGAACAGATTAAGTTTATCTCCGTAACACCGGGAGCCCCGTCTTCTCTTCCCACATCTTGAGCAAAGGAGGGGACCCTGTGACGTAGTTGCAGTCACAGATGGATAAACTGGATCACTCTCTGCTTATATTCTCCTCCAGATCCAAAGCTCCTTTAATGGAGTTGTTTTTGGCTGTCACGTGCCATCCATAGGCAGCCCTGCTTTTCTTCTGTTTGAGAAAAAATGAATGAAGTGGCCTAGGAATGTTACAATGCAGCGTGCCTTATAAATACATTTTTTGGACGGAATTTATTTTGAAGAGGCGTATGAGTAAATCCTCTGCACGCCTGCTAAATCATCATCCTAATGACAACTGTAACACAGATATTCTGTAAAGCTGAGCCATAAAATGGCTATAGATATGATATTGCCTTTATTTGGTGTGATATTAAAGTCATTTTAATCCCCCACTCTCATATATGCTGCTAGTATGAAACTTAAGACTTCCTGAAATCGTCTTTTGTAGCAGTTACCGATAAAGGGTTAAATGTAATTAAAATCACCTTTAGGCTGCTGGCACACGGTAAGATTTGGGGGAGATTAGTCGCCCAGCGACAACAAGGGTGTCCAGAATTGAATCAAATACTATACCAAAATAAGAATGTACTTAGCCCCTTGATGACATTTAGGGGCACATTTACTTAGCTTGAGTGAAGGCTTAGAAGGAAAAATAGTTTGAATTTCGAAGTATTTTTTTGGGTACTTCGACCATCGAATTGGCTACTTCGATCTTAGACTACGACTTCGAATCGAACGATTCAAACTAAAAAACGTTTGAATATTCGAACATTCGATAGTCGAAGTACTGTCTCTTTAAAAAAAAACTTTGACCACCTACTTCGCCACCTAAAACCTTCCCAAACACCAATGTTAGCCTATGGGGAAGGTCCCCATAGGCTTTCTAGGTAATTTGTGATCAAAGGAAAATTGTTCGATTGATGGAATCCTTTGAATCGTTCGATTGAACGAATTGCGGTAAATCCTTCGATCTAGATATTCGAAGTCGAAGGATTTAACTTCGATGGCCGAATATCGCGGGTTAATGGATCATACCAATTTTTCAGATTTTCCATCCGAAAACCACAAAATCTTCGGATTATTGCACAAAACCCAGCACAGATCAAGATATCTTCAGGACTTCTTGCATTGACTTAAATGCAACCTCGGCAGGTCTGAGATGCCATATTTTCGGATCGTTTTTTTCCCCACTAAGAATTCTGATTTTATAGTAAAAAAACACAAAATTTATGGGTTTTTGGCATTCGGACTTTAATAAATAACCCCCTAAAGTGTCATCAAGGCATTAAGTCCATTCTTCTTTTGGCGTTATATAGTAAAGTCATAAAGGTTTCACCTCATCTAGGAACCAATCAAATGTTTCTTTTCAAACATGTGATGCATAAATGCTACCCCCTGATTGGTATGGTTTACTAGAACAGTATTCTACTTCTAACTGCCAGTTCAGAGTTGCAATGGCTGCTATTATCACTAGTGATCTCAGCTGATGTATGTGATACACACCAGTGGTAATACAGGATAGGGCCACAATAAAGTACCCAGATATCCTGACCACATGAAGACTTTACAAGCTGTATGTATAAATTATATAGTGATGGATGAATTTAAATAAAGGAAGAGGCCTCTGTACAGCTTCACCCAGCCAGCCAGTGCTGAGGTCATATGTAGAGCCAGATTTTAGTTAGCTGAGAAGTAAGAGGGGCAAACTAGACACCCCATTTAGGTGACCAGTTTGTGTTAAAAAAGACTTCTGGAAAACCCAGCTACAAGGGTTGTATTGATGCTATTTCATTTACATGCAAACAGTGCAGCCCAGCAACCTGCATTTATAAAAAGTTCCTTTGACTTTTTAAGTATCTGGAACCCCCATTTTTCAATAAAACTCCCCGAATTAAAATAGTATATATGTACATTGTAAAGGTAGAACAATATTTATGACAGGTTCATACATAATCCCTGGCATTTTGTTACTCAGTTTAGGAAAAAATGTTGGAAAATTGCATTGCAAAATCAGGACTGGGTCATTCTCACACATGCCTCAATGCAAAACAAAAGATACAGAGAGGAGGGTAAAGGCCCTATTGGATCAAAATCACTTTTTTTCAACAGATTCCTTAAAGCAAACATAGAACTGTTGGATAATGTTAGGATGTGAATCTGTTAATGCTTTTAAGAGGGACTTAAAAGTCCCCTATTCAATCCATGTTTCTTTAGTGTCCTTCATCCACAGAACACAACCAAATTCAACTGAGCTCATCTTCAGCCAGATAGAAGATGTCTATCAAGCAACTATTCTGCTGAAAGGCGCTTTTAGTGCTGCTACCCTATCACATATAACAGGCTTAAGTAAGGCTTACATCTAGGGGCAGATTTATCAAGGGTCGAAGTGAATTCGAGGGAATTTTCGAATTAAATACAAATCAAAGTAATTTTTTGGATACTTTGACCATTGAATAGGATACTACGACTTCGAATTCGATTCGAAGTAAAATTGTTAGAATATTCAACGAAGTACTGTCTCTTTAAAAAAAACTTTGATTTCAATACTTCGCCAAATTAAACCTGCCAAAGTGCTATGTTAGCCTATGGGGACCTTCTAGAGCATTTTTCTAAATTTTTGGAAGTCGAAGTAAAATCATTCGATCGATTTATGAAATCCTTTGAGATAGAATCCTAGGAGATAGAATTGATTTTTAAGCAAAGACTTTAATACCCACATGCTGCAAGGCTCCAGTGTATACTGCACACAGCACTGGTTTCTGGGAAATCACTTTGAGCCTTGTGGGTTAAAGGTCCTTACACTGAGGCATTTGGATGTGTGTCTATTGAAATGGATGCACTGTGTGAATTCAGCATGCATTTCTCTATTTTAATATATTTTAAAACTGTGGCAAATTAATAAAAATGCAGCATTAAACATGACTATAAAAACAGATCTGAATGCTCATGGGTACAACCAAAAAAATTAGCACATCAAGCACGCATAAAATAGTCAATATTTCAGGACCATTGCTATAAAGTGAGAACCACTGACAGAAATATACTGCATGACTGATAAGGCTTCTGTTGAGCCGCATTCTGCCCAGTTACAGAGAAATCTCTGAAATCTGAAGCTTTCATATGGACTTATTAGTAATCACTGATCTGGCATTTCTGGAGTATTTTCTGATAAAGCTGGTTGCATGGCTGCCAAACTAGGAAATCTTTTCCCGATTTGGTCACTACATGCAGGAGCAAATCAGGCCCTGGGGCCAAACAATAGGATCATGATGGAGGCCTATACAAGTCAAACTTGCATTACTTCAAACAGGTATATATACCCAAATATATTTATCCACCCCTTTATAAACAGCTGAAACAGAGGCTCAGATCTCTAACTGCCTCCTGGCTATCTCAAATTGGATGAACCAGCGCCACCTCAAACTCAACCTAACAAAAACTGAACTTATCACCTTTCAACCTAAGCCTGGTCCTACTCCCCTATTTACTATCACTATTGATGGCATGCTCATTAATCCTGTCAACTCAGCACGCTATCTGGGGGTAATCTTTGACTCCTCTCTCTCCTTCTCTGATCATATTAACACCACTGTCAAAACCTGTCTCATTTTCTTAAGCAATATTGCGAAAATCCATCCCTTCCTTTCACCTGATACATCCAAGACGCTCATGCATGCTCTCATCCTATCCAGAGGAGATTACTGTAACCTTCTACTAACTGGCCTCCCTAACTCCCATCTCTCCCCTCTACAGTCTGTATTAAACACTGCTGCCAGAATTATCCTCCTCTCATCCAAAAGGGTACAGGCCCCTCTGCTGAAGTCCTTATCATGGCTTCCTATAAAACAAAGAATAACTCATAAACTCCTCCTCATAACCTTCAAAGCCCTTCAGTCCTCTGCACCTAACTACATCTCATCTTTTGTTTCTCTATATGTTCCTGCCCGAAACGTCCACTCCTCTCAGAGCAACCGCTTGGTTGTACACCCCACTACTACTGCTGTTTTCCGTACAGTGTCGGACTGGCCCGCCGGGATACCTGGAAAAGTACCGGTGGGCCCAGGTGTCAGTAGTCCCTCATGCTGCTAAACATTTGGCTTATTTCATCGTCATTCCCTATTTCTTTGAGAAAAAGAGACTAAATAGATGGAATAATGGTTTATAGTATGTAAAGAAAAGAGACTAAAAATAGAGGTTGAGTGAGGAAAGGAAGAATAATATTACTGAGATTGGCCCCCTGGTCTAAGTTTTTTGTTGGGCCCCTGGTCTAGGTTTTTTGGTGGGCCCCTGGTCTAAGGTTTTTTGGTGGGCTCCTGGTGTCACAGCCCAACACTGTTCCCATATCAAACCCTTCTCTCTTGCATTTGGAATGCCATTCCTGAATCTCTCAGGAGAGAGAATCCTCCTTCAGTGTTTTTAAAACAAAACTCAAAGACTACCTCTGGGAGCACCTGGATAAAACCCGAACTGGCACTTATATAACAGTGTAACAAACTGTAGCCCACAGCACCTTAATACCCCTCTGAATTGTGTCTGTATGTTACCCTCCCATTTAGACTGTAAGCCCTACAGACAAGGTAGGGTCCTCTAGTCTTTTGTTTCCTTGACACTGAGCACTTAATCTGTATTATAATTATATTTTTTATATTTATGTGACTTGTATTTCTAATAATGCACTTATTGTTACTTTTTATTCCAATGACCCCTTGTTTGTTACTACTAATTTATTGTTTTGTTGTACAGTGCTTTGTTTTCGAGGAGCGCTTTACAAATAAAAATATACATACATACATACATTGCGTACACCTAGACTGTGTGACTTTTCCCAGTAATAAGCTTTGAGTCAAACTTGCATTACGTCAAACAGGTAAAACCTTATGCTGCCTCTAGCTTGTGGTTTCCTTTACAAACCAAACAACTAGAAAATAATTAGACCATACCATCATTTTATCTGAGAACCACTCAGATATCTGTTACGACTTTCATTGTTAGTGTCTTAATTTAAAAGGATGAACTAGTCAGGGTGTTCGTAGCCTCTGACATTCCATCTTAATATAGTATATTTCTAAGGAAGGAAGAGGCCTTCTATGTTGCAATCTCTGACATACAATAGATCAGTTAAAGTGTACATTGTTGAAGGGGAGGGTTGGAATCTATGGTTTATTTTAGTTGCATGCAGTTTTGAAGAGATAATTTGCAACCCATTGGTCATACGCGGTTAAAACTGGACAACCAAAAATGCAAGCTCATCCCTTCAACTGAGGAGGTATGCAAAGTAGATAAGTGCAGATAAGTACATGGTGTTGGGGAAACGCCACTCAAATCCACACACTGCAGGGATTGTTTTCAATGCAGGGTAGTATAGATAGAAACTAACAGAGCTACCAGTATGCATCACCATTCATTAATTTGCCCCGCTGCATGGGGTCATATAGGTGATCACTTCTGCACTTATGGGATTCAGGAAAGGCTGCTCCTGTTTGATCTAGTACATACACACGTGACATTAACAGGTATCACTTCCAAAAGAATGACCAAAAATATGCGTAATGTAACATGTGTAATGTTTTGATAGGATTCAGTAAGAAATCAACAAGTATTTAGTATTTTAATATTAGTGTTTCTTGTTAGGGATGCTATAGAAGCACATTTATCAAGGGTCGAATTTTGAATTCATGTTATTTTAAAGTCCCTTAAATTTGAATGATTGATCCCTGCACCTCTCCCATTGGCTTATACAGCAATTCGGCAGATTTTAGGTTGCGAATAGTCGAAAACTAATTCTTGAAGGGCCAGAGTATGACAAAATCTCGAAAATCTAATTCGAATTTTTAAAAAAACATGAATCGAGTTTGGATAATTCCCTAGTCGAATTTGATAGTTTTAACCATACTTCAAATTTTCAATTGGACCCTTAATAAATCTGCCCCTGAGTGTTTAACTGGACCAGGGGATCTTTCTTCTGCAGCCAATGCTCCCCCCTTAACCTGTCTTCTCAGTCATCCATGACTTAAACTCATACATTTGCGACTATTGAAGGATTCTCTGTATTTAGACAAATCCTAGTGCCTGGTTAACCAAATCCAAACCCTTGATATGACATAACTTTTGACCAATGGACAAAAACAGGGTAAAGATGGCAGTGCAGCATTTCTGATGAAAGATTTCCAAAAAACATTGTAATTTTATTCAGGTGGGGTGTGTCTAACTCTCTGGATCTGGGAACTCAAAAGCAGGCATGACACCCCTAGATATATTTCTGTATATTTCAGTGGAATGTTAGATATGGAAGTTGGGGAGCTGCAAGCAATCAGCCATGATGTATTTTCTGAAAATATCCCTCCCAGAGGACCATTTTGATGCTGGAAGCCCAGGGCAACTACACAACTACTTTAATTGCCAACTTAAGTGCCAGTGAGGAGATTGCACAGAAATGCTTCTGCCCATTTATGGAATTTAGAACTAAATGAAAAAAAAAAAAGGTATACCTCTTTACTGGATTTACAGTGTTACTCCTAGTTAGAATTTTAGTTTGTTTTAGGCCAAATCCACAAAACATAAAATTTGATGGCTCAATTAGCAAATTGTGAATATGGGCAGTAATTAAGGATTCACTGATACCATAGTTTTTTTGGATTCAGTCAAATACTACAACCTTAATATAGTCAGAGAAAGAAAGAAACTAATTGAAGGGAAGAGAATTTCAGTGTGCCCCCTACAAAGTGTTTCTTTATTTCTCCGACCTAATACAGCCGTAAGTCACCCCCAGTATCCAGGTAGCCTCAGTGTCGGACTGGCCCACCTGGATAACGGGAAAAGTCCCGGTGGGCCCCAGTCCTTGTGGGCCCCCACGACCACACTATGTCACTGTCAGTGCTTTGTGAGCTGAGCTCCGGTTTTTGCGCTTGACTTGCATTGTGCGCTATCCCACAGCTATTGGCCCCCCGGGCCCCCAACCCGCTGCTGCTCCACTACTCCACCTGATAAAGCTGTTGGGCCAGTGACACACTGTACGCATGTTTTAGCTGTGCCGATGATGTCACTGGCCTGCGTCCTTCATGTGGGGGAATCAGAGAGGCTGAGTGGAACAGCTGACAACCATAACTTCCGCCTGACAGGTTCCTGCACTGCACTCGCTTCATGTCCTGTAAAAGTTTGTTAACAGCAGTGGCGGCTGGCAGGGAAAGAATGATAACTGTTTCTTCACAAAACAAATATTAGAGAGGAGGGAGTGGGGAAAGCAGGACGCAAATTAGATATTTCTAAGCAATCGTCAGTCTGCCCTTGGTGCCCTGTAATAGGAAACTTTACTACAGCTGAGACAGTGTCAGAGATCTGTAAATTCCAACATTCTTATCCAGGCACACAGTTTAACTCTGCATTTCACGGACCACACAATCTCTGATGTAGTGATGTTTTCTATCACAGGGCAGCGGGCAGGCTGTCCATCACTCAGGAATATATGTGTTCTGCTTTCTCTCCCGCCCTACCCTCTACAAAATCTTCTTATTGTGAAGAAATAGTTATGCTCTCTCCTCTCCACTCTGTGCTAACAGACTCCCTGTCTGCAAAATAGACTAGCACAAGATAGGGGAGAGGAAGGCTGAAAAGGAATATGAAAAGAATACAGGTGGAGAAGAGAATTGGGGAATGGGAGGAGGGGAAAATAGTAAAAAGTTATGCATCATGTCATAAGGAAAGAATAAACCAGAAAAAAACAAAAGGGGCAAGGAGATATATAGAAAAGTGTCAAAGAGATATCATTGGTAAAGAGAAAAGGAACAGATATTAAGCAGAAGGGGTTTTACAAAAAGGGAGAGGAAAATCAAACTAGAGGGCTAGTGGAGGAGAGAGAAGCAGAATGAAGTAAAATGATACTCACAGGAAGAGGCAAGAGAGGAAAATATGAAAGTTAAGAGCAGGAATACCGGAAGAAGAAAAATGCAAATGGATAGTGAGAAGAAGAGAAAATAATAATAGAAGACCGGGACAACAAAAGCGAGTATGTGAGTAAAGTGTTGTGCATTATAGTTACAGTTATACTGTTTTTGGTCTTGGGCCTCTGCTGCAGTTTGTGTTGGACCTGCAAAAGTCCTGCCTTGTGTTTGGTTAATTTATACATGGAGCTCTGTGTTTATCCTATTTTGTTTTCTGGGGGATTGATACATAAGGGTAAGGTCACACTGGGCGATTTGGGTCGCTTGGTGTCTAATCGCCTCGTCTTTGTGGCGACCAACCTCCCCAAAAGCCTTACCTCTGTCTTGCACTGGCTAAAATGAAAAATTGCCTGTGGCATGGCACACGCGTCACTTCGTATTCCTAAGTCGCGGCGTTGAACAAACAATTTTAATTTAATATTCTTTTTTTTTAATAAAAATGTTTATTTTGACATTTATTTGGGGGCGCTATTTTGTATTAGGTGGGCCCTTGAAGTCAGGTTTCCTGGTGGGCCCCAGGCACCCCAGTCCGACACTGGGTAGCCTCCCTACATTTGTGCAGACTAATCCTTTACTTGGCCATAACTGATTTGGTAATGAAATACTAAAACCTCCACAAATACATAATCCAAAACCTAATTTGCATATTCAGATTAGAGAAGAATTAGAAAATTGCATGCAGAGCAAAGAGCTTGTAGCATTGAGTTGTCTAGAGTTTTAGAGCCACATATCAGTGGTGTAACTAGATGTTACTGGACCTCACAACAAATTCAAAGTTGTTCCATTCTACCAAGATTGAAATGGCTAATATTGAAATTGGTCACTAATTAGGGCCTTACTGGGCCACCTACAGTCATGGGCCCCCCTGCAACTGCAGGGTCTGCTTCCTTTGTATTTATGCCCCTGCCACATTACCTTTTATGGCAATTACACACAGGGAATTTTGGGGTGGAAATTCGCCACCTGTGTGGGTGACAAAATGCCCCAAAATAACTGTCACAGAGATCACTGTATCCAAACCAGTGCAATAGCGTAATCCTACAAAATTGCTTCCATCTGCATTTTAAAGGGGTTGTTAACCTTCAAATGTTCTTTTAGTATAATGTAGAGAGGGATATTCTGAGACAATTCGCAATTGGTTTTCATTTTTTATTATTTGTGTTTTTTGAGTTAATGCTTTTTATTCAGCAGATCTTCAGTTTGCAATTTCAGCAATCTGGTTGCTAGGGTCCAAGTTACCATAGCAACCATGCATTGATTTGAATAAGAGACTGGACTAAGAATAGGGGAGGGATTGAATAGAATGATGAGTAATAAAAAGTAGCAATAACTATGAATGTGTAGCCTTACAGAGCATTTGTTTTTAGTTGGGGTCAGTGACCCCCATTTAAAAGCTGGAAAGAGTCAGAAGAAGAAGGCACATAATCAAAAACCTAGAAAAAAAAAATAATGAAGATCAATTGAAAGGTTGCATATAATTGGTTATTCTGTAACATACTAAAAGTTAATTTAAAGGTAAACACCCCTTTAATGCAATTCTCTTTGGATTTGGCCAAATGCAAATCCTGCAAAAAAGTGCTAGTATGTGGCTAAATCCAAACTTAATTCTGGATTGGATGCAGATAATGGCTGTCAATGTTGTAAAGTGTGAGCATTAACCATTTTGGGCTGGAACTAGAGGTAGGCAACAGAGGTGGCTGCAAAAGAAGCAACAGAGTGGGGGCAGTAAGCTAGTGACTGGCGGGGGAGAAGGTACGTAAGCAACTGGCGACACTGGAGGGGGGAGGTGCTTCCTTAAGAATTAAACTCTGGGACAGCAGAGGGAAACAGCCAGAGTGTCAAGCATTGGCGTTAGTGATGGGCGCAAAATTCTCAAAATACATCGAAGTCAATGGGCGTCAAAATAATTTTGACCCGTGTCAAGTTTGACTAAATCATCAATTTTTTTACACGCAACTATTTGGTCCAAATGCATTGAAGTCAATGAGAGGCTGAATAATTTTGACGTGTGACAATTTTTGTGCAGATTTTTCACCTGCGAATTGTCGCTGTAGTTTCACAAATTAATTTGCTTGAGGCAAAACGTGGAAATTCGCAGTTAATTCATATCTGGCAAATTTATTCGCCCATCGCTGTTAGTCATCGATATAACTTGGCCCAGCACTGGCACCAGTGATCACTTTACAGAACACATTGCTCCTAATGTTACAGCCTAGCATCCAAAATTTACCCCCATCAGTACCTGCCCTCCACCCCCTCAGGACTAACCTGCCCCCTGGTTCTGCCCCCCTTTTTCCCACCAAAAAGACATTACCTATTGTTCCAGCCACTGCCCAGGGGGGAAGTTGGGGGCGACCATGTACCCTGAACACTCCTAGGGGCGAGGGGGCCCTGCCTAAACTCATATCTGCCCTATGCAGGCCTCAGAGGTGAGAGCTATTCACATTCCAATAAGGGGAAATAAAAACCCCTTGCGAGTGCTATGCAGCCCATACTGGGACACACTGACCAATACTACATCACATACATGTGCATAATGAGCGAGCTGCAGCACTTATACACCATGCCCATGTGTGTGCCCCAAGATGGCCATCCACATAGTAGCATAGCATAGCTCTCACAAGGAGGGTATTGTTTTGTAAAATAATATTGATTTGTCCAACAAGAATACAGGCTCTCGGTGGAGAAATCAATTTCTGTAGCTCAGCTCTTCAGTAATTTGGTTGCTAGGGTACAAATTACTCTAGTAACAATTCATTGATTTGAATAAGATACTGGAATATGAATAGAAGAGGGCCTGAATAGAAAGACTGGTAATAAAAAGTAGCAATAACAATAAATATGTAGCCTTACAAAGCATTTATTTTCTAGATGGGGTCAGTGACCCCCATTTGAAAGCTGGAAAAAAATCACAAGAAGGCAAATAATTCAAAACTTATAACTTATAACTTATATCTTTTTAACATAGAAGTTAACTTGTGAACATTGTTTCTGTCAATCTGACCACTGGAGGGCAATGTTCACTGGCAGTTAGAAGTAATACTCATAATCAATATGGCAGCATCCATGTATGCAGATATGCAGCATCATATCCTCTGATTTTTACAAAATTAAGGTGAGATGGGCAAATCCTAGTGAAAAATCAATAATATTATAAAAATTATCTCCGCAATGATTTGAATTTGCAACACAGCACACGCTCCAACCCTCCTCCCACTGAGGACAATTAGAAGAGCTAAACTGGTTCAATAAATAAGATATTGTGTTACCCCTGGGTGATCCAACCAGTTCAGCCCAGTTCAGGAAAAGCTGCAGTGCAAGCTGAGAAGCCACAGCAGATGAAAGATGAGGATCGTACCATAGGTGTCCATGGGGGGGGAGGTCACAGCCTGGTCACATGATGCTGGAGGAGAAAGGCTGAATCTACTTGTGTGTGTTTAATGCATTTTTGAGTATTATTGTGCTGTAAGTGGGGATCATGTCAACCTGTGGCTGTTGCACCAAACTGAACCAACCAGAGTCCAGTGTGAGCCTCTCTTTTATTTATTTGTTATACATTTAAGCCACTTTTATTGTGTATATATCATTTCCCACAAAGCCTGTTATGTTTTGGCTTAGTCTCCCTACTGACTGGCAATTTTCCATGTTTGCTTATAAAGAATCCCTATAAGTCTCTTAATATAAATTATTTAGTAATCAATCAAATATTAGCTAGTGGCTGGCCAGCCTTCTACGTAACCCATAGAGTTGGGATAGCCACATAAATGACTGTTTGCATATGAATTCATGTTTAAAATAGACATTTTTATTAGGTGCTGTTATTTGAGAAAGAAGGAAAGTCACCCCTCAGTATATGTTATTTGAAAAAAAAGCTCCATCCTGCTAAATAAAAGCTTTGTAGTTCAACAATAGCTTGAGGAATGCAGACAGGACCAATTTTTTTTGTGGGGGTTGCAATATATTTATTCTAATGTGGGGCTCTCTGGCTGTATGTGTACTTTGGTGGAATTGTTGGGTACAGTTCAGCTGCATGGAGTATAATTTAATTAATTCTGTATAATTGGGATGTTGTCACTCTATGTGCTGTAAGTACAGGGAAATTACAAATTCCAAGGATTTGATATGGTTATTGAACCTGGCAGCATAAGGATGGAGCATTTGTTCCCAAATGATATTACTTGTCATTAGGGCTGCCACCTTTTCTGGAAAAAAATACCGGCCTTCCTATATATTTATCTTTTTTCCCTTTTAATATCATTGGGATCAACCATCATTTTTACCGGCTAGTTACAAAGTTATATAAACTGTGGGCTGCTTGCTGGGCTTTGCCAGACCTGGTATTACCTTAACGGAGAAAGAAATGTATTTAATTGGGGGATGCCAAATGTTAGGCACCTCACACCCCAGGCCAGGGGAAAACTGCAACAATTATGGGGTTCTTCCAGCGAGCATTACGGAGCGATCGGCTTCCTTCTTCTTCTTTATTCAAATTTCCCGGGGCAGACACATGCGCAGTTGAACTAAATGGCCGACTTCTTTATTAAAGTTTGGCTTTTCGCACTACTGCGTATACGCACCCAAACGAAGAAACAAAGAAGGCAGAAGCCGATTGATCCATGGTGCTCGCTGGAATAACCCCAGGACGGTGCAGTTTTTTCCTGATAAGAGCACCAGCCCAGGGTGTGAGATAAGTATAGACAATCACTTGGGGGTGCGTAACTTTTGACACCCCCAAGTAAAGACCGCCTTTCCTTCTCCTTTAAGCCCACTTATTGTATAGAGGCTAAGGCTAGGGAAACAGGTTGCATTTGGTTGATGACTTTGCCTCCCCTGGAAGATTTCCTGCAGCCGCCCATGGTGGGAGCTGCATTGTACGTGTGGCTGCTGCCTCTTTAAACAGGTCTTTCCCCCTCCCTCTCCCCTGTGCTTTCTCCTCTCCAGTGAATAATGACCGCCTCTCCCTGCTCTCCAGGCTGATCCCATGTGAGAAGCTCAGGCTGCTGCTGCTCGGGGACTGCTGCTGCTACACTGCCTGGCTGCGCTGGGGAGCCGTGGGCATGGGCTGTTTACAAGGAGGGAGCCTAAACCCAGAAGGATAGAAGCCAGTCGAGCCTCCCTGGTTTGTATCGTAGAGGAAAGCACAGCATCTGCAGCCCAGGCCCCCTGTGCCTTGTTCCATCCCAGGAACCAGACCACACTAACCTCCTCAAGCAGGCTTTCCCATGTCAGCACTGTGAGTCCACCCCCAGGCATGGACCTTTAAATAGGCAAGTCCCCTGTGCATCAGTCAGTGAGAGCACGCCAGGCACAGGCTGAGACACGCACAAGCTGAGCTGAACTGATGGACGAACCAAAGGGTAAGTGCAACACAGCTGACTTTTTGTTTTTAATTTAAACTTCCCAATTAAACCTCTGGAATTGTAAGGTTTAACCCCTGACTGCATAGGGGACCATGGAGCAGTTGGGGTCACCAAGCAGAAGACTTTACACAAAGTTTCCATTGAAAGAGCTCACAAGATGTCAGGCTTGCCTGCTGTGTCCATCCGGCTTCTTCAGCTGTTGTCACTGCAGGGGAGATGTGCCTCTGTCTGTGACATGTAGTAGAGAGTCAGTCCCTACAGTACCTGGGAAAGTTCCTGTTCCTTGGGAGTTTCTGCCACAAACATTCGGAAAATGCTCTTTAACTCCTTGCCTACCTGATGGTAATGGTACCTTTGTGTCAGGTACTCAATCATGCTAAATAGTAAGCTCTTAGCCAGAACACGTTGCGTTGTAGCAGGAGAAAGAGCACCTCTGCAGATCACCCATTCTTCATTAGTGATGTAGGACCCTAGGGGGGCCCCAGAGTTCCTATTGTCAAATTGTATGAGCATACACACTGTGTTATTATAGGGCACACAGATGGAGGCAGGATATTAAAAACTGATGTTCTGATTTATGGCACGTTAATCCGGAGCAGTTTTGCACCATTACATCATTAGTCATATATTATTATTAATTGTTTTGTTACAGCAGGGAGTATATTCATTTATAAAAGGGTGGTTCACCTTTAAATATTACTTTTACTTTGATATACCGAGACAATTTGTAATTTATGACTTATGAAGTTGTTCAGCATCTCTCCATTGGCTGCCATTTGAAAGCTGAAAAGAGGCTTAAGGGTAGAACTCCACGGGCGATTTTACCTGTGATACCTTCCGTTCCGACGTGGATGAAGGCGCAATATGCAGCGTTCGCATCCGACAGTCGTGCAATCAGCTTCTACGTGCAGCATTTGTATTACTTACATTAGATTCGGCGAATCTGACATGACGCCTGCGATTAGTCTCATCGCGTCAGAACGGAGGTGTATCGCAGGAAAAATCGCCCGTGGAGTTCTACCCTGAAATTCTGTAATTTATTAAAAGTTAACCTAAAGGTAAACTGTTAGTTTAAAACATGTATGGGATAGCCTTTCAAAATATTTATCAAAAGTTATACATGCACTTAATGAAAATCAGTTCCAAAACATAAAAATGGCTGTGAATAATGACAGGCCCTAGTCCAAGGAGCTGACAATCTACATGTGTAGATGGTGGTGCCTCTTAAGATTCAGTGTAGTTGTTTATATAAGTAGGTTTATATGTACTAACCATGTACTAAATAAAATACTAAACCCCTCCAAAATGTATAAGCTACATCTCCCAGAGAGATGAAGGCTGCTAGGAGTTGCCAGGGATCTGGTGGGGCACTCAATCACTGTTCTAAAGCCTCATGCAGTCAGGGTGTCACTTTGTACTATATCACCGAAATAGATTGGAAGCTCTAGGTAACAGCAACTTAGTGTACTTATAAAGCCTATGAGTACTACGTGTGAATGTAGATGACAGCAGGTTAATAACTGATGTTACTAATATTTGCATATGATATATTTTTATCAAAATTTTGTAGAAATAACATTATTTAAATATAGAAATAACATTATTATAAATATGTTATAACAAAGCAGTTAAACAATGGACATCAATTTCTGATCATGTAATACAAATGGCAAATATCAAGCAAACAAAAGCAGACTATTAAGTCTACAGCAGGGATCCCAAACCTTTTGAACCCGTGAGCAACAGGCCCGGACTGGCAATCTGTGGGTTCTGGCAAATGTCAGAGGGGCTGCCATAAGGTGCCATAGAAAGTCACTATTTGGTGGGCTGGTGGGGGCTGTTTGGGCCTCTGTGTGGGCTGATTGGGCCTCTGAGTACCTGAAAGGGCAGGGCCTATTTTAATTCTCAGTCCGGATCTGGTGAGCAACATCCAGAAGTAAAAGGAGTTGGGGAGCAATACAAGCATGAAAAATGTTCTTGGGGTGCCCAATAAGTGCTGTGATTGGCCATTTGGTAGCCCCTATGTGGATTGCCAACCTACATTGAGGCTCTGATCTTTATTCAATCCATATTAAAACACGCTGCTGGCTTGACGCGTTTTGGGCACAGCTGCCCTTAATCATAAGTTAGGGCCAGGTGATTGGGCAGGACATTACATCAGCACCGGATTTCCATCGGATGCTGGCAGTGCTGGATTTGAGTTTTAGGGAGCCCAAGACAAGCGCCCCCTGGCACTTGCCTGCTTGTTTGTCTCTTGTGAGTGTGCACCCACCTCGCATGTGCACAACTCCAGACAAACACACCAATGCACAGACTTTCCAACAGCCAAAACTAGCAGAAGGCAAGGAGAAGAGGTATGTTCCAGTGCCCCGCCACTGTTGCACCCTAGTCCCGTGCCTCTTCTTCCTACCCCTAGTTTCATCACTGGATGTACTACTGCTCCAGATAAGGCTTGGTTTGATGTACTTGGCCGGAACTAGGGATCGAGATCTGGCCAACTTTCGGCCAGATCTCGATCGGGGAAGCCCGTCGGGGGCCCCCATACACGGGCCAATAAGCTGCCGACTCGGTCTGTCGGCAGCTTTTATCGGCCCGTGTATGGCCACCTTCAGAGACAAGACTTCAGTCTAGAATGCTTGGGACTACCTCCTGTGTTAAAGGACTCCAGGTGAAAGTTTTGTTTGCTTATACTCAATTCCAGCCATGATATTTGTACCAGCTGTTGGAACCTTCATTCAACAACAGCGTACTGATAAAAATACATTTTGTTCAGTTTCTTGGGAAAGAAACTTATCATCAATTCGCAATACCATGTCTAAGTAAACCCCATATGGTGTCCCTAACCATTTGCCTCCAGTCAAACTTTTCAGAGACTGGAAACTCCCTGCCTTCCTTCGGAAAGTGTCTCCTAACCAGAGCATCCCCCCCGTTAGTATTTATAGAGGAGAGATTGCCCAAATACACATTTTTAAAGGCATAAGACCTCCATTAAAGGCACAGGTTTTGGGTGTTACAACCATTTGAAAATTGGCCATTCTTCCTGTGTTTCTAAATGATTGCTAATAAAGGGAGAAAAGGGCATGGAGTGCAGAGGAATTAAGGGAACTAAAAGTTTGCTGGTTGGGCCTTTTATCCAGAATGTATGTAACCTGTGGTTTTCCAGATAGGAGTTTTTCTTTCTAGGACCATAAATTAAGCCTACTTAAGGAAACATTACCAAAACCCAGATAGATTGTTTTGCCATCAGCATGACTTTATTCTAGCTTAGTTATCATCAGTCACTACGTACTGTGATTAAAAAGCAAATCAGCCAAAAATTTTAATTTGTTAATGTAAATAGGACAGTATGGGAAATGGCATTCCTGTACTTTCCGGATAAAGGGTTTCCAGATAATACAGGCAGAGTTTCCTGACATTCCCATCATTTTCTCTCGGTGGAGCAGAAGTTAGATATTCAGCAACACATATAGAGAGCTGCTTTATAAAGCACAATATTATCCCCCAAGCCTGTTGGAGTGACTTAAGGGGGATAGAATGGGGGAGGGCTGCTCATCTATTGCTGTAAGTGATGTTTATCATTTTACAGAACAGAATGACCTTGCTCAGCAGTAGAAGTTTGAACTGAAAGGCAGTCTTGTTGCTGTGGCAATTCTCAATAAATGAATAATAATGCTAAAATACTTTTGGGGGTAGAAATGGTGTACAGTAACATACACATGGAATCTTTCCAAACCTCAGCAGAATTGTAGCTAATCAGTTCCTACTCTTTCTCAACAGGCTGAGGGGAATATAGAATTAAAGAATATTCCTTTACTCTCCTTAGGCTTTGGAATCTTGGCCTGGGAATGAGTTGCTATCCTGTCACTAGGGGTGAACTTAAATATTTAGCTACAACAGCATTTTGCAGCCCTAGAAAACTGGCAGCACAGGTGTGCCCTTATAAGGGAGCAGCAGCCATGCAGTCTTTCTCTTCTCTGTATATTGCACTTCATCATCTTCAATCCTTATGAGCTGATTGGATGTGTCTATATCAGTGCTGTCCAACTGTTTCTATATGGGGATCCACAAACTGCATGTTCATGGGCCAGAACATAATAAACATTTTAGTATGCTAAGAGATCATTTTCCGAAGTTGCCCGAAGTTTCCTCGTGAGGCAACTTCGGGCGACTTCTGAAAACGAAGCCCTGCGTGTGCATTGCCGCAGGCGAGGGGGCAGGGGGAAGGCAGTTCAGGGAGACTGTCACCCCGAAGAAGAGGAGATTTGTCGCTGGGGCGACTAATCTCCCCGAATCTGCTCGTGTGGCCAGACCCTAACACTGCAGGGTGGACGGATCAAAACAGCTTAGCACACAAAGGGTTAAACTATACATTGGTCTTTTAAAGGCCCTGTTCTGCTTCAAATGACCATGTGAACTGTATTGTTAAAGCCATCAGTAGTTTATCTGTTAATGACTAGGATCAGGGTGTGGCCTAGCTAAGGACATGGACTCCTAGCATCAGCTTACCCTATGTCAGCAGGTAGATAATGATGCAGTCCTGGCATTTTAGGGACCATATTCCAAACTATTGGCTGGTTTAAAGTGTATTAAAGACTTAAGAAACCAGTTATGGGTTATTTTTTTCCTGTTGTCATGGTGTTAGGTAAAGAGGGTCAGTTAATTGATGTGTTCCTTAGTGGTGGAACAACCAAAAAGCCATCACGGGGAGCACCGTTAGAAAATGTGTAAGCACCCTTAGAGAGGAAATCGTTTGAAAAATATAATTTAAGGACTTGTTTGTGACTGAACAATGATTTTGATCTGAGTCTCTTGAATTATAACTTCACAAATGAATGTTAGGTAACACCCACAGTCAGTTTATGTTGCAACTCTCCAATTTGTCTGACTTGTGTATAGAACATTACTTAGGGTTTCCAAACCTCCCCATTCATTTCGCCGACACTCGACACAGTTAAATAGCAGTTCATTTAGAAGCACTTAATTTAGACATTCATGCAGCAGGAATTAATTGCTAATTAGCCACAGAGGTTGTGAATCTAAAGCGTGTGGTTTTAAGTGGTGAGGCGGCACCCATAGTATTAGGTGCAGGTTTAATACAAATGACTCAGATTCATGTTTCATCTGTTTGACGCAGAAGGAAATTTCAGCATACTCGTAGGTGTGCGTGAAGCCTTCACTCCTGTGATTTGTAAAGAAAAATGTTGCTCATGGGAAATCTGGTCTTACAGAAACCAGAGCAGGAAACAGATTGGTTTTCCAACAGCATATTCATTTTGATTCAGGATCAGATTTCTTTCCTTTCTTACAACATAACCCCATGGGTTCTTCAGCTTTTTCCTTTGGGAGTTTATGACAATAGCTTGTGCAGGAAGAATGCCATCCAAGGCATTGATCATGCATAACCACATACCCAGATCACTAAACCCAACCCAGACACACCAAGAGGCCAAAATAAACCACAACTATATATAACACAGTGGTTAAGATAACCTGTAAAATACACGTTCAAAAAACAACCTTGAAAAGCTTGACAAAATTTCCACAGGAATGAATGGGCCACCCACATTGCCAGCCAATCGGCACAAGGTTACCAGATTAGTTGAAAATTCAGGGATGTGACCAATAATTTATCTGGATATTCTAGATGTGTCCCTGAATTTTAAATTGATCTGGTCACCTTAACCTAGGTTCAGGTGGGCAAGTGAAAGCAATTCAAAGTAATCCTCACTCTAAAACCCTAGCTACCTCCTGGGACCAGTGCCCACGTTAATACCAAACTGAGTGCTACTTACGGGGATACTGTCATGTGGGAAAATAAAATGCATCAGTTAATAGTGCTGCTCCAGCAAAAGCAAAATTCTGCACTGAAATCCGTTTCTCAAAAGAGCCAACATATTTTTTTATATTTCATTTTGAAATCTGACGTGGGGCTACGCGACATATTGTCAGTTTCCCAGTTGTCCCCAGTCATGTGACTTGTGCTCTGATAAACTTCAGTCACTATTTACTGCTGTACTGCAAGTTGGAGTGACATCAAACCCCCCCAGTAGCCCATCAGCAGAACAATGAGAAGTAGGGCCGGAACTAGGGGTAGGCAGAGTAGGCATGTGCCTAGGGCGCAAAGCTGGGGGGGGGCTAGGCACATACCTGCTCTTTCGCCTACCCCATGTCTGGTCCCGTCTCTCCCTGACTGTGGCTGGTATTTTTTGTGCTTCTGTGCATGCGTTCACACTATTTCGTGCTTGAGTGCAGTTTCGCATATGCACGCTTGAGAGCAGTTTCGCGCATGCGCAATCGAGAGCACATTCAGCCGGCGCCGTGGCTGGCCAGGTTGCCCAGGGCGCCTGGTCAGGTTGACCCGGCTCTGATGAGAAGGTAACCAGATAGCAGCTCCCTAACACAAGATAACAGCTGCCTGGTAGATCTAAGAACAGCACTCAATAGTAAAATCCAGGACCTAGTGCTACACATTCAGTTACATTGAGTAGGATAAACAACCGCCTGCCAGAAAGCAGTTCCATCCTAAAGTGCTGGCTCGTTCTGAAAGCACATGACCAGGGAAAATGGTGTGAGATGGCACCTACACACCAATTTTACAACTAAAAAAAATACACTTGCTGGTTCAGGAACAAATGTTTTATTGTAGAGTGAATTATTTGCAGTTTTAATTTAGAAATAAAAACGACATCATAAAAATCATGACAGAATCCCTTTAATAGGAGGAATACCAGCCCCCTCCCAAGTCTGTTAGTCTGTTTTCTGCACTGAAAACTGTGACAGGCACCAATCAACTCCAGCAGAAACCCTCATGTGCCTAACCACAATGAGGGCAGGATGCTGCTTCCTTTGGCATAAACCAGGCTGGGACTCTTATCTGTGACTACCCTCGTTTTAGTTCCTTTTTCCAGTCAAGGTTCCTCTTTCTTATTTATGGCATTTGGGTAGCACCAATCTGTGAAATTGATAATTCTAATTAAATGTGTTCCTTGCACTTCCATATAGTTGCGCTCAGTGCTGCTCAGTCCTTCCTACCTCCTGTTCCGAATTAGGCACAGTTGTGCCTAGTAATGATATAGGGAAAAGAGATGGCCTGGGGGGCCTGGGGTTCACAGAGGAAGAAGTGCTTGGAGCGGGTCTGTGCCGGCTGTTTTTTTCCCAGTGTTCCCCCGGCCCAGGCTATGGCCTGGATGGAAGTCCCATAAATTCTGTGGTTTCCACAGCAGGCTGCACTAATCGCAACAGTATAGTTACATCAAAAGAATAGTGTGCACAAGTCACTCACATGCCTTGTGCCAGAAATGATGCCAAATGGACTTGGAAAATTTTTAATGCAACTGTGTCCGATTGGCTTCAACGTTTTAAGCACCATTCAGGGACAATTGTGCTAATTTTAAGACATAGGCTGAAATGGAATCAGGCACAAGTCTCCCTGTTGATAGCAAAACGCAGCTGGCACAAAGCAGGGGCAGAATTGGACAGAAGGTCACAACGTGTTGAAGGTTTGTGCAATCACATACTGTAGCGCAGTGAGAGGAAAATGCACCTTCCACTTAATAGAGGAGAATGTTTGTTTCTAATGACCTGTGAAGAGTCTCATAGATGCCATGTTTTCAAGTCATATTTACAGTACTTGCCTAAATCCATGAAAAATGCCCTGAATGGTTTTGTTTGCATTGGGGCACTGTATGGCTCCTTGGGAAAGATCTTTCTCTGTACACATGTGATAAATGTTCAGTCTTTTTACATTCTAGGATCGCAGTCCCTTGCTGTACCTGAGAATTTGCATAGCAGCCTTGTGCATCAAACAAGCATATCTTTTGCAGGAGCTCTAGCTGTTTATAACACATTTTGTACATAATTCGCATTTAAGTGTTAGCCCGTGCCAGTTCTCTTTGCAGCGTCAAAGCTAAACAAGGTAAAATCATTAGGTAAACAGAGTGGTCCTACGCAGGCGAGAGATAAGTGGGAAATAAAGCAGGTGTGTATACAATTCCAAGTATCTGTTATCTTCTCCAGCACCCCCCCCCACACACACACACACACACACTTTTTGAGAGGTGGACATTATACTAAAAATGAGCTATATCTGTGATTACGTTTTTAAAATTTCTTATATTAAAAGGGGAAAAAATAACTAAACTACATATTTGCCATGTTCATAATTTATTACCCTTGCATTTCATTTATATAGCATTATATTACCAATTATTTTTAACTGGGAAACAGGCACTAGAGACACACTGTTCCGATCATAAATGACTGCCAGGGTGAGTAGATAGTGGAATATTTTCAATGTCATAATAATAGATTTGTTGTACAGCTTTAACTACACTTGGGAGGATAGGGACGAGAGGCACATCATCATCATCACATTAAGATCCACATACTCGGGATTTTAGTATTGGTGTGTAAATATTTCACTCAGAATTTTCACACTGGATGTTAAAAGGAGTCACACTGGATGTAAAAAGGTGTTATGTAGCATATCTGAAACCCCTACTCATTACGTAGGCAATGATGTATAATATATAGGGTGCCTGATTTCAATTAAGGCTCAGAAGGATTGTCACCTTTAAAATTGACACCTTCAATGGGGCTTCTCATACTGTAGGACATCTCTAGCTCATTTAAATATACAGTATGTTATGTTTTCATTAAACCATAACTTCATTTACTAGACATTCTCCGCCAATACCACTAAACCCTCTCGGTTACAAACACATTAGAAAAATGAAATTGAAAAAAGATTAAATTGGGTGGAAACAAAGATTGATTAACAAAGGGACATCACCATAACAGCCAGAATCAGAATGTCTACTAACAGTTGTGTTATACTTACTGTAGATGCTGAAGGCTGCCCATCATAGGAATAAAACATCTAAACTTAAAAAACAAACATAGTTATCTTAAATACCCTGCACCAAGCCTAAGAAGAAGCCTCCATCCTCCTCATCACCCCATCACACCTGAGACTGAGACTCTTTGCTAAAACTTGGCTTCAGGTCTATCCCTCACACACCCCCACCAATGCCTTGGTATCCTCCATTTTCTGGCTACCCCCAGGGCAGCCCAATCCTGCCAACTGCTGCAACTAAAGTCAGTACTACCTCCCCACAACACTTCAGAGTCCATTCCTAATGGTGGATTGGAGGGAAGCTATTCTCTCCATGCTGAAAAGGTAACTGTCTACTGACTTTTTACCCCTTTGACCTCCTAAAACAAGTCTTATACCCAGCCCAGTCAGTACAACACCTCGAAACTCTCAACCCCCCATAATACCCAGCCTCATCCATTAAAGTCAATTAATTTGTGCCCCAGTTATGGCCTATGTTGTTCCACCAGTCTGTGAGTGTATTATATCAGACAATATGTCAGGTGTTTGGTCCACATCAGCTTTATTGCTGTAACACCTGTACAAGGTAAGTTAGGTGGGGAGAATGGCTCAGTAAAACGTTGGAACGACGTGTAGGGTGACAACATGTTGAGCAATTTTTATCAGATTCATAAGCAATTTGATGGGACCCTCTTCTGCTCTGGTTGGACTGCATTAAATGAATGGAATCAGAACTAACCTTATCTGTGCGATGCTTGACCTACCTCCCTTGATATCATACTTGTTTTAACAACCCGTGTGAGCACGCACTCTTTTTACACCCTGTGATAATTATATATCTGATTTGTGTATCTATGTCTTCGTTATATATTTTTGGAAACACTAGGACTGGGTGGCATATGCATACTACATATTACTGCAATTAAAGTTCAATTAAACGGTTGACACACAGACCACGATCGTACGAATTTACCATCAACTAAAAAGACCAATTTGCCAGGAAAACAAAGGGGAGCTGCCTGCTTGGCCCTGCAAACATAGATAGATTGCACCAGGACGGACAAAGATTTTTTGACCTGGCCGATCAATTTCCTGACAGATGTCGGCCGAAAAATCGTAAGATGTACAATCGTTCGAATCCCACTAACCGCACGATAATTTCAAAGGATTGGTCGGGCTTCCCTAAAATCGTTTGTTCGGCAGGAAGAATCGTCGCGTCTATGGGGAGCTTTAGACCAGTTTTGGTCCCTTTACTTAGTAGACTATAATACTTCAGTCAGAGAAATATTTTTTTCCAATTTGGTTATTATTGTACTTTTGTTATTCTGCCTTTCACTATATTTAGTGAATAAAGTACCCCCTATTGTAAAATATTAGGATATTATAAGTCACAGAGGAGTGCCATGACTATATAAAAGCACAAGGCCGAAGGCAGAGTGTTTTTATACAGGTCATGGAACTTCAAATATCCTCATATTTTCCAACAAGGGGTACTTTCTTTATTTATTATAATATACAAGTTTTAGTGAGTCATGTGACAGAAATGACATCACTACTCACCGTTTATAACTGATGACATCACTAGTCACCATTTGGGGCAAAGTCACACGTGGCGTTTTTACGTTCCGTTTTTACGTTCCGTTTTTAAAACGTACGGCCGAGCGTAAATACGCACAAAATTAAGCCCTATTGAAAATAATGGAATATGCATTTCCCATGGGGAGCTTGTGAGCCAACATCTGCTACAAGACGCCAGTATTTGCGTTTATTAGCAGAAATGCCAATATGCCAAGGAAACACCATATTATTTAACTATATGGGATCCGCAGGATTGGAAATACACTTTGCTGAAATACGCTGCGTATTTTCAACATGTCGGCCAAATTGTCGCGAGATGGATTTTGCATCTGACGTAATTAATTGCGTATTGACAAGCAATACGGCTACATTCTGCATGTAAATTGTTTTCCACTTGGCTTTTTCTCACAAAACTTTTGGAATTGTTGGGAATGAAAAAAAACAGAAATGCATGTTGGGAGAAGGCTAAAAACTACAGGCTGAAAAATGCATATTATCATGTGGTTTCATTGGTGTATTTACGCTTGACTGCATGTTTTTAAAAACGCAACGTAAAAATGCCACGTGTGACCTTGCCCTTATAAGGATATAATTTACAAGATATTCATGGCTTTTGTGTATTATATATGTATATATGAGTATTGCGTTTTATATGACACATTCCACCACATTAGAAGACCATGGCATTGGCTGAATTATGGGAAATGTTAATTTAATAAATACACTATAGTTATGAGCATGTTGCATTATTACTGTTGATTGTGTGATGTGTCTTCTAGTCCTTTCTCTATATGCATTGTTCCTTCTGGTTCTTCCCCTTGTATCCCACCTGCAGATTCAACAGTACACTATTAGAGCAGTTGTACTTTAACAGTTTTAGTCTTAATTAAAAAGGAGTTAGCTGCCAGCCAGAAGCAAATGGGGGCCTCATTTGTGCAGTGATCCAAATGATCAGATCAGCGCAGTTCAGCCATCAATGGCAGACAAGCCAAATTACACAGTATCCTGTTTTTGATGTTTAGTTAAATGTTTGCTTAAGATTTCTGGCTCAGGTCCTCTCCAGTCCACTAAAATATGAAGGGCACGTGGTCATCAGCTCTGATGCCAGTCATTGTGTAACTTACCTACCGCAGTCATATTGTATCAGTTAGAATAGTGTCAGTGGTGGTAGCATGATGCTGACGGGCTGCTTTTTATCAGCAGGTTCTGGAAATCTTGTTAAAATAGAAGTATGTACACAATACAGGTACAAGTATGGCAGAAGAACTTGTATACAGCCAGCCATAAAGAAGGGTGATTAAAGGAACAGTTCAGTGTAAAAATAAAAACTGGGTAAATAAGAAATGCTGTGCAAATTAAAAAATATTTCTAATATAGTTAGTTGGTCAAGAATGTAATCTATACAGAGGAGGATGTGGATCTAGACTAACTGCAGTAGGAGGTAATACTTGTATGTAAAACTGTTTTTTTAATATATATGTACTTGAAATGAACCTGTGTATAATTAACCTGAAAGTGAATGATAACATCATGCTGGTTAATGTTTGTAAAGATTGTTTATTTGGTTAAAAGGAAAAAACAAAGATGCAATGCTATCATATAATTGCCTTTCTGTATTGATATAATTGCACAATAAAAGAATTGTTAAAAAAAAAAAAGAATGTAATCTATAAAGTCTTGAGTAACTGGATGTCTAACATAACAGAACACTACTTCCTGCTTTTCAGCTCTCTAACTCTGAGTTACTCAGCGACCTGAAGGAGGGCCACATGGGACATAACTGTTCAGTGAGTTTGCAATTGATCCTGAGCATGCAGCTCAGATTCAAAAGCAAACCATGATGAACGATGTGGCCCTCCTCAAGTCTCTGAGTGGTTACTGCCTGGTAACCAATGAGTGGAAACCAAGAGAGCTGCAAAGCAGGAAGTAGTGTTCTTGCTATTATGTTAGACATCCAGTCGCTCAAGGCATTATACATTACATTTTTGGCTAACTAACTATATTAGAATCATTGTTTTTTTTGCACAACCTATCGATTTATCTAGTTTTTATTTTTACACTGAACAATTCCTTTGGTCCCTCCAGCTATCAGGATATTGGTCTGTGGCCAGTTCATTCCTGCATGTCAAATATATGTCTAGTGGGCAAATTTAAAAAATCTCCCTGGCCCCTTGCCCCTGCCGCAACCCCCCTCCATGCCCACTGCCCTATCCGCAACCCCCCTCTTACCCACTGCCCCAGTCGCAATCCCCCTCCAAGCCCCACGGCCTAGCCACAGCCCAATACACCCCAGCCGAGCATTCCTGTGCTTTAATTGCAATCGCAATCAGGGCTGGGGGGGGAGATCAGGGGGGGGCAGTGTGGAATCTCAGAAGGGTGTCGGTCTTGAATGGTGGAGCCTACAAAGGTTGAGGTCCACCTGGTTTTTTACCCAGTGTGCTGCCGGCTCAGTCCTGAGAACTGCATTTGAGTAGGATGAAGGCCCCAATTATGACCATATAGTTGGCCCAGGGGCCAAACAATCATCATGGATCATCATGATTTGGCCCAGTACATGGATGGCAAGGGTCCGCTAGTGCATGCCCAGCTTAAGTCTTATAAAAAAAAATCTCATTCTACAGAAAACGTTCTTTTCTTTCAGCAGGATAATGGTCCCAAACACAAGGCAAAGTAACACTGGAACATCTTTAGAACAAAAAAGATGAATAACCTTTAAGTAATTCAAAAAGGGGGATGCTGAATACATATGCAAATTTTTCTTTACTTCTTCCCCCCTAACATAAAACAATGTCACACTGAAAAAAGCCACTTCGGAGCTTTTGAAATCTAGATATCAGACATAACCCAATTTATGGTTTGTATTTCAGTAGAGATGGGCTCAACGGGATGAATACTTTGGCAAGACATTAGATTTCATTACTTGTAAAAAAGGGAACTTTTTAGAGTATTGAAGGAAGTCAGTGTGTTGTAACTCTTCATTTTTCTTCAGCTATAAATACTTTGCTCACTTTGCACATGGAGAGAAAGCACTCAACTGTGTAGTTTCAATATGAAAAATAGCAACACATGCAAATATGCAGCTTACTTAAATTTTTTCTCTTACATTTCTTGTTTGTTTTATGCTAAGGACTATTCCATTCTAGCAGTTTGGACCGACGCATATATTATAAATGTCATTGCTGGTTTCCTTTGAAGTTGGCTATAGACTACCCTTTAGTTTGTCACGGATGGCGATGCTTGTGGTTTTTAGCATTTGCAGCACATTAACCACAATGGCTCTGCAGATTTTAGGAAATGACTGTGTAAATTGTATAAATGTCGAATTCAAGTCACACAAAGAAACCGTGGGATGTCTATTTTCTCCACACCTTACATTCAGAAATGTTTGTGAATAACTGAGCACTGTGAAATTTGGTATGAGAATATTTTATGTTTCCTGATTCAATATAATAGCCATGTGTGGAATATAAATGTATATCAATCTATATGTTGTGTCATCTGATTTCCAGATATAGTTTTGTGTTATTTTGTTGCACTGTGAATATTCAGCTAAAACAGGAATTGCTGTACCACACCCTACCATACAATGCATGCATAATAAATACGCTTTTAGCAGGGGAATTGTATAATATGACTTTGCTAGGGATCCTTTTTGGTGATGAGTGAACTTTCGCAAGTGAGAGTGATAGTTTTATTGGTTGGGGAATAATATAATGGAATCTGGTTGGCTGGATTTTTTTGAAGGGGGAGTTGTACACTATTTATTGTTTTTTTTTTAATTTCTGAAATAAATATGGAATTACTGTATATTGTGTTACTTGATGTGTTGGAATCTGGTGTGAAAAAGGAATGTGCAGTGCTTCTATTTGGGAAATAGCTTTGGACTGATGAAGGGAGTGGGAATGGAAAGTGACCATACTGTTTTTTTATATAGTTTTTTTTAACCTCATGAATCGAGTATAGGTATACAATCCCTTAACCCGGAAACCCGTTATCCAGAAAGCTCCAAATTACGGAATGGCCGTCTCCCATAGACTCCATTTTATCTGTCTAATAATACAACAGTGCCTTGTACTTGATCCAAACGCATTAATCCTTATTGGAAGCAAAACTAGCCTATTGGATTTTCTAGTAGACTTAAAGGGATACCGTCATGAGAATTTTTTTTTTTTCAAAATGAAACAGTTAATAGTGCTGCTCCAGCAGAATTCTGCACTGTAATCCGTTTCTCAAAAGAGCAAACAGATTTTTTAATATTCAATTTTGAAATCTGACATGGGGCTAGACATTTTGTCAATTTCCCAGCTGCCCTTGGTCATGTGACTTCTGCCTGCACATTAGGAGAGAAATGCTTTTTGGCAGGCTGCTGTTTTTCCTTCTCAATGTAACTGAATGTGTCTCAGTGGGACATGTGTTTTTACTATTGAGTGTTGTTCTTAGATCTACCAGGCAGCTGTTATCTTGTGTTAGGGAGCTGTTATCTGGTTACCTTCCCATTGTTCTTTTGTTTGGCTGCTGGGGGGGGGAAGGGAGGGGGGTGATATCATTCCAACTTGCAGTACAGCAGTAAAGAGTGATTGAAGTTTATCAGAGCACAAGTCACATGACTTGGGGCAGCTGGGAAATTGACAATATGTCTAGCCCCATGTCAGATTTCAAAATTGAATATAAAAAAATCTGTTTGATCTTTTGAGAATTGGATTTCAGTGCCGAATTCCAAATTTTTTCCCAAGACAGTATCCCTTTAAGGTATTAAAATCCAAATCACAGAAAGATCTGTTATCAGGAAAACACCAGGTCCCAAGCATTCTGGACAACAGGTCTCATACCTGTACTGTAATTTTAAGGCTAAAGCAACCAGATCTGCTGAGTTATCTTGACAATGTTTCACTGATGTTTCCTCTCTAAAGGTCTGACTCTCTAGGCCCAGCCTTTCCACAAATCCAGACCGTGTAGCTTTCCTTTACACTATACTATTTGTACAAGCAGGCATGGTCCACAGCTGAGAAAACATGATTTTGATAACATTTTTCACATCTTTCCATAACAACAAATGAATCAAGAGAAAGGGAAATATGTAATTAACAAGCAGCTTTGCCCCTTTGAACTCGCTCCTTTAGATAAGGTATATGGGCATGTGCCAATGATCTAGAACAACAATTTGTTACAGTTGTTGCCCTTTCCTTTCCAGCAAAAGTTCACTTTTATTCTACAGCACTTGTTCAAAGACAAAGCCGCAAGGGATATCTGAGTCAACACAATGGTGGTGTAGATCTCACTAAAATTGCTCCTAAGATTGACGTTTTTCAGCAAAAAGGAGCGCCTGACCAGGGTCTGAGGTTCTATATAAAGCAGAAGTTTAGAACTTCTAAGGCTCTTTACCTCTTCAATAACCAGTGTTTTTTTTTTTTTCTTGTATATAATCTTTATATTCATTGAATCCACCAATTTATTGTTCAGCTCAGCTGAATATGTTATCTCTTTATAAATAATACAATAAGTATTATTGTTAAGTAGACGCAGTCTTTAATTTGACCTTGGTGCATTTTTCTCAGGGGACACAAATTATGTCAGATAATTAGCTTCATGGCCCAAAATGAGTTTATGTATTTCCCTTTATTGTATGCTGGTATTTCCTGGTATTCCCCACAATAAAAAAAAAGCACAAAGACCCATACATGAAGAATTCCTGGCCTACAATAAATTCTGTCTGCAGTGTTCTCTTTTTTTCCGTGCGGTCACACTCAAAGTCTTGCAAGAGAGGGGCTACAATTAGACACATCAATAACAGGCAATTATTGTATTTTCCTCCTAGACAGGACATTGGTAAATCTCATGAGTTACAAAGACAGCACTGTTGTGTAAATAAAACTTTTAAACCCCAGTAATGGGCAAATTTCCTCTTTAAGTTTCCTTGCTGTTCAATGAGAGACTAGCATGTTGTCTTTGCAATAGAGGTGTCCTTTCTAAACCCTTCACCATTCACAAAAGGTAACATATACTGAGTGGGGGGCACATTCAAATGTTGTAGTAGCTAGATATACCACTTGCAGATTTTATAATTTTTTTAGGTTTGTCTTACAGTATATCCTAATACCAACCCAGCCAGCTCTAGTTCTGAAACCAGTCCGCATAAAAGCAAAAGTACAAGGTACAATAGCCTTGCCAACTCACTGCTCTCTGGATTACCCCATGAAACACTTTAGGAATGTTTCCCAGCACAACATGACCAGTTAGAAAGTATTTCCATAGGGCATTGTAACCAACCAACCCCTTCAAACAAGGAAACTTGTGCAGAATCAGTGCATGCCTGTCAATGAATATGATGCAGTTAGCTCAGATGTACTGCACTGAATGCAAACTGTTCTGTTCTCGAGCCCCATGGAGGGAAATGATAGATTGGGCAGAATACAGGCTGAGAGATGAGCACCCCTGTATGTCAATTATTGGTGCATGTGGGACCGCAGCAGTACTTCATTGCTTTGCGTGTGTCCAAACAACATTGTGTGTTTAATTATATGCCGTTCAATTGGTTGTCTGTGGACAGGGAAGCTGAAACAAATGCTTCTCCAATATGTACCATTATATTTTTCCCAAACAACCACAGATACAGTATGAGCATAGAAAATAATTATGACAAATGAGTGATTTTTCTCATTCCAGTCCACCCAGCATTTCATTACTAGGACCCAGTAATCCTGGCATCCCACTTCTAATTCTTACTGAACTATATATCGTATATACTGGATTTAAAGTCCAAAATAAATCATGTCCTGTTTTTTAATTGACTCCACTTCATAGGCTGACAATGGCTGAAAAATGAGAATATAATTTTAGCTTGAGGCCACTAGAATTCATTGCATCTCACATCCTTGAGTTTACGACTTAAGGAAATCACCTCCCTTCCCTAATTTTTGTGTAATAGAAGCGACAGACATGTTACAGGCCATGATGTATTGCACATTTGACCTATTTGTTGACCCTTAGTAAAGTTCTGTAAGAGACCATATTTCAGCGAAGAACCAAAAGAATAAATCACCAGTACTTGGTGTAACCCATGCTGTAGCGTTGACCAGCTGCTAGAAATTATATTTTGTGCATGGGCACAATAAGGGGCATATTTATTATGCTGTGTAAAACAAAATTCACTGAAAAAAAACTGTGTAAAAAGCTGTGTAAAATAAACAGCAAATTTATCAAGGTGTGTTTTATTTTACACCATACGAACGCCAGAATTGCCTCCGTTATTTTAGTAGTGCATCTCTACAGGGACCAAAAGAGGCCACTGTTAACAGTAGATTTATTATTTATTTATTTATTAACCAAATTTCCTCTTTCACAATGAAATCTTATTTCTTTTCAGTTTCAAGAGTGTAGGCAAAGCTTGGCATGATTGATATAACTGACCCACATTTACAACACAGTAATGGGGAACTTTTAAACGGGAATTTCAGAAGCACAAAGACTCGCATGCCAACAATGACCCAATATCTAAGGGTGTGTTGAACTGAAAAATGAATGTCGTGCTTATTGCGTGACTATTCACAAAACATGTTTCTTTCTATGCTGTGTTTTCAGCCACCATGGGAACAAATGGAGCAAAGCAGGCTAGGAGAAGAGTCCCATGGGATGTTCACTGCTTGAGAGGCTAATTGTGGGACAGTTATACCTACACACACACAAAAAAGCTCCTTAAAGGGCATGTAAAGGCAAAAAAATAAAATCCCATTTTACTTTCTTTAATGAAAAGGAAACCTATCTCCAATATACTTTAATTAAAAAATGCGTACCATTTTTATAAGAAACCTGACTGTATGCAGTGAAATTCTCCCTTCATTTACTGCTGTGGATAGGAATTGTCAGATGGTCCCTAACTGCTGAGCAGGGAAACAATCATACTTATGAACAGCAGGGGGAGCCCCCGCCTTACTTCCCAGCCATGCAGAACTCAAGCAGCTTTGTTTATGATGATCCCTAAGCAGCCCAGACCACACTGAGCATGTGCACAGTCTTAGTCTTGCAAAGATGTTTAACAAAGTTACAAGATGGTGACCCCATGTAGCCAACTTTGAAAGCATAAATTATTTGTTTGATTAGGCTTGTGGTGCAGTGAGTTCATGTTTATATTTAGTATACAAAATACAGCATTTCTAGCCTTATTCTATTTTAGACTTTACATGCCCTTTAACAGTCACCAATGCCATTTTTAATTAGAGTAATGGGATCTCCACTCAAGAAGTGTTGTTTTTTTTTGCATAATGCAAGACAATGTAATTCTAAGCAACTTTCCGATATACCAATTCTATATTTTCCATGGTTTTAACATTTATTAGTATCTGTAGTTGCTACTGAAAGAAATCTGTTTGTATTCTCTCCACTCTTGGTTTCGACTGTCCAAGAAAATGTTACATGTCTGCTGGTTAACAGTCTTAGAGGATTTATAACTCCTGTTCTATAGTTAATTTGGGTTGAAAAAAGACCAAAGTCCATAAAGTTCAACCCCTCCAAATGAACCCCAGTGCACATATATATACACATATTTATACAGATCTATCTATACACTCACATACAGTATATAAACAATATATACCCATCTATACTAACTAATTGTAGATCTTTGCTGCTAAAACCGGCTTTAGCCTCTACTCTGGCTTTTCACTTGATGTTGGTGAAAATCTTCCATTTATAAGTATGATGTTGGGCAATCAATCCTGTTCCAATACATGCCACAGATGTTCAGTTGGGTTATATTCCAGGTTCTGTGCAGATCAGTCAGGTTCTTTGACTCCCATCTAATTATCCTGCTAGAATAAGAAAAGGTCTTCCCCAAATTGTTGCCACAATGTAGGAAGCTTGGAATTGCCAAAAATGCCATTGTATGATGTAGAAGCACCTGTGTAATCAACAATGATTATGTCTTAAATAGCTAAGTCCAGTTATTATAAGGGGTAGCCACAGTTTTAGGACATAGAGTGTATGTCAACATAAACACGGGTGTCTTTGTTAAGCTTCAAGTGATTTGTGGTACCCTTGTGCAATACTTGCCTTTCAGCACAAGCAATCTTTTAGGAAACCCTGTCTGAGTTTACTAATCACATGGGGTTTCATGCAGAAAAAAACAATGCCATTCTTTGGAACAAAACCTCACACAGGGTTTCCTTAAAGATTGCTTGTGTCGAAAGCCATAATCAATCTTAAATTCCTCCTCTAGGTCTTGCCATGTCTACATATAGTAAATCCAATAAACTTGTCATTATGAGATTTTCTGTATTTATCAGAATCCTGTAATTAATATGAATTCTCAAGGTCCTGAGCTATTGATTCGTCATCTTTTACATCAACAGATGACGGACGTCTGTTAACTCTGACTTGACATATATATTTACTGCAATGACACTGACTAGTATATAGTCATACATAAACACCACTTATAGAAAGATCAGTGTAGCTTTGCATATACATTTTAGTCAGAATCTTTACCCAAACAACATTGACACTGGCACTTCTTGAAGAACCCCAGACGTTGGGAGAGAAACATCACTAATCAGGATTTATATTTCCTGTGCTGATGATTTGTTCCTATTCAGCAGATTAGTGGATTTCTACATCAGTTTGGCTCCAAGAAATAGAAACCTCAATCAGGGTAAACGTGCCCTTCATATAAAAACTGATTTTTTTGCATAATGAAAAAATTCTAAGTAGCTCCAATGATACTAATTTTAAAAGGTCAATACTTTAAAGGTTATTTGTAAATGTAATTGCAGTCAAAAGCAGTATTTGCTTATTTTTGGGCCATGAGTGCAGAGAAGACAAACATACTGTACATTGCTTTCAATAGCAATTACATTTGCAAATAACTTTAAAAACACTGACATTTTCTGATGAATGTATAATGGAAAGGTGTTTAGGATTATGTTCTTTCACTATGCAAGTGGGGTGGATAACTGCTCTAAATAATTTAGGAGAAACTAAAGACCTCCTTTCTATTTCAAGTGTAGAGAATATTCTCAAGCACAAACTAACTAAAAAGGCGGATGTTCCCCTTCCAAACACTCTTTTTTCAGTTCAGTTGTTTTCAGAATGTTAACCATACTTTTTCAATTGCTTTCCATTTTTTATTTTTTTACAGTTTTTTCCAAAATTTAAATTTGATGTTTCTGTCTCTGGTGTTTGTCTGGCAGCTCAGTGATCCAGGTGCAGATTCTGTTACAATTTGCTACATTAGTTGGTAGATTTCATAGCAGCATCTGTGAAGTATTAGCATCTATTGTATCAATTCTAAAAGCTGCCTTTAGTGAAACTCGGATTCTGCTAAGCAGGGCCAAAGATAAGAAATGTATCAACTAAATTAGGGATACACTGAATCCACTATTTGGGATTCGGCCGAATTCTTCGAAACATTCAGCTGAATACCGAACCAAATCTGATCCTAATTTGCATATGCAAGTTAGAGGCGGTAAAGAAAAAAGTGGAAACACTTTTTTTACTTTCTTGTTTTGTGAAGAAAAGTCACGTGATTTCCCTTCCCACCCCTAATTTACATATGCATACTAGGGTTCAGTTTGGCCAGGCACAAGGATTCGGACAAATCCGAAATCCGAATCCTACTGAAAAAGGCCAAATCCTGGACTCGGTGCATCCCTAAACTAAATGTATCAATTTAGAACAGTTACAGGGTTGGTGATCCACTCCCCCGAACTGCTTCAGAAAGTAAAAAATAAAATGTTAAACTTCAATATTATTAAACAGTCATTAATAGAAAATAGGAAGTCATTGAAAAAAGTCTTCATTTCTGGTAAAAACTGTCTAAAAATAACTAAACTGCAAAAAAGTGTTGGAAGGTGAAAAAAACTTTAAATCTGGCTGAAAGAAGAAACTTACAGCATGAAATAATGGAACCCAGTCTTATTAGATTCTGTTATGCAATAATTTCTGACTGTTACATGGCAGGGAAACGCTAAAACTTTATGCACCCCCACAAGTAAATATTTATTGAAGTCGTCCTTTTAAGAAGAACAATGTCACCATCTTACTTCAAATTTCCAGGGATCCCTTACAAAGGCTTGAGCTTGCTCTTGAGCATTATACTAAAAGTGGAGGTCCAAGCCTATGCAAACGATCCATGGCAATAGACGAAAGATGGTAATAGACGAAAGATGGTAAATTTACCCTTGTCAGTGTTCCTTTTTGGAATAAAATGCACTTGCCCTGGGGATCTTCCTAAGAAAGTCATCTTACTTCTATTTCTATGGATCCCTTCCATAGGCTTGGGCTTGCAAGTGTGGTGTATAGTAATATTTTCCAGGGAAAAAACTGTGAGATTTAATTAGCCTTTTCTTGTCCTTTAAATCGGCAGTGGCCATAACTAGTATTTAACCACAGGCACAAGACTTCTTTCCCCAAAACACTATCGTTCTGAACAAAGACAAGAGCTTTGACAGGTTTGCTGTGCACGATCCATGACTCATCCTCTCAAAATGCACAATTAAATAAATAAGTATATATATGTGCGTTTGTATTCCATTTGCTAGCCATTGTTTTCCTTTCTTAACTGATGATGACCATTGTGGAACAGAATGAATTGTGCAGAGAGCACTGTAATTATTCCAATCAGTATGTTCTGAAACAGATATTGACTGTACTGATTATTTATCATCGTGAGGCCGTTCAGTTTCTGTCAATATAATTCTGTAGATTTAAAGGGAAGATAAAGGTTTTTAACTGTAATTTATTCAGCCATCAGGACAAGGAGGTGCAGCAGATTGGCAAGAGGCTAATATCTAGAGCAGTGATCGCCAACCAGTGGCTTGGATGTTGCTTCTATTGGCCTCATGCAGGTGTTTGTTTTTGAGTTCTAGAGCATATAATTAGCACTAGGTACAGCAAATGGTTGTCAGTTTATTGAGAAGGAAACTCATTATTATGATCTGTAGAGGATACAGTGATGAACAGAGCTTGACACATACAATGACATATACATACCTCTGGCAGGTCCAACAGGTAATTCATTCACAAGAATAATAAGCATTCATTATTAATTGGCATTTACTTCCTCTCATCTAGTGTATTTCATTATCAGCACAACAGCCAATATTACGTAGGTAAAACATCAGCAACATTTCAGGAGAGAATTAATAACCACTCCAGTCCCATTAAGGCTTCACTGGACTCTGGCTCAGAATATTTACCTGTCCCTAAACACATTAAGTGAGGTTGAAATAATCGCTCCCTGAGCATGTTCCTCAGATATTCCTCAGGAAATAGGAACAAGTTACCCCTTTAAGAAAAAGGCAGATGGATCATACACACAGTAAGTATGAGTAAATTAGATGGTTTATCTGCCATGAATTATATCATATGTGTAATATATGTGTTTATTAGGAATTGATCTAGTGAGCACTGAAAGCTCCTTTTCAGGTCCGGTATTTCCATGTCCATCCCTTACTTTCGTTTTTAGTTCCTTCTTCATTTTTCTTCATTTCATTTTTACTATGTTTACTATGACCCATAACTGCTTGATTGCTATACCTGTACATCATATCAGAACTGGGGCATGAAAATAGAGTACACTCATATACTTTTATGTTTACAGCAGTTAAAAGCTAGCTATAAATAAATATATTTTATATTTTTTTATACAAGAAAGGCACCATCCTTCCTTTACCTCTATTGCTAATCTATACCCCTATCACTAGCTACTTGAAGGAAAAGGAGAATACACCTATTCAACATCTAGTGTATGCACGGGGTGATTTTTTATACTGAACGTATTACGCTATGCTTGTTTTTAATTTCTGTTGCCACAGGCGCTGATCTCTTCCTATACATACCCCCTTTGGGAGTATATATATGCTTGATTTTGGACTTATATACAGTTGAGAGACTGTGAAGGGGTTGGCAAGAAATAATCTTAGAGACTGACATTTTTTAATTGGCTACATCTGTAAGCTATATATTGTTTTTATAGTGTGATGTGTACGTTTGAACCTGAAATACAGGTATAGGATCTGTTATTCTGAATGCTCTGGACCTGAAGTTTTCCGAACAAGGGATTGTTCTGTAATTCTGATCTCCATACCATAAGTCTACTAAAAGAATCGTTTAATTTGGAGCTTCCTGGATAATGGGTTTCTGATAACGAATCCCATGCCTGTATTATTAGTGGTTATATGAAACTCAGGCTATTGGTTATGGTATGCTCATTCCATATGGGGGTCATTTATCAACACTGGGCAAATTTGCCCATCGGCAGTAACCCATGGCAACCAATCAAATTGCTGCATATATTGTTCTACTTGCAGCTGGCTTTAAAAAGCTATTCACTGATTGGTTGCTATAGTTAACTGCCCAGTGTTGATAAATGAGCCCCAATTGTGGCTGGGTATATAAAGGGGTAATGACAAAGATAGGGAGCCACTTAGATCAGGATTTCTTAGACTTTTTTTTTTTAATTTAACCGAAATTAATTCAGTGATTCTACCTCGTGATCCAAAATTCAGTGTTTCTCTTAATTACTATTTTTTTTTAAATTACCGTTGTCAATCATTACCCAGCTTAGATGCGCCCATTCCATCAGATGCAGCATGTGTGAAGTATTAGCATCTACTGTATCAATTCTAACATTTGCCTTCATTGAAACTTGTATTCTGCTCAGCAGGGCCAAAGATAAAAAATGTATCAACTAAATTAGGGATGCACCAAATCCACTATTTGGGATTTGGCCGAATCCTCGAATCATTTGAAAGATTCGGCTGAATACTGAACCAAATCTGATCCTAATTTGCATATGCAAATTAGAAGTGGGAAAGGAAAAAGTGGGAACATTTTTTTACTTCCTTGTTTTGTGAAGAAAGGTCACGTGATTTCTCTTCCCACCCCAAATGTATATATGCAAATTAGGGTTCGGTTTGGCCAGGCACAAGGATTCGGCCAAATCCGAATCCTGGACTCGGTGCTTCCCTAAACTAAGGGGCCGATTCACTAAGCTCGAGTGAAGGATTCGAATGAAAAAAATTCGAATTTCGAAGTATTTTTTGGGTACTTCGACCATCGAATTGGTTAAATTCGTTCGAATTCGAACGAAATCGAACGATTCGAAGTAAAAATCGTTCAACTATTCGACCATTCGATAGTCGAAGTACTTTCCCTTTAAAAAAAACTTCGACCCCCTACTTCGGCAGATAAAACCTACCGAAGTCAATGTTAGCCTATGGGGAAGGTCCCCATAGGCTTGCTAAACTTTTTTTGATCGAAGGATTTTCCTTCGATCGTTGAATTAAAATCCTTCGAATCGTTCGAACGAAAAATCCTTCGATCGATCGAACGAACGTTTAGCGCTAAATCCTTCGATATTCGAAGTCGAAGGATTTCAATTCGAGGGTCGAATTTCAAAGTATTTTTTACTTCGAAATTCAACCCTTAGTGAATCTGCCCCTAAATGTATCAATTTAGAACAGTTACAAAGTTGGTGACCCTCTCCCCCGAACTGCTTCAGAAAGTAAAAGATAAAACATTAAACTTTAATATTATTAAACAGTCATAAATAGAAAAGTCATTTAAAAAAATACTTCATTTCTGATAAAAACTGTCTGAAAATAACTGAACTGCAAAAAAAGTGTTGGAAGGTGAACAACCTCTTTAAATCTGGCTAAAAGAACAAACTTACAGCATGAAATAATGGAACCCAGTCTTATTACATTCTGTTATGCACTAATCTCTGACTGTTACATGGCAAGGAAAAGCAAATTCTGTTTGGGGGTGCCAAAACTTTATGCCCCCCCCAAGAGAATTTTCCCTGTGCCAGACGTCCTTTTAAGAAGTACTGTGCCACCATCTTACTTCTAATTCCAAGGGATCCCTTACAAAGGCTTGAGCTTGCTCTTGAGCTGTATACTAAAATTGAAGGTCTAAGCCCACACAAGGGATCCATGGCAACAGAAGAAAGATGGTAAAACTTACACATGTCAGTGTTCCTTTTTGGAATAAACTGCACTTGCCCTGGGGATCTTCCTAAGGAAGTCACCTGACTTCTATTTCTATGGATCCCTTGCATAGGCTTGGGCTTGCACATGTAGGGGCACATTTACTAAGAGTGAAGGATTCGAAGTAAAAAAACTTTGAATTTCGAATATTTTTTTTTGGGTACTTCGACCATCGAATAGGCTACTACGACCTTTGACTACGACTTCGATTCAAACTAAAAATATTCAAACTAAAAATAGTCGAAGTACTGTCTCTTTAAAAAAAAACTTTGACTACATACTTCGCCACTTTAAACCTACCGAGGTACGATGTTAGCCTTCCCCATCACTTTTCCTTAGGTTTTTTTGATCGAAGGAAAATCGTTCGATTGATCGATTAAAATGCTTCGAATCGTTCGTTTCGAAGGATTTTATCGTTCGATCGAACAATTTTTCCTTTGATCGTTCGATCGTAGGATTTGCGGTAAATCCTACGATTCGTAGGATTTTACCTCGAGGGTCGAATTCGAGGGTTTATTAACCCTCGATATTCGACCCTTAGTAAATGTGCCCCGTAGTGTTTAGTAAGATTTTTCAGGGAAAAATCTCTGAGATTTAATTAGCTGAGATTTTCTTGTCCTTTAAATCTGAATAACTAGTATTTAACCACAGGCACGAGACTTTCCCCAAAACACTATCTTTATAAACAAAGAGCGTTAACAGGTTTGCTGTGCACGATCCATGACTCATCCTCTCAAAATGCGCAATTAAATAAATAAGTATATATATGTGCGTTTGTAATCCATTTCCTAGCCATTATTTTCCTTTCTTAACTGATGATGACCATTGCGGAACAGAATGGATTGTGCAGAGAGCACTGTAATTATTCTAATCGGCATGTTCTGAAACAGATATTGACTGTACTGATTATTTATCACAGTGAGGCCGTTCAGTTTCTGTCAGTATAATTCAGTAGATTTAAAGGGATGATAAAGGTTTTTAACTGTAATTTATTCAGCTATCAGGGCAAGGCGGTGCAGCAAGCTGGGAATTGGCAGAGGGGCTAATATCTAGAGCAGTGATCGCCAACAAGTGGCTTGTGAGCAACATGTTGCTCACCTGCCAATTGGATGTTGCTGCTTTTGGCCTCATGCAAACAGTTTTAAAGGATATGATCAGCACTTGGTACAGCAAATTCAGCAAACTCATTAATATGATCTGAAGAGGATACAGTGATGAACAGAGCATGACACATACAATGACATACACATACCTCTGGCAGGTCCAACGGGTGATTCATTCACAAGAATAATTAGCATTCAGTATTACCGTTATTGGCATTTACTTCCTCTCATATTGTACTTATTATCAGCCCAACAGCCAATATTACGTAGGTAAAACATCAGCAACATTTGAGGAGAGAATTAATAACCACTCCAGTCCCATTACGGCTGCACTGGACTCTGGCTCAGAATATTTACCTGTCCCTAAACACATTGTGAGGTTGAAATAGTCTTTGCCCAAATTGAAATATATGATTATTGACCATGTTCCTCAGATGAGCATGTTCCTCAGATATTCCTCAGGAAATAGGGACAAGTTAACCCTTTAAGAAAAAGGCAGATGGATACACACAGTAAGTATGAGTAAATTAGATGGTTTATCTGCCATGAATTATATCATATGTGTAATATATTTGTTTATTCTGAATTTAACTAGTGAGCATTGAAAGCTCTTTTTCAGGTCTGGTATTTCCATGTATATTCCCTTGCTTGTAGTTCCTTCTTCATTTTCCATCCCTTTACTGACCTTAGCTGTTTACTATGACCCATGCCCCCTTGATTGCTACACCTCTGAATAATATCAGAACCGGGGCATGAAAATATACTTTTTGGCTACAGCAGCTAAAGCTAGATTTTGAAGAATCAGAGACAAAAAGTTTGGATTGAAGAGTGATGTGCTAATCATTGAAGTGTGATGTTTTCATATGAACCTGAAAAACAGGTATATGATCTGTTATTCTGAATGCTCTGGACCTGGGGTTTTCTGGGCAAGGGATCTTTCTGTAATTTTGATCTCCATACCATAAGTCTACTAAAAAAAATCAGGTAAACGTGAACTAAACCCAATAGGATTGGTTTGTGTCCAATTAGGATTACTAATATCTTAGTTGGACTAAAGTACAAGGTGTTGCTTTATAATTACAGACCAAAAGGAAATATTTTTTTTAAAAATTAGAATTATTTAATTAAAATGGAGTCTATGGCCTTCGCATAATTGGGAGCTTTCTGGATAATGGGTTTCTGGCTAATGGATCCCATACCTGTATTATTAGTGGCTGTATGAAGTTCAGGCTATTGGTTATGGTATGCACATTCCATTCATTGTGGCTGGATATGGAAAGGGGTAATGGCAAAGATAGGGAGCCTCTTAGATCAGAATTTCTTGGACCCAAATTCATTCTGTAATTCTTCCTCGGGACCATGATTCAGTGTTTCTCTTAGATTACTATTTTTTTTTAAATTACTGTTGTCAATCAGTACCCAGCTCAGATGTGCCCATTCCATCAGATGGAAATTCACTGACAATCACTTGTAATAATACGTTTCGATTGTAAACTCTTGCAAGTAGGGTCCTTTGATTATATTTTATACTTGTAACCCTTGCCTGTTAAATTATTGTTTGTTAGAAATTAATGCTGAGCCTTGTGTAACTTGGTGACACTATATAAATGATGATGATGATGATGATGATGGTGATGAACACAGTATTTACGTGGTTCGAGATCATTGCAGTAATCTGTACAGCAGTGATCCCCAACCAGTGGCTTGTGAGCAACATATTGCTCACAAACCCCTTGGATGTTGCTCCCAGTGGCCTCAAAGAAGGTATTTATTTTAGAATTACTGACTTGGAGGCAAGTTTTGGTTGCATAAAAATCAGGTTTATGGCCAAACGGAGCCCCCTGTAGGCTGACAATTCACATAGGGGCTACCAAATAGCCAATCACAGCTCTTATTTTGCACTACCCAGGAAGACCATCCAGGAACAAGTTTGGGGACCCCCACTTTACAGAGTGCGCCTGGTTCCACAAATATTAAAGGCAAAATGTACCCCCCCCCAAGTCTGCCGAGTAGTCATTGAGTGAAACTTCTACCAAGTCTGGAAACATTTTAGTATTTTTCCTATGTTACAAAATCCTTTTTTTGTGTGGGAAACAGTCCTTCTCATAATTGACAACATTAAAAAAATATTTTCTGTTTTCATCAGTATGGAGACAAAAAGGCTTTTGTGCATGTGATTCAGGCTTTGATGCAGTTGTAGAGTGAAGCCATTTCTTGCACACTTTATAATGTGACCAAAAAAAGTTTGTTTGTATGGATACAGATTGTAGACATCTGTAGGTTAAATGTCACCCATGCAAGAAGCAAAGCATTGTCGGTAATTTACATAGACAGTACGGACAATAGATTTGTGGACTAATAGAGCCAGGTCTCTGCTTGCAAGACTTCTTTAGGGTTTTGCAGTCTGTGGATAACGTTTAATAATACCACTTTGAATAAACAGCTTCCTACCTCTGGACCTGCACACCAACAAGCCAAATCATAAGGGTGGTGCTCTCTCTCACTGTATATATATATATATATATATATATATATATATATATATATATATATATATATATATATATATATATAGTGAATAAAGTACCCCCTCTTGTAAAATATAAGGATATTATAAGTTACCGAGGAGTTTCATAACCATATATATATATATATATATATATATATATATATATATATACATAAAAATACAGGTCATGGAACTCCGAAGTAACTTCTAATATCCTCATATTTTGCAACTGGGGGTACTTTATTTATTACAATACACAAGTTTCAGTGAGTCATGTGACATCAGAATTCACCGTTTATAACTGATGACATCAGAACTCACCGTTTATAAGGATATATTTTTTTATCTATAAAAAATAAATCACCCTTAGCATAGAGGTATACACATATGTAAACATTATCTATCTATCTATCTATCTATCTATCTATCTATCTATCTATCTATCTATCTATATATATATATATATATATATATATATATTGCCTATGTTACAAATGATTAATACAGGTTACCATCCTCCTATTCTAAATTCTGCTTTTGCTTTTCTAGTTTTTTCAGATCCTGTACTTTGCTCTTATCTGTTGTTTTTCTGCTGATATCGGCAGGCACGCAGCTGGGCTGATTACGTGTCATTAAATAATTTTTTGGTACAGTTTGACAACAGTACTTCATTCATAGAAAATAAAGGACACCTTGCTCTAAAATATGACAATATTAATAGTAAGGAGTTCCATGACCACATAAAGGGGTACATTTGATTGTCACTGTTTTTATATATATATTTTACAGGGTTAATTATGGGTGTTATTTAGAATGCGTATATATATATATATATATATATATATATATATATATATATATATATATATATAGATGCAGATAGGAGCACTCACGGTTCTGATGAAAAATGAATGTCTTTTATTGGAGTGTTACAAACTGCCCCACATCAACGCGTTTCGGTTCTCTCTGAACCGTCGTCAGGATACGACGGTTCAGAGAGAACCAAAACGCGTTGATGTGGGGCAGTTTGTAACACTCCAATAAAAGACATTCATTTTTCATCAGAACCGTGAGTGCTCCTATCTGCATCTATTTAATTCTTCTATGAGGAGCACCTGGGAATTGATTGATTGAGGGTGAGTGCCGGTGAAGCATTTGTTTGTTTATATATATATATATATATATATTCCTAGAAAAAGGCTAAGTGCACACTGGGAGCCTTTTAAAAATTAAAAAAATTCATTTATCACATATTGACCCCTTTTTAATATGTGATAAATAACATTTTGTGATTTTTTTATAGTTTTTAAAGCCTTTTCTATGAGTATTTTTGTATGCAGCTTTGCTTGGTAGCACCTGGGTCATATATCCAATTTTCGTGGAGTTCTGGAACCTTTACCCCCTACTGTAAATATAAGGCTATTAGAAGTCACCAAGGAGTTCCAAGACTTTTGCAAAAGGGGGACATTATTTGTTGTGATACATACCATACCTGACTGTGACATCAGCGCTGCCTTTAGATCTGTGCAATTATATGTCTTTAGTAATTATCTCAACACGTGCTGGTATTTCATTCGCATACACAGCTGTGCTTTGGCCGAAAGTCAACATTCCATTTCAATAGGCGTACGTTTGTTGTTTGCCGGTATTAAGTGTCTGACATAAGCATGAGGACACCCTCTAATATCTAATGAAAACCACATTGATTACCTAAACCATTAACAAGCTCCGTGTGTTTACAAGACTGCAGAGGCATTTGCTAATCCTTGAATGTTTGTTTGGACACTGCTGGAGTGAGACAGATTGGAATAGCATGTAGCAGTAATGTACTTACTAGAGAGTTCCAAACTGTGCCTATGAAAGGGGAAATATGACATTTGCACCATTAAGGCTCTGCATCTTTGGTTTATGTTTTCTAAAGGTGGCTATGACTTTTAAAATGTTTGGAATATCTAATTTAGAGACATGGGTAGAAGCAGTAAAGCTACAAATCACTGTTGGTGACAAGTTGGCTACCACTCCAAAGTTGTTTTGGATGTGCCTAAAAGAGCAGCTTTAACATTTTTGGCACATTTCCCTTGTTTTAAACCTGTACTTGGGCACATTAGATCACTAATGTTCCACTTCTGATGACTGATAAGAACAACCATGGCAATGGTCCCAAACATTACAAAAACAGTTACTGCCGGTGCCACATCATCTTTTATTCAGCACACCTCATCAGCAAGAAAGCCATAATTTCATGCTGACATGTTAAACACAGCTTAATTTCCCCCCTATTTTTGTATTCCATTGTATAGAACCAAATGTGTCTCGTACATTTTTGAGGTTTGTTAGATAATGTGCTGGTAGCTGATTAGGTTTCTTTCTAGACAAAAAAGAAATGAATCATGATGACCTCAGTGGAAATTTCTGCAGAGTTTCAATACCAGTTTCAGATCAAGTCGAGTGCCTTTTAGTTGCAGACCGTCTTAACCATAGATGCTCAGGGGAGCTTGGCATATCTGCAACAACCAGGAAAAAAAAACCAAGATAACAGACAGAAGGTGATGCAAAAGCTTCATGGTCCTTGAGTTTCTAACAAGGATTGCATGACTCAGTCAACATGCATGTGGTGGTGGCGGTGGTGCAGATGGGTATAGCCTATAGAGGGTAGCGTGGAGTTAGCTCCTGATGAAGGATTGTTATATCTGAAACATGTTGTTCAGTATAGAATAAACAAATGCAATGACTTGATACTTGACGTGGTTCTCAAGAATGACATTTGTGCTGACTTATGAGTGTCTAGTAAAAGGATCCAACAAAATTTTCGGTAAAATTTAATGTACAGGGGTTCGCCCTGCTTCACTTGCCATTGTGTGCTTGGTAAATTTTGTTTCTTACACGTCCGAGAGGTGCTGGGCTCTCTAACCAGCACAATGCAGTTCTAAAACAAAGAGAATGGAGGGAAAGAGGAAAATTGTTTCTTTAGTAATACAATGACACATTTTAACCAGTATGTCACCATGGTCTCCATCAGATTTATTGGGTTAAAGTGCTTGTAGGCAAATACTTACACCTTATCCATTTCTTTCTTTTTCTTTGTCACAGCACTCCAAAAGCTATTGATTGGTTAGATCTATCCACAAGGCTATATGACCAATAACCAGCTAAGATTTTTGTTACTAGTACAGGTATAGGATCTGTTATCTGGAAATCTGTTATCCAGAAAGCTCTGAATTACAGAAAGGCCATCTCCCTCAGACTCCATTTTATACAAATAATCCACATTTTTAAAAATGATTTCTTTCCCCCCCCCTGTAATAATAAAACAGTACCGTGTACTTGATCCCAACTAAGATATAATTAATCCTTATTGGAGGCAAAACCAGCCTATTGGGTTTATTTAATGTTTACTCGATTTTCTGGTAAACTAAATGTTTGAAGATCCAAATTATGGAAAGATCCATTATTCAGAAACACCCAGGTCCAGAGCACTCTGGATAATAGGTCCCATACCTGTACATATAAAGTTTCCCCACTATAGTGTTCCTGTAGAAGGGAAAACCCAATAAGGGTCCTTAACTACACAGAAAGCAAAAAATGTGTGCAACCTGCCATGTTTTTGTCTTTTTTACAAAAAAGTGAGACGGTGGGCACAGGCTTGGTCCGATAAGCTTGGAATGGTTCATTCTAATTCTTTTCATGGTGGGACACAATTAACCAAAGGGTATAAAGGATTTTAAAGGCAACTGAAGATTTTTTTTTAATTTATCACTGGGTTATTAATGTTCCATTTTATTGTTACAATTCCGAAGTAAGCCTTGGCAGACATCTAAAGAAAGAAATGGCTTTATTGTGGTTCAGCACTGTTCAACGTTGTTGGACAGATGAGGTGTGAAATATCACACTTGGTTCAAAACACTGGCAAATATTTGCAACTGCCTGAGTTTCTAAGAAACAGACTACAGTACAAGTGTCAGACATTCACTATTTGGGAATCAAATGACAGAGCTTCATCACACAGCCGTTGCATTCAGCATTCATTCTTGAGTGGGATTGTGATTGAAATCTGTTGGGCAAGACTAGGTGAACTGGATGCACTATTTAATTCTGTGTTTGCCCTATGCAAGTATATTTGATCAGTCTGAGAATGTAGGAAGGGAGAACTATTTAGAGCACCATGACCTGTGCTTTCTTCAGAATGCCAGCTGTGTAGTACACTAAGCTATGCATAATATTGTGCATTGGTCAGCTTGCACCCGGGATGATTTGGATTTAAAATACCAGAGATTAGCGTGTTTATGTAAAAATTGCTGAATCTGGACATAACTGGGAACTGGAATTCAGTCCGAGTGGAGGAGGATGAATGAATCAAATATGTTGTGTCTTTATAAGGTGTTCTTTCTGCGTGACTGTTGCACCACTTCTCCCCTAGTGGTTAAAAAATGCATTGAAGGCCCATTGAGTTTTCTGAGTACACTGTATACTATAAGGGCAGGGGTACAATGCTATGCACTGTTGGGGGTGTTAAATGGTTCATGCTGTTGCCAGATGCAGAGAGGTAGTGAGTGCTGTTTTTTTCTGCATCTGTTACAAGTTGTGTGTTTGTAATATATTCAGTACCCTCTGTGTTTAATATGTGACATGCAGCTGGCACATTTTGAAGTGGTAGCCCCAAGTTCTGTTTGCTGCACAGACCAATAAATTGGATACCAATTATGTGAATTTGCTTTCAATACTTAAACATTAGTATCCAGGCCCAGATTTTTGGAAAATCCACCAAGGCCCAGGCCTAGATTAGCAGGATTTTAGGGGCGGCATGCTGCCCAAGCACATCTACATTGGTTCAGAAGTTCTGGGGCTGCTCAGGATTACAATAGTTTATTTTAAATTTCCCCATTGCTCCAAACCCAATGAAATGCACAAAATTGTGCATTGGCACGAATGAAGGAGACGGGATAGGGGTGATGAACGGCAGTGGGCCTAGGGGTGCCTGCTACTGTATGTAAATCCAGCCCTGTTAGTATCATATTGAAGGATGGTAGACAGGTCAGGATTTTTCCTTTAAATTTCCTTTGTGCCAATCCCTGTGCTCAGGATGAAAAGAGATAAGATTTGTGAGTATAAAGGGGTGGGGGGCAGGAAGGGAGGAAGCAGAAAGGTGGGCAACGAAGGGGCGCCCTATGTATAAATCCGGCCCTAATGGTAGTGAGTTTGTGTGTTGAACCCACTAGCGGAATTATCAAAAAGTGCCTTTCTGGCAGTTGCTGGATTGTACTGTAACTCCCAGCATCCTTTGTTAGTTGTAGATACAATATGTGGCAGCCTCTGGGGGGTTATTTATTAAAGTCCGAATGCCAAACACTCGAAAAATTCTAGTGTTTTTAACTATAAAATCTAAAGTTTTAATGGGGAAAAAAAATTGTAAAACTTTAATTGGAAAAAAAACTTGAATTGTTCGGGATTTATTAAAGCCCAATGATGCAAAAAGTCTGAATTCCAAAATTTGGCATCTCATACCTGCCGAGGTTGTATATAAGTCAATGGGAGAGGTCCCTATCCTATTTGGAAGTTTCTGTGGTCTGCGCTGGAATTAGCCCGAAAATCCAACTATTTCTGGCTCTTCAGACAAAAATCCGAAAAATTCAGACTTTTCGGGAATACGTCCGGAAAAATTGAGAGTCGGGGGAAAAATATGAAAAAATAGTACGATTCGGATCTTTGCTAGGTTTTTTTTTTCATTCTTGTCCCTGATTCAATAAAATCGTGATTTTTTTAAAAATAAATAAGGTCCAATCATGGATTTTCGTTTGGTTGAAATTTTTTCATTTAAAAAATCAGATAAATTCAGACTTTGATAAATAAGGCCCTGGGAGTCACTGGCAAGGCACTGGTTAGTTCTGACTTTTGTTTTTAAAATTGTGAAAAACTAAAATTAGACAATACAGAACATGCTGTATGTACTGTACGACAGCGGCAGCATACGTTTCCTGTTAAGGTTAATAACTGAAGTAAGTAGCCTTCTTATCACTTAAAGCAAGTTCTTTTTTGTAATGGGAATAATGACTGAGGATATTGGGTTAAATGAAATGCCTGCAGGGTGTGGGATTTTGATAACGTGTTTCTTCTTGGTGGTCTATTGGTATGAGGAATGTTTAGTATGATGGTCATGGTTTCCTTACTATAGGGCATTAATAACACATGCTTATTCTAAGATAGCCAGCTTGGTCAGACGTCTCCATGACTGCAATGTTTTGTTATTTAATTAAAAATAACAGCGTCCTCACACGGTGCCTATTATTTATGAGGCCAAAAGTTTTCAGCTTTGAACACTTTCCTGTCTGAGCTACATATTATGCTAATCTGAAAAAGACAGAAGAACCGGTCCTCCCTTCAGTAAGCTGGTGAGGAATTGGATTCTATACAGCAAGGACTTTCTCTCCCTGGAAAATATAATATATATATATATTTTTTTTTTTTAAGGATTTATCTATTGAGCAGCAGAAATTTTAGATACTGGCAAATTGAGGATTTTAGAAATACATATATATTTATTTGTTTTTATAATGGGATTTTTTTAGTAGGCTGGCCAGCCGCTACTTGTTAATACTGTTAAATAAATGATATATGATATCTATTATTTACTGATAACCTTAGTTCAAGTGTGCACTACCATAACAATCATTTGTGGGTGTAAACTGATTATAGATTCAATTAAGACATTGTTTTGTTATTGTTGTCTCTGGGGGGGGGAAGCCTTAGTATTCTACGGCTCCCTCATTTCTTTAGGGCTAGTCCACACGGGGAGATAGCGACGCGTTTGCGGTCGCGGCGACAAAGCGCCGCGACAGTCGCCGCGACCGGCGCAGGCGACAGTTTTGTATGGGCGCCTATGTAAAAACGCCTGTGCTAACCACACGAGGCGATGCGCTTTTCAACAGTCGCCTGAAAAAGCCTGGCGAGGCATTTTCAGGCGACTGTTGAAAAGCGCATCGCCTCGTGTGGTTAGCACAGGCGTTTTTACATAGGCGCCCATACAAAACTGTCGCCTGCGCCGGTCGCGGCGACTGTCACGGCGCTTTGTCGCCGCGACCGCAAACGCGTGGCTATCTCCCCGTGTGGAATAGCCCTTAGGGTCTGGCCACACGGGCAGATTCGGGGAGATTTGTCGCCAGGCAACAAATCTCCTCTTGTTCTCGGCGACTAATCTCCCCGATCTGCCTTCCGCCGGCTAAAATGAAAATTGCCTGGGGGTAGGCACACGGAGTGCTTCGTTTTCCGAAGTCGGCGTAATTGCCTCACGAGGAAACTTCAGACGACTTCAGAAAGCAAAGCGCTTCGTGTGCCTGCCCCCAAGCGATTTACATTTTAGCCGGCGGAAGGCAGATCGGGGAGATTAGTCTCCGAGGAAAAGAGGAGATTTGTTGCCTGGCGACTAATCTCCCTGAATCTGCTCGTGTGGCCAGACCCTTAGTGTGGGGATTTCTCGGTGATCCACCGTTTCATAGAAATGTATATAAAATTTAAATTGGTCATATTTTATCTGCAAAGACTGCTGCTATAAGTTGTAATTTTTGTACCTTTCCTTAGCTGATCTATTTTAATTCACCTAATAATATTATCAGTTTGAGCCTGCATGATTTTATGCATAACGGATCTTGCCAGACTAATTTAATTGCCTTTTATGAGGAGGTGAGCAGGAACCTTGTCTCTAAGATGGCAGTGGATGTGATCTACTTTGACTTTGCTAAAGCATTTCATAGAGTACCACACAGAAGGTTCATGGTTACATTTTATTATAAGAATATTGGCCTGGAACATAGTATTTGTACATGAATACATTACAAAGAATAGCAGTAAATGGAACATACGTACCATAGGGGCCTGTACTTGGTCCTTGCTTTTTAATTTGTTTATTAATGACCTGGAGGTGGACATGGAAAGTACTGTTTCTATTTTGGCTATGATGATACTGAATTGGAAAATGAGGTTCAATTAGGGTTGTCGTCTGTCTGGTTTTCACCCCGGACAGCCCAGTATTTTGGAAGGGTTGTCCGGGTGAAATCTGAACAGGACATTGGAGTTCATCAATGGAAAATGTGGCAACCCTAAGCTCAATGTTGATAAGTGCACGGTTATGCATTTTGGCAGAAATAATATAAATGCAAGTTATATACTAAATTGCAGTGTGTTGGGAGTTCCTTAATTAAGAAGAATCTGGGGGTTTGTCTAAGTTGTCTAATTCCAGGCAGTGTCATTCTGTGGCTACTAAAAGCAAATAAAGTCCTGTCATATAAAAAAAGGCATTAACTCAAATGATGTAAATATAATTTATATATGTGAATGTCACTTGGGTTCATTTGAAGGGGTTGAACTTAATTGACTTTGGTCTTCTTTCCAACCGAATTTTACTATGTAACTATGATAATTTTCTACCAAATTACCATCAAATGATGTCTTGGATGTCACAAACAGGCCTTAAGCTCTCCATAGATGTTGAGATTTTTAAAAGATCCGATCGTCATCGTGAGACCACGATTATCTCAGAACGATCGTACAAATTGTCCATCAACTAAAAAGACCAATTTGCCAGGAAAACAAAGGGGAGCTGCCTGCTTGGCCCTGCAAACATAGATAGATTGCACTGGGACCGATAAAGATTTTTTAACCTGGCCGATCAAATTCCTGACAGAGGCCGGCCAAAAAAACATAAGATGTTCAATCGTTTGAATCCCACTAACCGCACGATAATTTCAAGGATTGGTCGGACTTCGTTAAAATCGGTCGTTTGGCAAGAGAAATCTTTTCTATGGGGACCTTTAGATATCTTCCCCAATTATTTGTAATGTGTATCCAGGTGGCACTTTGGTGAGTAGATTTTAGTAGTGCGGGGAGTGGATCTTGTCTTATCTACAATGATAAAGCCTAGGACAGGAGTGCAACAATATGTAGGGTTGCCACTTGGACAGTATTTTACCAGCCTGGCCTGTAAAATTATGCACATCACAATATTATTAATAGGGCAGCAAGATAAATAATATAGGATGGCTGGTATTTTTTTTTTCCGGATAAGAGGTGTTTCTGTAATTTGGGACACTAGATCTTAAGTTTGCTAAAAATCATTGAAACAATAATTAAACCCAATAGAATTGTTTTGCATCCAGTAAGGATTAATTATATCTTAGTTGGGAATCAAGTGCAAGCTACTGTTTTGTTATTACAGAGTAAAAGAAAATATTTTCTGAATAACGTGTTTCCAGATAATGGATCCCATACCTGTAAACGTTGCATGGTAACAACAGGCAGTGGGTGGAGGTGTTGCCAGGCACATGAAACTGCATTTGGGATATTTCCTTTTAGCTGTTGTCCCACATGACTGGCCAATGCAGGACTTTTGGGACAGATGTTATACTACTTAAATGTTAAAAAAGAAAATATGTACGAATACCATTACGTGGGATACTGCAACGTTAGCTGATTACATATACATAAGACTGACATGAATAGGAGCAATTAGTGCCTCTCTAAGGAGCTGATTGGGCATTGTGATTCTGTGAGCTCATCCACTTTATCTGAGGGTTTCATTCATAATTTTATTTTACGTGGGTTTCAGGGTTTGGCAAAAAGACGTCATCATTTAAATTCTGCAAATTGTCAACAGGTGTTCCTGCAACAATCCCTATTTATGCCACAAGAATAAGTCTACGTCTTTATTGCCTCTCAGATGTTTGTGCATTGTTTTATAGCCTCCCCTTTTTATTGTAAGATATCATTTATTTGGGGTTTGGGCACTTCTTAAATTACAACTGTTCAGAAATTTAAAGGGACAATAAAGTGGCGGAAACATTATTGCTTGACTGCTTTAATGCCTTGCGCAGAGCTGTCGAATGACACAACATCCTCAGCAGCTATGTGTAGAGGCTTCCATATAGAGGCAGATAGAGAGAGCCAATTGTAGGCAGCTGGAGAGGTAACCACTACTCTCAGCCCCCACACCAATGAAACCAACATTTTTAAGTTTGGATAGACCAAGATCCGACACGATGCATGCTTGCCAAATTGGAAATGAGTAAAGAGGGACACAACAAACCGTCTCATGTAACATGGTGCAAAAAAATAGTCTCCAAAAAAAACTATATGTTTTTAATGTTGTAGAGTGCTTCTGTATTGTTACAGCTATGATTTTTATATCATTCTTGTGTCTCTGTTATGTCTTTAGTCCCTTCTTGCTCTTTCCTCATTTCTTATTCATCTCACGTCTCTTAATTTCTCTTCCTTAAGTGTCTGCAACTTATTGTCCTCCTTTTCTTCTTACCCTTCTTCCACTTTTTACTACTTACCCAAAGCCCCATTTCTACTTAGCCTTGGTAATTGACCTCTGGCTTTCTCTCTGTTCCTGCCTTAACTTTTCCTTCTTCTTTTTGCCCACACGCCTTTCTTCTGCTCAGTTTTTCTATTCTTTTTTACTCCTTTCGCTGTTGTCATCTCTTTCCATATGTTTTCCCCTCCCTCTTGAGTCGGTTCCTTCTTTTACCTAGTGTTTCTCCTGCTACATGTATATAGTAGATGAGGGAGCTGCACAGAGTCACCTCTCTTGAGCATTGTAAATAATGAATGGACTCACTAGAGAGAGTTCTTTGAATCACCCACCTCTCAAACCAGGGAAACCAAGGAACTGAGCGAGGAATGCTTGGCAAGAATGGGGCAGATCCTGGATCTGGAGGTGATCTACAGGGCTGGTGCAAAATGCAGGTTGTTGAGTAGCTTGACCGGGAATGCAGGACTGTCCTGCGAAAATTGGGACATTTGGGAGGTATGAATGGCAGATGGTGGCTGAAATAGACACTGCCAGATCAATGTGTGTGTGGCCACCTCAGTATGAAAAGAAGGGAGACATCACAGATGCTAGCTGTGGGTGGGATTAACAGGGAATTGGCCCATAAGCCCTAGCAACCAGAAAACAGTTTGGAAGTCAGAATGGAACATCGATAGGAGATCTGTTTTTTAGTGCCGGGTTCGGTTACGCAGCTGATAAGAAGTATAATAGGAATGCTAAAAATATAGAAACCATATAAAATAACTAATAAAGACCAACTGAAAAGTAAACATCCCCATTTATGGCCTACACTTGTCCAGCTATTTGCTGGTCATCTGTTTGTACAAGTGCACTTGTATTGCCTTATATTGTAGCATGTGACTTTTGATTTTTAATTCCAATGTAAGCAGGGAATGATCTGTAGACACACAGGGAACAGGCAACAAGGGCCTGGCTGCAGAAAAAAATGTGTCCTTTAAGCACTACTACTATAATGAATTCAAAACAACAGCTAGGCCTGCTGATCACTTCAGTCAGCTAGCTAAGTTTGACTGAAAATTAATTTTGTGAGTAAATGAAGTTAGTAAGCAGAGTCATCTGACATTTCCCTGGCTGGTTCTAAGCAGAGCAACATCACAGGACTTCACAAATGTGTTTAATTGTATATTAATTTGTTTTGAGGTTTATAACTGAGAACTGAAGTTTTATTAAGGCCTTTTCTAGTATCTTGGGTTCCAGTGTAGCATAGATTTACATTAGAAGAGAAACAAGACATGACCCATATTTCATAGGATTTTCCCCCGAATGATCACTGGCTGAATCCGAGTGCTGCTGTTTCTTTTCTCAGTGCTTAACAAAATGTAGGGCAGTAACTTATGCAGACTATGCAAATAGTTTATTCATAAAGCAATAAAACATGAATATATTATGAATTTATTGCACTTTAAACACATACGTTACCGGTATGGGATCTGTTATCTGGAAGCCTGTTATCCAGAAAGCTCCAAATTATATTATAGCCATTTCCCATAGACTCCATGTTCAGCAAATAGTTCAGATTCTTAAAAACGTAATGCTAACTAATCTACAGAAATCCATATTCGGGCAGACCAATCTTATTGGGTTAATTTTATATATAGTGTTTTTAGTAGCCTTAAGGTATGATGATCCAAATTATGGAAAAAAAATAATTTCTAGTTAATATATCTATGAAGGCCAGCTTTAGCAGTCAACATGGCAAGCAGGCCTGGACTGGCAATCTGTGGATTCTGGCAAATGCCAGAGGGGCTGCTGTAAGTTGCCATATAAACTCACTATATATTGGGCTTCTGGGAGGCTGTTGGGGCTGCTGTGTGGCCTGTTTGGTCCTCTGTGTGCCTGAAATGCCAGAGCCTATTTTGAATCTCAGTCCAGGCCTGATGGCAAGTCAGTATTCTAGTTCTGAAAGAAGCCCAGTAAACTGTGTGTGAAGCAGATTAATTGAATATGCTTCTAGTCTGTAAACTACTGCTGAAACTATAAAAGTGCAGGGATATATTTACACATGCAGTATTGCCAAATATGGCTAGCAGTCTCCTCTACATTGTTTCTGTTTCATTAATCAGGTGAGGATATTATCTAGTGTGCTAGCCAATAGATTAAAAGGAAACATGTACTTTTACTACTTACTTATTATTTCAGGACCCAAATTTATATGGAAATTGCTCATCATCAGAGGGTCCCACTGGGCCATTAGTGGCTCCTGCTTGCAGGGTAATTATGAAAACATTATTGAAATATGATTGTTATAATTTTGATTCATTTTTAGCATTTCAAATAATCAAGTTCTTGTTGGGCACCATAAGAGCAAACCCACTTGGCAAAGAGCCTTGCAAGGGAATGCTAAAGACACTTCAGTTACCAGACCAATATATAGCGGCCGATTCACTAACCTAAAGTGCAGGATTCAAAGTAAAAAAACTTTGAATTTCGTAGTGTTTTTTGGGCTACTTCGACCATCGAATGGGCTACTTCGACCTTCGACTACGACTTCGAATCGAAGGATTCGAACTAGAAATCGTTCGACTATTCGACTATTCAATAGTTGAAGTACTGTCTCTTTAAGAAAAAACTTCGACCCCCCTAGTTCGCCATCTAAAAGCTACCGAACTCAATGTTAGCCTATGGGGAAGGTCCCCATAGGCTTTCCTAAGTTTTTTTGATCGAAGGATATTCCTTCGATTGTTGGATTTAAATCCTTCGAATCGTTCGATTATTCCTTTGATTGTTCGATCGCACTATTTGCGCTAAAATCCTTCGACTTCGATATTCGAAGTTGAAGGATTTTAATTCCCAGTCGAATATCGAGGGTTAATTAACCCTCGATATTCGACCCTTGGTGAATTGGCCCCATAGTGTTAGGAGGAGCGGTAAGTGTCAGCTGATGGTTCTTTGAATCCCCTGATGCTTGCAGTTCCACCCTGCTCCCTATTTGTGCTACGTATGCAGAAGTCAAGCAGCTGGATAGTTGTTGAAGGAAAAGGAAGACTTAGCTCTGGTTGAGAATGGGGGGCAGATCCTGAGTCCTGGAAGTAATCTCTTGGTTTTATACAAAATTTAGGACATTTACAGTACCAACTTCGGCCCCAACCCTCAAAACTGGGATTGTTGGGAAGCATTATATATTTAGGTGCTGGGGGATATGTTTGCAGGTACAACCAGCTAAAATAAATCAAAGAAAAGTGCCAGTTACCATTCAGTAGCAATCATCATGAACTTTTAAAAATATATGGTACGCATATAGGTCTGTACAACTGTGAAGCATCATAATTGAATCCCCTGATGGTCAATGTACAGTATAATAACATTTGAGTAACTCCTATTTCCCAGCAATTTCCCTAAAAATGACCATTTCTGCAAAATCTTGAGACTTGACCTGAAAGAATTCTACTGCATTTTTATGTAAAAGGCAGTGAGACAAAATGTGTCACCCGCCTGTGTTAAGAGGTACGTGATGAAAGAAGCCTTGAGTTCAACAGGAGTTGGAGTAACCTTTGCTTCTTTATTATAGTAATACGGTGTTGGCAGTAGCGTAATTAGATGTTACTGGGCCCCAAAGTGAATACATTCTAGGATCCCCCCCGAAATATTGAGGGGATGTCCTGTTTTACCAATACATGTTGAAATTGCTTGTTAATTAGGGCCTTGTGGGGGTCCCTATACCTTCTAGGCCCCCTTGCAATTGCAGGGTCTGCTTCCTCTGTAGTTATGCCTCTGGGTGTTGGAAAATGTTTCATTCTCAGATCACACAAGGTTCCCTCAGAAAGATAGTCTAATAATAACTGCCTTACAGAGGATGGACAATACTGCCTTAGAACTACTGCAAACATTTAAATTTTTTCCAGCATTCATCAAGCCTGGAATTCCCTGCACTGGGGGATCCCTGCTATTAACGGATATAGTTAGAAGTTACTTTCCTTAGATGACCTCTTAAGTTTTCCTTTGGTTCCACTTGCCCCAAGGATATTTATAGCCCTTAAGAGTAGTTCTGGCTTAGTTTTTAACCACGAAAGTTTCAAGTTTAATGTGCTCACATTGAAAACCTGGAAGCTCCAAGACAGTGGTCCGTTCTCTTGCTTATTATGTAAATGAAGCTGAAAGGAAAGAAAGACCTTCAGCTCTGGAAACTGATTCTATCTTGGGCATTTCTCTCTCTTTCATTGCAGCGTTTGGCTAAGGAGAAATGTATCCAGATGGAAAGAATGTGCTTTGTGCGAGGCAGTGAATGGTGCAGATTGTTAATATGTATAAAGCAGTGCTGAAGGGAATTCCTTCTTTCAAAATGTGACATAATTCCACCGGAAAACAACGTATTACTTCCTCGCCTGCAATCAGAACATACAAACTTCCTTGCTTCAAAGCCTGATTTGCATTCAGAACTCCAACTAAATGGATCTTTTCTCTCTAAAAACCCTTTAACAACCAGGGAACATGGAATCTTATGAACTTGGAGTCCTATTTTCTTTGTAGTTACATGTACACACAGCCCCAGGGAGCAGCCAAGGCAGACCGTTTCTTTCTTTAACTCATATGGTGCTCTCAATCTGTCGTCTACCTATCTACCTCTGTTTGAATGAAAGGCTGAACCTGTAATTATAAAGATACTAGATTAATAAAAGGGGTCACATTTCATACCCAACTTTTTTGGGTCTATAGAATCATGTCATCGTCAGAGGAAAAAATTCAAACCTACTGTTCTTACAGCATGGGCTTAAACTGATTGCCACAGGACTTAATTTCACATCTGTTAGTTATCCCTTTTTTTAAGTTTTTAAGACTGATCTGATGTGGAGGAGCATTTCCATGTTCCTATGATCACAAAGTACTTCCTCAGTCTGATTCTATTTTAGAAGCTACAGATAATTAAATAAGGATAATGCGCAGTAACCATAGTAGATAATATGTAATGCACTGACCCTGTATTATTTCTCATCAAGTTTCTGCAATGAGTTATAAAGGGTCCAAGGGTCATTGGGGTCTAAACCTTGCAACACCCACACTCTCTCTATGATCCCCGTTCCATAGTATGTGCTACATAAATGAGTATCATGCACAAAACATAAATAATATACTGTGTTGATAATTGCCTTCCAACTAAGTGAGTTATCTAATTGCTAATCTTCACCGATGAGTTCCTGCTGAATATCTCGGATTAGTGGTATCCAGATTTTCTGTGAAGCCATACAAAAGAAGTCAGAAAGCAAGAAAAAACTGTTGGCGTTAAGTATGAAGCCCCTTGGCTTCCAGTTGGGAAGTTCTAATGGTGCCTGTTTGGACTATTGTACACTTAATTCTAAGGGCTGAACAGTACTGTTGGGGTTTGGGTTGGGCTGAACAGAATTGGTACTGGTACTCATTCAAGTCGATATCAGGCAGCAGGGTTTTTTTTTAACCAGGTAAAATTCTCCCCATTTGCTAAGAACCTTATTATGAGCAGTGACATGTGGGGCCCTAGGCTACATCCACATAAGACCTCTTTCAAGGCTACTGCTGGGCCCAGATTCATACACCCAAGCTCTCTACACTGGGTCAAGTTTGGCACACGCAAATACCGTCACTGGATCTGCATGCATCTGGACGCACGCCCTGTCTTCTTCTTCCAGCAAGTGCCTCAGACTGGACCCAGCAGTGCAAATAAAAATAATATTAAAAGAAAATAGAAATGGGCTCCTGATTACACTAGGCCCTAGGCTATAGCCTAGGGTAGCCTGTGCATTAATCCACCAATGATTATGAGTTTTTATGTAATGCATGGAACTGCCATTTAAGACACCAATGTCATACTACCGGTATATACTGTGGGTGGTCTTTCAGTCCATTCCCATTGGCTATATAAGTTTTGTATAATGGGACATATAAAGGACACTCATTTTGTTTCTATGGATGGTGACATGTCATCCCATCATAAAGGGAATACTATGAGCTTCTATACATTGATGATGAAATGAAGTTTCATAGCCTGGGGGTAGCAAGTCCGTTGTTGGTTATGGTAATTATCGGAAAGCACTAATACAAAAGACTGATGGAACTGTAGAAATGTCTTTGAGTTAATCATGTCCCAGTAATAATAGAGCACATAATTCAGCTATAATTATATATACATCTTTATGAAAAAAGGTGGTTTCCCCTGTAATTACCAGGAGAAGAACATCGGGTAGGTGGTGGGACAGGTGCTCTGGCTTAGCCCCTCTAACTGGGTGGCACATTAATGAGCTGGCTCCATGCAGATGATGCCCTAGCTGGATCTGAATAAAAGACCCAGGCATTGCAGGGTATCTGTACTGATTATAGGTATGAGACCCGTTATCCAGAATTCTTGGGACCTGTTTTTTTCCAGATGAGGAATCTTTCTGTTCTTTTAATCTCCATTCCGTAAGATTTGAAAGTAAAATAAGAATGGAATTTTTTTTTAAATCAGATTGAAATAATGCAATTAAAAGAAGTGGGGCTAGTAATCCCAGCACTAAAACAATAATACAGATAAATGTAGTGGTACATGATGAGCTTTGTATGGCTGCTGCTGTCTGTGTTATGATTAGATTAATATTTGTTGTTGTTTGCTGCCTTGACTACAAATCCTCAGAGCCCATGTACATAATCATAACAAAGATATTATTGATTCCAGACACCGCAAGCTATTCAGACCTAGTGCTCACATGTACAGGTTCATAGACAAATAAAACCATCAAAAAGTAACAGACAGCTCATCTGGATTAAATCATTTGCTATGAGAAGTTTTATTTCAGCTCTTTCCTGTGGGTGATTAGTAACACTATACTGATTTGGAAAGTGTCTGAAAAAGAATCTATGACACTTTCTGAATCAGTAAAAATAAAGGAGAAGGAAATGTAAAAATTAAGTAAGCTTTATCTATATACACCAGTAAATCATCAAAGTAATGCTGCTCTGAGTCCTCTGTCAAAAGAAACATTGTATTTCTTTCCTTCTATTGTGTACACATGGACTTTTGTATCAGACTTTCTGTTTTTAGCATAAAACTCCAGGGCTAGGGCTTGAACATGCTCAGTTTGCTTCTCTCTCTCTCCCTCCTCCCCTCCCTGCTGTAATCTGAGCCCATAGCTATGAGCGAGCAGGGAGAGACTCAGGCAGGAAGTGATGTCACACCAAAATAATATGGCAGCTGCTATCATAAACAAAAAGTCTTAGAAAATCGCTTGACGTGACCTCAAAAGGAAGCTTTTCCACTCGCAATAATGTGAATCACTGGTGGTAAAACCCATGTGTCGCTACAGTCTCCAAAAATTGCTTGAAGTTTTTTGAATCTCTGGTGGTAAAACCCATGTGATGCTTCAGTCTTCCAAAAATCTCTTGGTTTCTTCTTGAGGCATCCTCAAGCGAATTTTGGGAGACTGAAGCGACACATGGGTTTTACCAGCAGCAATTCACATTATTGCAGGAGGGAAAGCTTTTACGGAAGATTAGTCATCCACAGAAGCAGATATTTATCGCTACAGATTAATCTCCTGGTGTGCCATTGCCCTAAAGAAGAACACGGGTTCATACAGTACATCAGCCCCATAATATTCTCTTTAGTCTACGCTTTCAAAAATGGGAAACCACTTCTAACAAAATACCTGTATTTTTCAGTTCTTGAATATATAAGATCCCTTTTATGGAAATCTAATATCCAGAAAGCTCCAAATAATGGGAAGGCCATCTCCCATAAATTCCATTATAAGCAAATAATTAAAATTTGTAAAACTAATTGTATTTTATTTTTTTTTGTAATTCTAAACCAGCACCTTGTACTTGATCCTACCTAACCTGTATGAATCCTTAGGTTGGTGGCACACAAGAAGATTCTGGGGAGATTGATCACCCAACGAAATATCTCTTCTTCTGGTGTCTAATCTCCCCAAATGCCTTCCCGCCGGCAAGAAAAAGTATAGCTGGCAGGATGGCATACATAGCGCTTCGTTTTCTGAAGTTGCCTCACGAGGAATCCCGCCGGCGATTCGTATTCTTACCAAGGGGAAGGTATTTCGGGGACATTAGTCACCCGAAGAAGAGAAGATTTGTTGTTGAAGAAAATGTTGTAGTTTTATGTTGTATCCTTTAGATGGATGATTAACATTCTCCCCTTTAATAATGCTATTACAGCATCCACATGATAGGCACGGGAATGTCCCTATACTAGGATTCCCAAAGAAAGTTGGTTGCCTTATCTTAGGCTGTAACAAATCCACTTTCATTAGTGTACCCCCTATATTCCTAGATCTTCTATATGAAAAGAGGGGTATTCCTTTAAACAATTTGCCAAATTCTACATCTTTTTACACAATCGCCGAATGTTTATGGATAATGGACTTGATTTTCCTTGAGGAAGGATAGAGCTACTCTCTATGGATATTCCCTATGCAGTGACCTTGTTCGACTACAGTTTCCATCCTTTGTGTACAACAAATAAAGGGGTATATTTATCAAAGAGTGAAGTTAATAGTGAGGTTCTGCCACTAGAGTGAAATTCCGCCACTCCCCATTCATTTCTATGGGATTTTTAAAGGCTTATTTATCAAAGGGTGAACTTTCACTTTCACCCATTGAAAAATAAATAGGCCTTTCAAAATCCCATAGAAATGAATTGAGAGCTGCGGAATATCACTCTAGTGGCGGAACTTCACTCTTTGATAAATTTACCCCAAAGGGTGGACGAACTGATAGCTAACATAAATGTTTATATATGAAAAAATTAGTTTGCCATCATATTTTTCATTATTCTGGTGTAACTGGCCCTTTAAGTTTTATGGAATGTTCTTTTTCCTCTTTGATTTAGTCATAATGATAACATGGCCTGCCAAAAACTCCAGGGTGAGAAAATAAACAAGCCAAAAATAGGAATGAATCAAATGCAAAAAATAAATACAATATATCTGATGAAAGCTATACAAATCCCACTGTTTAGGATAGAGCAGTCTGGGTTTTCTCACCCAAAATCACACATTTTGAGTCACTCCTGATTATTATTTTACTTTCCTATGAGCATTAAAAAAAACACTAGCTTGTCCACCTTCCTTACACTTTTATTACATCTTGAAGTCTGACTCACTGGACAGAGAAAGGCTCACTGTTATCTATATAAAAGGATTATGTCCAGTTTATAGATAAATATAAATCTGCATCAGGATATAAGAAGAATGGTTGTCACACAGTAAAATAACAGATATAGAGAGTTGCACCGGTAAAGCCCTCCAAAAAAAGAAAGAAATATATAATCAGTATTTCTAAAAGCAAAATAGAAAATGTAAGCAACCCAATTATTACTTTTAGAAGAATGCAATGTATATTTAGAATGCCTACTCCACTGCATTGTGTCCCTTTTTTTAAGAAAATTGCACGAATACCTTGTTTGATGGGTGTGGGGGGCTGCGGAAGTGATCTAGTTTAGCAGCTAGGGATACAGCTTGGATCACCATTTCATTGTGCTGCTGGTGGGTTTTGTAATTGGACGTCACCATTTCATTGCCAGATTGCATTGCATCCTCGTTATAAATATGCTGTGATGTTAGAAGAGTGGTTCACCTTTACAGTATATTTTTGTATGTTATTGAATGGCTAATTATAAGCAACTTCTCAATTGGTCGTAATTTTTTCTTTGTTATAGTTTTGGAATTATTTGCCTTCTTCTTCTGACTCTTTCCAGCTTTCAAATGGAGGTTACTGACCCCATCTGAAAAACAAATGGCTACACATGTATTGTTATTGCTACATTTTATTACTTTCTATTCAGGCACTCTCTTATTCATATTCCTGTCTCTTATTCAAATCAATGCATGGTTGCTAGTAATTTGGGCGCTAGCAAACAGATTGCTGAAACTGCAAACTAGAGAGCTACCAAATAAAAAAACGAAATAACTCCAAAATAATAAAAAATTAAAACCAACTGCAAATCGTCTCAGAATATCGCTCTCTACATCATACTAAAGGGTAATTTAAAGGTGAACAACCCATTTAAGCTTATTTCTACACTACAGGTAGTCTATATAAATAAAACAGCAAATAATCTTTATGCTGTGCAACCAAACCAAAGAATCCCCTATTCAGAGGTTGGATGGATGACACTGCAAACTCTGATACTTAGAGGCAGCTGATTTAAAATCTTTTTTTAGCTTGCAAGTCACACCAACACAAGGGCATCAAAGTCTAGGAGTATGCACATTGTTCAACCTTTATTGCCTTGTAGCTTCTGCCAACGTGCCCTCACCTATCATCATAGAAAAAAATGGCTACCCAATGTTTTATAAAGGTCCCAAAACAATCTGTTTATGGCTTAAATATGTGGAAGCACGTCCTTTCAGTACAGAGGTTCTGATCCCGTTTTTATCTCCTTTGTTGCAGCTGCAAAACAGAAGAGGACATGCAACAAAAAAGTCATATTCCTCCTAGGAGCTCTGTTTCCGTTGGGTGTTATCGCTTTAGTCACAATCGCAGTAGTACAGAATAAACCTCTTCCAAAGAATATTAAGGTAACGCAAATCAACACCGATAAATATTGTCTTCACCTGTAAATTCTGTTTCTTTCATAGCACACAAAAATCAATCTCCACGGCTAGAAAACCTCAGTGATGGGCTGTAGGTGCTAATGTGGAGGAGAATTGCAAGTGTTCTCATGGTATATGAATATATTGCATTGTGAACATAATAGCTTTTAGATCTAGGTGCTTCACTTCTAAAGTATTCAATACTGCTGGCTACCGACAAAACACTTCTCAAAAGAATAAAAACCTAGAAATATGAAAACCTCCCTCCTGGGCTTTTCATACCTATACTGCAAACAGTCTCTGCTTATCCCCTGGATATACACCTCTCCCCAATAGCCTGAGGCCAGTTTCCTCTACAGCTTTCATCTCTTTCTATGATTCCCATGGTGTACTTAAAGCAGATAAAGACTTGAAATTATTTGTGCTACTACAAAGAAACTCTTTATTAAGAGTTGTCCTATGGTGTCCCACCTCAAGACTAAAGCTCCTCAACTCCCTCCAAATTCTTCTGCTTCCCCTTTATCCTATTTTTCATACTGGCATTCTACTCTAGGTCCAATTTGCTTCTCCATCCTTTCCATATGATGTTTCTTGCTCAATAGCAAAGAACTTAGGCATAACTCTTCCTCGGTTAGGTCTACTGTAATGGCATAGCCCTGCAACGTAGAGGTTTGTAAACATGGATAGCCATCTAAAAGGATTTCTGATTTTTTCTGTTTCCTACTAAAGTTTGGCAACATACCCAGATATGTAAACCATAGAGATGTTGAAGACACAACAAAAGAGGAAGGACATTGTAGTAAATTGTAAGCAGAACAATAATAATTTCTTTGTACATGAAATTATTATTGTTATTACATGTAATCGATTCAAAAAAGGACTTGGATTCAGCCAAATCCTGCTGAAAAGGGCTTAGATTCGGCCAAATTCTCGAGCCGAATCCTGTATTCTGTGTATCCCTAATTATAACCAAAGAGCATCTTTCTCTGTCACTATTTAATGTGGCTCCTGTTCCTGTTTTTGCCAGAAGTTAAGAAGCCTTCATGTGATGCAGAAGAGCTCATTAACTATCATTTTTACCCCGGAGTGTATTGCATACAATAACAAGAGTACAAGACCTGTCCTTAAAAGGGGCTTTTAGGTCTTCCTTGCAGGCATATTGTTCTACTGAAGATAAGCTCTTACACTGTACTTGTAAACACTAAAACGGAAGAAAAAAACACATGGGGAGGCCCATTTATCAAAGTCCGAATTTATCTCATTATTTACTCCGACCAAATCCTCACAGGTGTTTCCCCCTTACTTATCAAAACATTTTCCTGAAAATTTTCTGTGCAGGAAAAAAACCTAAAAAATTATGAAAAGAATTAATCATACGAATTTTTCAGAATTTTTCACCTGAAGACTCAGATTTTTCAGATTTTTGCCGAAAAACTAAAAAATCTTCGGATTATTATACCCAGTGCAGATCAAGATATCTTTGGGACTTCTCCCATTGACTTATATACAACCTCAGCAGTTCTGAAATGCCGGATTTTCAGATTCAGACTTTTCCCATCCTCGGGGGATAATAAATCCCGTAAAAATCTAGGGTTTTTTTCCACTAAAAATTTTGATTTTATAGTAAAAAAACACACATTTTTCCTGGTTTTTTTTGGCATTCAGAGTTAATAAATAACCCCCATAGTGTAATATATCCACTCAAGGGAAAAATCTCATGTGATGGTGCGTATAGCCAAATAAAGTGCTTGGAAAAAAGTGCCAAATAGGTCACACAGTGAGTCAAGCTTCTCACCGGACCTAGTTGAATGTGAGCTCAGTATACAGTACCCACCAGGGCCAATATTCTAATATGCAGAAAATCCAGATGTAGCAGACAATTCCAGCTTCAGGGGCATGTGTCAATTTTGGCTGATTACCTAATACTCCACCAAAGATTCAGCTAAATAGGGTACTGCATGCAAACTCTCATTTGTATATTCAGAAATACAAAAATTGCAAACATCTATGAACAAAATATTGGCAGCTTCAGTTGTACAGAGCTTTAAAGTCACATACATTTAAAATTTCTGTTGAACCAAATAACTATTCTAACGATTCTTGGCCCACTGCCCAAGATTTATTATAATAGTGCCTCTGTTTTTCTTCTAGTATGGCATTGTGCTGGACGCTGGTTCGTCCCACACCAGTGTGTATATATATGAGTGGCCGTCAGAAAAGGAAAATGACACTGGAGTTGTACAGCAGATAAATGACTGCAAAGTTGAAGGTTGGTAAATCATTCCTTTTTTAAAAAAATATTTTGTCTTTCAATGTTGTATTAAATTGTATGCATGAAGTGATGGTATTAGAGTAACAGGAGTAGTGGCAGATTGCAGTCTCCTGTAAGGGTTAGTCCTTAGGTTCTGGCAGCCTGGGACCTGGGGTTTTCTGTATAATAGATCTTTCCATAATTTGGATCTTCATACCATAAGTCTACTACAAAATCATGTAAACATAAAATAAACCCAATAGGCTGGTTTTGCCTCCAATAAGGATTAATTATATCTTAGCTGGGATCAAGTACAAGAAAAAGGAAATCATTTTTAACAATTTGGATTATTTGGATAAAATGGAGTCTATTGGAGATGGCCTTTCTGCAATTCAGAGCATTCTGAGAATTTTGATTATTTGGATAAAATGGAGTCTACGTTTAGTATGTTATAGAATGACTAATTTTAAGCAACTTTCAATTGGCCTTCATATTAATTTTTTTTATAGTTTTTGAATCATCTGCCTTCTTCTGACTCTTTCCAGCTTTCATATGGGGGTCACTGACCCCATCTTAAGGGCAGAGACACACGCAAATCGCCTCTTCTTCAGGCAACTAATCTCCCCAAAAAGCCTTCCCACCGGCTAGAAACTAAATCGCCAGCGGGATCGCACTTGGAGAGCTTTGTTTTCCGAAGACGCCCGAAGTTGCCTCAGGAGAAAACTGAGCAACTTCGGAAAACAAAGTGCTCAGAGTGCCATCCAGCCGGCGATTTCGATTCTATCTGAAGGCTTTTCGGAGAGATTAGTCACCCGAAGAATAGGCGATTAGTCGCCGGGTGACTAAATCTCCCCAAATCTTCCCGTGTGTCTCTGCCGTAAAACAAATGCTCTGTAAGGCTAGGGCCACACGGGAAGATTCAGGGAGATTAGTCGCCTGGCGACTAATCGCTGTGTCTTTGAGGCGACTAATCCCCCTGAATGGCTTGCTGGCAGGGTCGGACTGGGGGGCCCGGGGCCCACCGGGACTGGTGTCCAGGGTCCCCCTCTGGCCCCCGCTACCTAGGCGAATCGCCGCTCGGCATAATTGCCCAGGCGGCACATCGCGCATGCGCAAATGGCGCTAGGCGCGCATGCGTAAACGGAGCTCGGCGCGCATGCGCAAACGGGGCTGCGATGCGCCAAATTTTTTTTTTTTTTTAAAAACTGGTTGGGAGAGGGGGGTCTGGCCCGCCGCCAGTCCGACACTGCTTGCTGGTATCTCGCACCCGCTAGCGCTAAAGTCGCCTGCGCCTATTCTCACGAGGCAATTTCGAGTGACTTTGAAAAACGTGTCGCCGCGTGTGAATAGGCGCAGGCGACTTTAGTGCTAGTGGGTGCGAGATACCAGCAAGCCATTCAGGGAGATTAGTCGCCTCAAAGACGCGGTGATTAGTCGCCAGGCGACTAATCTCCCTGAAATCTTCCCGTGTGGCCTAGCCCTTAAGATACACATTTATTGTTGTAGCTACTTTTTACTACTCTTCTTTCTATTCAGGTCCTTTCTTATTCATATTCCAGTCTCTGATCCATATCAACGCATGGTTGTTAGAGTAATTAGCACCCAGATTGCTGAAATTGCAAACTGGAGAACTGCTGAATAAAAAGCTAAATAACTCAAAACCCCAAATAATAAAAAATGAAAATGAAGTTGCAAATTGTTTCAGAATATCACTCTCTGCCCCATACTAAAAGTTAATCTAAAGTTGAAAATGCTTTAATTCCTTTCTGCCTCCTACATCAGCCTTTTATGTATTTTGTAACTATAAATCCAGTGTATGAGATAATAGTTGGCTGAAAGAAAATATCCTTGTAGACATTTACACGTCTCCTATCAGACAAAATGGGAAGCTCAGCAGACACTTTATTTATTTTTGGCTCACAATGGGAGATCTCTTTATATCACCTTAGGATAAAGCTGGCATATGAGCATAAACAGTGAAAACCATGCCAAGAAAAGCTTTGAATTTGCTGAACTTGCCTGTGTCTCTATTCTCACTGCTGGCCAAAACTATATACTTGTGATGCAGAATGTTACAGTGATACAAACAGAGGGCTGACCAAGGAAAAGTCCTTTAAACCCCACAAGAGGGGTTTATGAGAAAAAATCGAATACACATTAGATTATAAATTAGTTTTCCAATTTTTACATGTGAACCTGAAATCTTCTTATAATGGGGTTCTTTTCTCTATGAAAGGCAATGGTATCTCCAGTTATGGCCACGAGCCATCGAAGGCCGGTCTTTCCCTCCAGAAGTGCATGAATAAAGTCCGTCAAGTCATTCCTGAGATGCAGCAAAAGGAAACACCCGTTTATTTAGGGGCCACAGCAGGAATGCGTTTGCTCAGGTATGAGATTAACTAGAATATTGCATTGAAACGTATACTGTCATTAAAGGTGAACTAACCCCTCCAATAAGAAAAGCACCTACCTACTACCCTAGATAGTCCACCCTCCCTGCATAGCTGATAACCCCTGAGAGTACTCCTAACACAGTACTAATGTATCGGTGCAGAGTAAGCACAGCGGAGCTCATGGGCACCATCTTTCGACTCTTTGGTATTTTTCCTTAAAGGAACAGAAGCACCAAAAATGAAAGTGTTTTAAAGTAATGAAAATATCATGTAGTGTTGCCCTTCACTGGTAAAACTGATTTGTTTGCTTCAGAAACACTACTATAGTTCATATAAACAAGCTGCTGTGTAGCAATGGTGGAAATTGAAAAAAGTCTATATGGCACAGATTAAATAGTGGATAACAGATAACACCATTATGTTCTACAGAGCTTATCTGCTGTGTAACCTGAGCCTTTTCTCCTTTGAATGGCTGCCCCCATTGTCTCCATTAAAACACTTTAATTTTTTGATGTTACTGTTCCCTTAAGTTAACGCCATATTGATGCATGTGCAGTTGGAGCAGTCTGCCTGTTCGTAGCAACTGCGCATGCACCAAAAGTTCTGGAAATTGCTGAAGGGAAGGAAGAGGACCCTGCAGTTTTGAGAATTTTTCAGAGAAGCAGGACAGATTCGCTCATCGCTAGTTAAAAAGTGAAATCAATATAAATTAGATTATAAATCAGATAAGCAGCAAAAACATAACATCTACAGGGTGGCAGATTTCCATAGGTGGATGTACTTCACTGTAACACGGTAAGAAGCTACTGATGTAACGGGACATTATTAGTGTCTCTAATAATATGCACTTCTGGAAATCCCCAATATTGCCCAATGTGGCCATTTTTGTATTTCATGACGTGAATGGCCTCTGTTTGTCAATGTATGCAGAAATTTTGGCAGAAAATGCAGTCTGTTGCTGAGTCTAGGGGGAAAAAGCAGGACTTTGATTCTGAGGGTGTAACCAATTTATGGGAAATGTAAGAAAAGATACAAAGTTTGCTACTGGTCTAATCATCCATAGCAACCATCGTTTAGTGGTTACCTGATTAAAACATCTTATTGGTTACAATGGGTTATTGCTCCTTTGCAAATAACCCAAATAATGAGTTTAAAATGAATTACGGTGCAACCCCAAGAATTCCACAACTAATGTAAATAATTGGGATAATTTATAACTTGTGAAATACGTGAATTTACCACATATGATAAACCTTGCTATCCCGAGACAAACTGTAACTGATCTTCATTTTTTCTTTTGTTATTTTTTTACAGTTGTCTCCTTCATGCTACTAACTGATGTAAAAGTAAATAGCCCCCTAATGAGAATTACTTTGAAGAGTCACAGTGTTTTTTTTTTATTACTCACAGGCTAAATAATGCAACAATGGCCGAGGAAGTCTTGTCTTCAGTGGAAAATATGCTGCGTTCCTTTCCGTTTGATTTCCAGGGTGCCAGAATAATTACAGGACAAGAAGAAGGAGCTTACGGATGGATCACAATTAATTATCTGCTTGGAAACTTTATCCAGGTTAATTTATGCTTTTGGCGCACTGCTCCTACAAAGGAGTCAGTGGGGGGTTCTGTGCTTGATGTGCAATTGAAAGGAAGAGTGGGAAGGAGAGGAACAGTAGGAAGTAAATACATTTCATATTCCTATGCCAGATCTTTGTAATCTGCGTCCAAAATTACCCATTGTTTCCCAGCAAAATCACAGTTTTAGATTATATTTTTTTAGTCAGGTAAAAACCTGAGACCCCCCTGCCCTTACCCAATACATATTCTACAATCCCCTATTCCAAGGTGTGGGTTGCTGGGAGGGGGCAGCCATTCATAGTTACCCCCCTGATCTCATAAATGTAGTTATGCCATACACAGGTCATTATTGCTTGAAAACACAGTTTTTTTTCTGTTTTATAGGATTCAGGTTGGTTCAAATATATGCCAAATTTTAAACCCACTGGAACATCTGGTGCACTGGATCTTGGAGGGGCCTCAACACAGATCACCTTTGAGTCAAAAAAAGAGATTGAATCCCAAGAAAATTCCTTGCACTTCCGCCTGTATGGTAAATCCTATGATGTCTATACACACAGCTTTCTCTGCTATGGAAAAGACCAAGCTCTGCGTCTTCAGATAGCTAACAGTGTACCGGTATGTAAAGATCTACTACACAGCTCTACTGAACGAATGTTGGTTAAACAGGATCTTTTATCCAGAAGCCCAATATCTGGAATCTAAATTACATCCATTTTAAAGGGGTGGTTCACTTTAAACTAACTTTGAGTGTGATGTTGACATTTATTTTCTGACTATTTGCAATTGGTTTTCGTTTATTTTTTTATGGTGTTTGAAATATTTAGCTTTGTGTTCTGCAACATTCCAGTTTGAGATTTTCAGCAGCTATCCAGTTGCTAGGGTCCATTTTACCCCTGCATGTGGCGTTAATAAGAGACTCGAAGATCAATAGAAGATGGTTTAAATAGATTAAAAGGAACAATAAAATTGTAACCACACAGAACAATCATTTTTCGGCTTCCGGAGTGACTCCCATTTGACAGCTGTAAAGAGGCAAAAGAAAAAGCTATAAAACTATAAAGTATAAAAAGTGAAGACCAATTGAACAGTTGCCAAGAATAGGACATTCTATAACATACTAAAAGGTAACTTAAGGGTGAACATCCCCTTTAAGCATATATTCTAATTCAATTGCAGACCTTCTACCTTGGGCTGGTGTGTTTAGTCTTCTTCCCAGGTACTATTAAAAAAAGTACTGTATTGTGCATGTACCTCACCCAGGGGGCAGCACAAGAATATGTGATAGAAGACTAACCACACCTGCTCAGGTCTTCAGTTTTACTTATTTACGGTTAACAGCCAGGAAGCCCGTCTTGGTGATTTTCCCCAGCACTAGGGATCCCACAGGTTATCTTGCTCCATGGTACTTTCCCTACTCCTGAGCTCTTGCAACTGGATCACCGCAGGGGTGCTAACCCCAACTACTCTATTTGGAGCCAGAAAGCTGCACACTAAATACACTACCTCTAACATCTGCTCCTAGAGTTACTATTAATTCGATTTCTACCACTACATAATCTCTTCCTAACCAAGGCCTGTAACCTGCTCAGTCCCACTCCTGTACAAACCTCCACGCAAGGTGGGATCCAGGAAAATAGCCCTGAGCACATGGGCTCTCCCTTCTAAACTTTTAAACACTGCCACCTACTGGGCAAGCAATGAACCAGATCAGATTACTGATAACATTCAGGAAAAGGGTCTTGCGTCCAGGGGCTCACTAAGGACCACTTCAGGTGTCAAAACTACAGGGGGAGACTGCCTATGGCGATGCCTAACCCTCAGGGTCTCTACATTTGTTTTTCAAGAGATCCCCAGTGACAATTCAGCAAGTGCCAAGGGCTTAATATTGGAAATAGGACATGGAAAAGGAAACTGGAAAAAGCGCAAGACTTATAAAGAATGACCTCTCAGATGCTCAGCCCAGCTCAGCAGTAAATCTCACAACACTTGATAACTTTATCTTTTCGGCTGCTAAAAATTGCGACAATCGGAATTTTATTGCCGCCTCCCAAGTTATGTAAACATATGATTTAATCTGGCTTCAGTATATCTTACTATTCTTGAAAGCCAATTGTAATGGGTTCAGAAACATCTCATTTATTCAGTGCAGCTTTGCCAATTTTCTCCTGCTTGCTACACAATTGCAACAATCACGTTTTTATCATTGCCTTTTCTCAACATTCTGAAATGTGCACTGAGATATTATAAAACTTGCCTCAAATAGTTGATGTATTTTAATCATAATTGCTCCAATAAATTGCTCTGATGATCTATATATATGTTTAGATGGGTTTCCTAAACGGTTCCCACTGTTTAACTTACAGTGAAAATATTTACTTGCCAATATGTGCAACAATGCTGTTATGATAATGGGGGTTATTTATATCATCTAAGTTAGCAACTTTTCCAATTCAAGACTTGATTTCAGCTGAGATGCCTTTTTCATAAACTGCAGAAAAATCAAGCAAATTGTAAAGAGGAAAACTCAAAGCCTTGACAATAGAGAGAGAAGGTGCCCATGATAGGCAAATGGTAGCTATAAAGCAAGAGACCAAGACCCTTGGGGTCATATGGGAACCCATGGGTCATACTAAGATCTTAAAACCTGCCCTCTCATCATATGAACCAGTTGGCAACCACGTGTTTCTCTACCTAAGGATGTTTGGCTTTCACTTGGCTTTTTACTTATAGATGGCCCATAACTAATATCTACACATTATACCCTAGTGTTTTGGAAGGATGAGGGTCTCTGACCCGTCGGCAGAAATCTTAAGTTTTCTTTTTAACACATCTTTTGTTGCACCAAAATTTCAGCCGTCTGCCCTACTGCTTAATGAGCACTATGTTTCATTGTTAAGCAAAAATTGCAGAATACCCAGTTTTAGACATCAGCAAGGTCACAGATGTTGCACTGGTTGGCTGTATTATCATTGGAGAATTCTCTTGCATTGCTAATGAAGTTTTTCCGCCATCTAACGTTGACACCTGAAGGATAGAAACGTTAGTCATTAGCCAAGGTTAACTTACCCTTTAAGTTTTCTAAAAGAGGTTCAGTTAATAATTCAGAATAAAGACGATATTTTGAGATTGTCCGTTAGTAGCTTATTTTATTTCTCTCTTTCTCTACAGACTGCAACAGATTCCATCCTTATGGATCCTTGCTTTAACTCAGGATATAGAAGGAACACAAGCACCAGCGACCTCTACAGTAGTCCCTGCATATCTAATCTGAGGATATCAACAGCACCCAGCTTCTTAGATGTTAAAGGGACTGGCAATTACCAGCTATGCAAGCGCAATGTCGAGGCAATCTTCGACAGAACACGTTGTACTTACTCACATTGCTCTTTCAATGGGATTTTCCAACCAACACTGGATGGCACATTTGGGGTAAGAGGGTTAGATCCTACATGTAGTCACTCTCTGGGAGCATGAGGCAGAAAGTCATATTAAGTGAGCAATCTAAGGCTCACTAGGAATGTAGTGGGTTAGTATGCTTGGTGTGTGTTTCCCCAGTGGATCTAGAGACAGAGACACAAACAAATCTTGGGGGAGGGGGGCGTGACACTAACAATTCACCCCTCCCACCTGATCCTCATCCACCTGTATGCGTATTTGCAATAGGCAGCAATGTTGGAGCAAAAGAAGGGGCTGGGGAGGCAGACTAACATACAGCAGACCCTGCTATATGGTAGTTGCACCACCGGTTAGAGAATATTTTTCTTGGTGGGTCCACCTTGGACAGGCTTGATGGTACTATGAAAAATATAGCAGTTAAGGGACATAGTTACATAGTTAAATCAGGTTGAAAAAGACAAAGTCCATCAAGTTCAGCCCCTCCAAATGAAAACCCAGCATCCATACATACACCCCTCCCTACTTTCACATAAATTCTATATACCCATATCTATACTAAATATAGAGTTTAGTATCACAATAGCCTTTGATCTTATGTCTGTCCAAAAAATCATCCAAGCAAGCAAAATGCAGTGAATTTGTATTGTTGCAGTGACAGTTGCCCCACGTGACACTTGGAGCCTTGTGAATTTATAATAAAGGAACAATTCCAGACAACACCTGCAATTGGGATTCACTTTCCTTTGATTCTGCTAATCACATGACACAGGGTCAGACTGACCTTTTGTGCATCACATGTTGTGTTTCCCATGGTCCCCAAAAAGATAAACATTACACACAACTGTCCAAAATGCAGACTTTTAGCTACTACCAGCTTTCTGCTCTCATGGGCTGCAGTGAGTTATGGGGTACTTCATCAGGCTGGGGAAACAATAATTTATGATGACATATTGCATCATAAATCTAAAGAAAATAAATAGTTTACTTATGAGACTACAAGATGTTCTTGCACAACAGCAGTCTATATTTCTTGCAAGTATACAGACTATCGTACCATTCCCAATTTGTTTACAGATGTGGCTGCAGAGAGAGTGGCTTTTGAAAATGTTTAATGGAAAACATAATCTGTAAAGTAAAGTGCAAGGTGCCTATAAGATTCCTTATGTGCACATTGCCATACAGTATGTATACATAGACTCTTTTACACTGCTTTCCTTAAATGATCATTTTCCATTTACTGCTATAGCAGAGTTACCATATAGTGGTCATACATCAGGAAAATATGGCAGTCACTGGTCTCTAAATAAGGTTTGTGTGCAAATCATTAATGAATACCTTATAAATTAATGCAGGTATATGTGGTTTTCCTCCCACGGAAACCCTGGAATATTATTTCAAAGTCAGTTCTGTTTCTACTTACTGTTTTTCCTTTACAAGGCCTCTGACCACAAGTTCCTCTGCGCCTCGGTTGGATATGTACAATTCAAAAGCAAACTAAATTTGTTGTTAATATTCAGTCTTAATTCTGTTTTTTCCCTGCTCTAGGCATTCTCGGCATATTATTTTGTTATGGATTTTTTAAAACTCACCAAGGGGGAAATATCTCTTGACAAAGTAAAAGAGACGGTGGAAAGACACTGCTCCAAACCGTGGGACGAGGTAAGAAAAATGGAGGGTTTTTTTGCGGATAGGCAGATCCTGGTCAGTATTAACACTGCAGATCGTATTTTGTTCGATTGTCTGAACTATGATCTACATGGTTCAACTCTTTACTGCTGGTATCATCCCATCAAAGAATCCAAGGAATTAGAAACGGACTCCACCGGAAAAGAAGCAATCAGCATTGAAACCAGCGTAAAAGTTAAAGTCAAGAGGCGTCCGAATAATGTTGACACGTGACTTTTCCGACGCGGGTCCAAAATTTTTTGACACCGGCGAATTTGATGGCGGCGAAACGTGGAAATTTGCTGTGTATCCGCCATCCGCGTCTGCCAAATGTATTCACCCATCACTACTCCACGATAGATGCAAAAAAAAAAAAGTCACTGTGATTTCATTGTTTGCAAATGAAGCTATCTAGCTGCTGTGCCTTACATTCCCAAGCAACCAGCAAGAAGATATTAAAGAGATAATAAAACCTACAAGTGTAGCCGTTTGATAAATCAGTTTTTGTTTGTTCAATTTCAAACCTGATAGGGTTGGACAAGGAATAAATTCATTAAAACAATCAACATAAAAATCAATACTAACTTGATCAGAATTGGTCAATACACAAAATATTTTTTAAAAAAATTAAATATATTTATTTTTTGTAACATATTTTTTTTAATTTAAAGGTGAAGTTCCAAATTCAGTTTAGATTAAAGCAAACACAGTACCATTATTATTATTATTATTATTATTATTATTATTATTATTATCCACCAAATAAAAATATGTTCATCTTCAATTGGTTCTATCAGCACAATAACTGCAAAGGAATGTGGGATATTCAGTATCAGTTCATATGCGCTGTCTATTAATAACTGTTGCAAAATAACTATAATACAATATGTTTTAATACAATGTCTTACAATTTGATTGTAATATGTTTTTCTTTCTTTTAAGGTAAAAAAAGAGTTTCCAAAAATTAAGGAAAAGTACCTTAGTGAATACTGTTTTTCTGGAACTTATATATTAACTCTTCTTGAATTTGGATACGGCTTTAACTCTGAAAATTGGAATGATATCAGATTTTTAGGCAAGGTAATAATAATAGTTTTCTCATTCAAGCTGGAAGGTATTGCCTATTCAATCTCACTTATCTCTGGGAACATAAAGGTGGCCATACAGGTGCAGATTTAATCGGCTAATTTGGACCCTTTGGATCACGTTAAAGGAACAGTAATACCAAAAAATTTAAGTGTTTTAAAGTAATGAAAAATGTACTGTTGCCCTGCACTGGTAAAACTGATGTGTTTGCTTCAGAAACTCTACTATAGTTCATATAAACAAGCTGCTGTGGAGCAATGGCGGAAATTGAAAAACGGCTATATGGCACAGGTTAACTAATGGATAACAGATAACACTATTAGACAGACCGAGCTCATTTGCTATCTGCTGTGTAACCTGAGCCTATTCTCCTGTGAATGGCTGCCCCCATTGCTACACAGCAGCTTGTTTATATAAACAATAGTAGTGTTTCTGAAGCAAACACAGCAGTTTTACCAGTGCAGGGCAACACTGCATTATATTTTCATTACTTTAAAACACTTTTATTTTTTGACATTACTGTTCATTACGTGCCTGTTTATGGGGACCTCCGATTGCTCCACTCAAGTGATATCTGGGCAAAAAAAGGCAGATGTCATTCAGGCAGGTTTGATTTTCCCATTGGTTCAGGCTAGCTGATGTTGTCCTCACCCCAACAACTCGTATACCCACTGTTGTAATCCGATGATTTGGCCCTACGGGCAACAAGCCCAAAACCATCCACCTTAGGTGGGCATATCGGAAAAAGATCCCCTAGTTTGACAACCTTACCAAACAAATGGATCTTATAGTGTAAAGCCACCTTAATTCATCAAAGTGCCTAACAGATTTCAACAGCTCTTTGTTTGATCATTGATCTGCTAGAAAGAAATTAGCACTCTGGTGCTTATATAATAGGGGTAGATTGTTGTTTTACATTTACTAACCCCACCCGCCCACCCCCAGAGTCATTGAAAGAACAAACTCATCCATCTCCTATGTGCTACCTGTATCACCGACAAAACAGACTAGCAGGAGATTATTCAGGGAATAATGCACCCCTATTGTAAAATATAAGGATATTAGAAGACATCAAAGTGTTACATGACTATATAAAAGAGCTACATGCTTTAATATAAGTCATGGAACTGTAAGGCGACTTCTAATATGCTCATATTTTAGGGAGTGCATTATTTCTTATAATACACAAGTGTCAATAAGGTATTACACATAAGTGACATCGCTAAGCACCATTTATAAGGATATATTTTACAGGTTATTCATGGTTTTTGTGTATTGTTTATTATGTTCTTGGCAGGAACTCATTTCCCTCCTTCACTAGAGTTCAGGAGAAAGGGGTTAAAGAAAATGAAACCACTCACTTGAGTTGTTTCAGATATACTGTACCTTTTTAATTAAACAACAGCAGTAATATATTTTAAAACAGACCTTAACTATTGAACTAGTATTCAGTCTAGGAATATTAGACATTGAAAGGGGCTTTGACCAGTGGATTTAAAAATAGAACCACATTTTAAAACAGGAGATGGTCCAACCATTAAAGCATTATTTGAAAAATGATGATAGCACTCTCCTGCTGATCATAATAATTTTAGCACTATGTATATCTTGTCTCAGCGAAGTCTGTGGATAGTATTTTATCTTGACTACTCAGAAGATATGGTTTGGCATTTCCCCCTTTATTAATAAACACATAAACATTCCATAATTAAATACATAGATGAAGGTGAAGATGACATTTTTACTATATTTCATTGATATTAACATTACAGGTTTCCTGTAATAAGCACAAGAAGGCCTGGGAAAATATCCTGGCTGATCTTCTTTCTTAGAGGCCTTCTCTATTTACTTGCTTGGTTATTTATTACCTGTCCTGTCTAGTGCCCTTTTTCTTTTCATTGCAAAGGTGTCACCTGCATTGCTAAGATCTTTGGCCTGCTATATACTATATTACTGGCACGCTGCTGTGCTGCTCAGGGACTTGCAGGCATTTCAAAGACAAAATTTCAGCAACTTTTCCAATCGCCATCGATGTGGTAGTACTATTACGAGCGAACCTAAGATCCTTAAGCTGGCCATAGACGCAAAGATTTGATCGTTCGAACTCCCGACATGCCACTAACCTTCAGTTTAAATAAAGTAGTAAAAGAACAGATCAGCCAATGTTCTGCCTCTGACAGCGTTCGAAAAGTTTATGTCAAACAAAGCTGTTGACAGTCTCCCACTGAAAATCGTCCGATTGGTAATACATGCAGAGATATTATCGGCACCCGACAGAAATATTTTAACCTGGCCGATCCTCCAAATGTCCGTTCTTCGTTGCCCGAAAAATGTCAGGACTCTCCACACACGGTCCGATGCAGTCCGGATCTTTGCGTCTATGACCAGGTTAACAGTGCAGGTATCAAGTCTGCAACGAAAGGGAAAAGGGCACTATATAGAAGGACAGCTAAGGAATAACCAATCAAGTAAATAGAAGAGAGGATTTAGAAAGAGGCCCACCGGGATCTTTCCTGGGCCTTTCTGTGCTTATTACAGGGAACCTAATGTGTTGCATTGTAAGGGCAAACTAGCTCTAGACCAGGGTTCCCCAGCCTTTTTTTACCATGAGCCACATTCAGATGTAAAATAGAGTTGGGGAGCAACACAAGCACAAAAATGTTTCTGGGTGGTGCAAAATAAGGGCTGCGATTATGTAGCCCCTGTGTGGACTGGTGGCCTACAGGAGACATGGATATTTAACAGTGTGTGATTAAGAGAAGCAATTTGAATTAAATCTGAAACAGCAAGAAAGAGAACAGTAAATTAAACTTGGCAAAATGAAAGGGGACAGGGAGAAAGAAGGAGAAAACAAAAGAGATGAGAAGAGACAAAAAAGAGAGATGTAAACAGGGATTTGGCCTTGGGGAGAGAAGGTAGATAGAAAGAGGTTTGGGTTGAGAAAAATGGAGACTTAAAGAATGTGAAGAGACAGAAAGAAAATATAGAAGGAAAAAGGTAGAATTTATTGTAGTTGCAGTTTGTCAGCATAAATAAATGACAATACGTTTGGTGGGCCCTTGGAATTATTTTCTTGGCACAACAATCCAACACTGACTGAGCAAAAAGAAATTCCAAGACAGCCAATGATTTTTCATTCGTCTCTTTATAGATCAAAGACAGCGATGCAGGATGGACACTTGGCTATATGCTGAACCTGACCAATATGATCCCAGCGGAGCTGCCTTATTCTCCACCACTGTCCCATGCTACCTACACTGGACTTATGGCTGCCTTCTCCATTTTGTTAGTCTGCATCATTTTGATTTGCTGGCTGACTTTCCGCAAACCAAAATGTCTACACAAGGGCATCATCTAGCAACAGTAAAATTAAGACAATTGGAGATGAAAGGGAAATTATTCTGTATGCCACTGCCTACGGACTTAAGAAAATGCCTCTTGTGGGCTCGACAGTCCGTGTCTACAACAAGGAACTTGAGAAGTAGCTTGTAAAAGCGCATTAAGCTTGAACACAAAATAAGCAGTTTGAACTCTTTGGAACAGTTCTTGCTGTACATGGATTTAAGTTGTAGTTCTCGAACGGGTCGTTTAATCCACTTCATATTTATGAAGCGTGTTTGCATTATGTTTTGAAGAAGGACACATTGGAAGTTTGCCTGTGGGCGAATGACTAAAACCAATGAAAGTACCAATGGGACTTTAAAAACTGATCTCAGGTTACAAGACACGATTCACGCTACTAGTGCATTTTTATAAGTTTTCCTTTATGATAGGAATCTGTTCTTAGTTCTTGTTAATAGAGTCCTGATCTGGGTAGAGGCCACTCTTCCAAAGCCATAAACAGGCCAATATTTTAAACCTTGGATGTACTTTGAAATTCATTGCAAGGATGTACTTTTATTAAAATTGCATTCAGTGTGGTGGCTATTAAGTAGGAGATGGTATTACCATACAATTGTCCTGCACATGTACATATTGTTACTGCATTGTTGTAAATCTGCATCTGCCCCAGATTCAGCCCTTTATTTAGCTGTCTCTATATTATTATGCTTCCACATAGACCCGATCTTCCATAAAGAAGATCTACTCAGTGTAGACCTATGGACTTACCCTTAGAGTAAAGCAATGCACAACAGCAATTGGCATACCAAATGGAAGATCAAAGCTATAGGCAGCGGCAGACTTGCAATGGGAAAAAAGTGAATATGTGCATTCGTATTGAGACAAGTCCACTTGTTAAACAAATTATAGGGACACTGCCATGGCCTCATTATACTGTGAACCTACTCCCAAAGAAGCAGACGTTGCAATTTGCTAATGCTACAAGATCTATTGCTGTGACAATTAACATACACTTTGGCTTTTAGACTTGTAATTTCCTCTTTTACTTTACTTCACTGCTTCAGGGGTTTGGTAAGTAGGTGGACAGTGAAGTTCATTGAAGTTTGCACCCCCCAATATGCAAGGCCAGAGCCTGCAAGTTTGACAAAGGAACAAAAGTGAGCACTGAAAGTCAATGAATCTTTGGTTATATCTGTGAATCTCCCAGCAAACTGCTAAGGCTGCTAAGGGAACTGGTTTGCATTGGCAAGAGGGTGTCCTTTAAGAGGTAAAGTTATCCATTAATCCTGGAAGTAGCCCTTGAGCACTATTGCTGCCTTCTTCTGCCATAGCCTATTGTTATTGTTGATGTATTCAGAATCAATTAATTATGTTTATATAAAGAAAAATAACTCAGTTATCACTGTGTTGTGTGTACTTTACTTGACCAGATGTTGTGCCTTTGCCTATTGGAGAGATTTTGTTCTCCTGTATGATGTATTATGATACATATACTATTCTGCACAAACATACACATTCACTACACTACTGTTATGGCCATACACCTACCAATTGGATTACTCCAGATATTGGTGTATAGAGCCAACATCATGACCTCTATTATAAGTCATATATCTTATAAGCCAGGTTTAAAAGTATGGTTGGATGAAGACCGCATTAGGCTGTTCATGTAGTCCTCTCTTGATGGGTCTGCATTGACCCCTGTTATCATCCAATTTTCAGCCTGGGGCCAAATGATCAGAGGAGCTCGATTTGAAGCACTACCTGGGTTACCAAATCTACCTAAGAGGCATTTGTTTATCAATTTCATCAACCAAGTGGATCTTTGTGTTTATACGTATAATATTTGGTGGAGGGTTTTCAGTGAGTGTTTAGATAAAGATCCAATCCAATCCAATATGTATTGAGATGTATCCTTCTATACTAGTATGCCTAGGTGTTTGAACTAGTAGTGGAGTAGTGGAGTGGAGGGGAAATCATTGGGGGATGTAGCTGTATCAGTGGGGAAGATTTTGGAGACCTGAGAAGTCTCCAAATAGGCATCTTACAAAGGTGGGCCAGGGCTCACCGAGTATTGCAAGATGTCCATGTACATCGGTTTTTCCTCTACTTCCCATATCTTAAGGCCTGGGATATCTGGTGCAGTTTTTATTTAAATGGCTAGTGGTTCAAACTGTAGCAGGGAAAGTCTTGTCTAGCTTCCCTAGTGATATTGAATGAGGGTGAACAAATGTTGTTAACCCACATTTGTGCCTGTTGAGATTGATATAGGTCCAGGGCCGCCATCAGGGGGGAACTAGGGGGGCAGTTGTCCTGGGCCCCGTGATTTTTAGGTCTTAGGGGGGCCCGGCCACTGTACTCACACTGTAACCGGGCCCCCACTGCTGTCAGGAAGCTGCAGAATTGTGTGGGGAGGGCAGAGCTTCTTCTACACGTCTTTCCCGTCCCCAGTTTCTAAACTATTGGTAGTTTCCCTACAGCCACATGGTGATTGGATAAGCCTATCCAATCCCTGTGTAGATCTACCAGGATTACTAAGCACTATAGCTCTGCCCACCCTACCTGATGCAGCTCACTGAGAGCAGAGGGGGGGACTTAATTTTTTTGTTTTATATTTTAATTATATTCTACAGGGCCCCTGACCACCAATGTTTTAGTAAAACTTTTATGGGGGCTCTCTGTCATCACTGTTTTTGTAATTTATTGGGGGCCCTGACCACTAATGAATTTTTTTAACTTATAGGGGGGGGCCCTGACCACCAATTATTTTTGTTAACTTATAGGGGGGGCCCTGACCACCAATGATTTTTTTTTAACTTATAGGGGGGGCCCTTACCACCAATTATATTTTTAACTTATAAGGGGGTTCCTGACCACTAATGATTTTTTTTTAACTTGTATGGGGGCCCTGTCAAATGGTTTTTTGGGGGTGGGGCTTGGGGTAGGATCTGGGGTGGGCAGGGATCAGAAGGCCCAGAAAATGTTGCCGTATGGGGCCCCGTGATTCCTGATGGCAGCCCTGTATAGGTCCACCTACAAAAGTTATAGGCAAGGCCAAATCTCTTCATCACTTCCCAAAGATTTGGGCCATTTGACCGAGTCAAAAGTCTTAACAGCATCTAGGGAGATTATGACTTGAGAGCCAGAATTAATGTGGTGGTCATGCATATTAGTGAAGAGTCTATAGCTATTAGTGAAGAGTCTACAGATTTTGATTTTTGTACACCTTCCAGGCATGAAGTCCAATTTCTCTGGATGTTCAAGCTCTGTAAAAACTTTACTCAGCCTTGTGGCAAGTATTTTAGCAAATATCTTCACGTCTGAGTTTAAGAGCAAAAATGGGTGATAAGAAGATAATATTGCCACAATCATGGCTGAGGATTCTGATTATTTCCCCTGGTCCAGGGAGTGTATTAGAGTGTTGTGTAGGTACCCTGTCAGAAACACTGCCCCTCATTTGTACTAGTCTGGAGGTAGTCCAACAGTCAATGATCTTCATATTGTCCTTAGAAGGTTAGTCGCTAGAAAGGCCTCTGGTTTTCAAAATGAGCTAATTGCATAAATGAATGCATCAAAAGGGGTGGTTCACATTTAAATGAACTCTTAGTATCTTATAGAATGGCTAATTATAAGCACATTTTTAATTTTCCTTCACTTTTTCTTTCTTATAGTTTGTGACTCTTTCCAGCTTTGAAATGGGGATTGCTGACCCCATCTTAACAATAAATGCTCTATAATATATATTTATATATATATATATATATATATATATATATATATATAATCGTTAAAGGATGGACCAGCACTCCAGTTTCAATAAATAATGGTGCTTTTATTCACATCGTGCATCCAACGTTTCGGCCCGCATTGGGGCCTTTATCAAGGATAAAAGTGCTTGTGATGATAAAACAATTTATATACCCACAATACCCTCCAAAATGGGTGTCATCATGACATCATCAAGTTGTGCCATAAGCATTTAGTGCAATTAAATTCACATGATCAAAACATATGATTAAAAATACATAGCTGAAAAGTACATATTAAAAAATACATATTAAAAAATACATATTTAAAAGTACCTTATAATTTTGTGCCGCTAGGTGTCATCAAATTATAGTGATACAATTTCCTTCACCAAATTGCAATGATACAAAACGCTGTGTATTTAATCCCAAAAAAAGGTTAAAAGAACTGTTACAAATTGCTTATGTTGATTCCAGAAACAGCAAATACACTGTAACAGCACCTATAAATAGAAACAAATTTTATCTCAACCATTTGAAACATATGTGTCAATCTTATCAGGACTATGTCTAGTATTTAGATACATATTGTCTATTTTTCTATAATGAAAATCATAAGGTGCTGTTTAGTACAAAGGGAGAAAAAAGCCAATTTAGACTAAAAAACATCCTAAAGATTGTTGCCCATTAAGACCCTTCGGTACCACACAATCCAACTCGTGGATCCAGAACGCTTCCCTTCTTAGTAATGTGTTATCATAATCCCCCCCTCTCACTTTCCTGGGGATCTGCTCAATTGGCATGCATCTGAACGATGCTGGACTATGCCTAGCCTCTGCCCAATGTTTTGCCACGGGTTGCTGTGTGATATCCTGCTTTTTATTTTTATTTTTCTCCATTCTGTCCGGATCCATTGCTGCCCTAATGCTCGACCTATGCATTGCCATTCTTTCCTTAAATTGTCTGGTAGTTTTTCCACAATAAATGAACCCACAGGGACACTTAATGATATATACCACCATAGTGGCATCACAAGACATCCTCTGTCTGATGGTATATTTTTTACCCGTATGGGGGTGGGTAAAGAACGAACCCAGAATCAGTGCACTGCATAATATGCAGCCTTTACATTTATATACCCCTGGTTTTTGGAGTAAAAAGTGCTGAACTTGGGCTTTCTGGTATTTATTTACCGGATCCGAAGGGCTCAATATCTCCTTCAGATTGCTCCCTCGCTTATAGCTGAATTTTGGTTTAGAGGGCACCTTTTTGGCAAGGGTCTCATCCGTAGTTAGAATCGGCCCAATTCTTTGTGACACTTTGTTTAACCGCTGTACTGTGTGGCCCATAGCGACTCACATAATATAGATCTTTGCCGCTACCCTTATTTTTATCTTTGCATTTCGACCCCTGTTCCTGCAGTACATCCTCACGATTAAGTGAAATGGCCCATTCCTTTGTGTCTAACAACAATTTTTCTGGGTAACCCCTATCCAAAAACTTTTTACACATATTGGTGAGGTCTTCCTCCCTCTTGGTTTGATCACTATCAATGCGCACCACCCTTAGCATCTGTGACTTGGGTAACGAATTAAGTAGATGCCTCGGGTGGTTGCTATGGTAGTGAACCAATGTGTTTCTATCCGTTGGCTTTAAATAAATACATATTTTTAATTCTTCAGCATCTTTGTATATTTTCACATCCAAAAAATCAATTTCCTGTACATCATGTTTGACTGTAAATTTTACTGGACTATCCAGACAATTTAGACGTTCCACAAATGTATGCAAATGCTCTGCTGGTCCCAGCCATAAGAAAAAGACATCATCTATGTAGCGTCTATAGAATGCCCCATATTTTCTAAACAGCAAATCGCCCAATATATGATCCATCTCGAATTTATACATATACGCATTCGCATAGGCTGGGGCCACTTTCGACCCCATTGCAGTACCTGTGCGCTGTATATAGTAGCTATTTTCAAATTTGAAGTAATTTTTATCCAAGATGAACCGGAGTAAGTCCAACATAAACTCAATGGGTGGACCTGAATATGAAGAATTGCCGGTGACCAATTCCCGCACAGCCTCCACACCTGCATCATGTGGGATGCAGGTGTAGAGGCTCTGTACATCCATTGTCACCAATATTATGTCTTTATTTGGAAAATTGATGCTCCGTATCATTTTTAAAAAATCATTAGTATCTTTCAAATAGCTACATATATTTTGTATACACGGTTGCAATAAATAATCCACAAATGCTGCAATGCCCTCATTTAGAGAGCCATTCGAGGAAATTATTGGACGGCCTGGCGGCTTTTGCAAACTTTTGTGGATTTTAGGCAACGTGTATATCATAGGTCTGATCGGATGTTTCGGCAGAAAATATTCAAACATATGTCTCGTGATCCACCCACTATTCACAGCAAATTCCAAAATGTTATTAAGTTCTTTATACAACTGTTCCGTGGGGTCAGAGGGTAATTTTTCATATTTGCTTACGTCAGATAATTGGGACAAAAGTTCATGTTTATAGTCCACATAATTCATAACAACAATTCCCCCTCCTTTATCAGCAGTCTTTATGATAATATCCTTATTTTGTTTCAAGGACTTAATGGCTTCTTTTTCTGCTACAGTCAGATTGCCCCTTAATTTTCGCTGTGTACTATAATAGTAGGACATGTCCACGTTTAACATACGATTAAAAGTCTTGATGGATGCATTGGCACTCACTGGGTCGTATGTACTTTTAGGTCTAAATTTACTCAAGGTAGAGACTATCCCCTCCGGGGTGCCTGCATGCCTGTCAATCATATTTGTATCGTGGGGAGCTGCCATAGTGCTTGCTTCCATAACACTATTGCCACTATTGGGATCAATATCTTTGGCATATTTCTCCTTAAGCCTCACTTGTCTAGTGAATTTAAAGTTATCCACAGTATGCAAAAAGGAGTTGCCACTTACCATCGGAACGTATCCCAATCCTTTCGATAGCAGCGATTCCTCCGGTGCTGTTAGCTGGTATCCTGATAAATTAAATATTAGGCTTTCTTTTTGGGCCCCTCCTGCGGCCTCCGTGACCTTGTATTTGCTGGCCCTCGATTTACCGCCGCGGCGGGTGGCCTTCCAGGGTCTCGGCCTTCCTGCTGACGCTCCCCTAAAAAATGCGCCCGTGTCGATGGTGATCCTGAGGCGCTTCCCTCTCCTTCGCTTTCCGATGCGCCACTTGCGGCTGACTGTCCAGGCGATCTGCGCGGTCTCCATTCCACGCGCTTTCTTCTTGTCACTCCGCTCTGTTGCCAGCGATACACCGCACCTTCCTTGTAGTCCTGATTTACCTTAAGCCGTTTAGCGCTCTTAAATGCGAGCAGCTCACTTCTATATTTTCCGGTCTGCTCCTGTAGACGCCCCAGCCAATCCGTCTCCTTGTCACTCTGCAGGGCCCCGCGGTGTGCTGACTCGAAGCTGGAAAGATCACTCCGTACAGACTTCAGCTCCCGGCCTACCTCCTCGACAACCAGGAGCATCAGATCCAACGAACAGCGATCCAGGATCTGACACCACCGTGTACAGAAAGCCGGGTTAGTTCTCCCAAGAGTAGGCGTGCTGTTGATCCGGAAGCCTCTAGGAATCCTATTCTCCCTGTAGTAGTCTGACAGAGAGACGCCGTGTAAATGTAGCTCAATTTCCTTTTTCTTTAGTCTGAGCAGTTCGTGGTAAGCTTCTTTGGCTCCCAACTTACCAAAGGTCTCCTCATACGACTCGGAGAATAGGATCCTTTGCACTTCCTCTCTAGTAAAGTTTTCTCCATGTGTAGTTGCGTTCCTCTGGTTGCCATCTTCCATGACTTCCAAATCACGAGGTCCGTATTCACAATTTCTTTGTGGGGTGCAAAAACGGTACAAATAAGGAGAATAAACCCCAAATGTATAATATGTCCAAGGTACCTGCACTCCAACCACTTAGATTTTTTCACGGGTGCTTGGTCAAAGTAGTATTGTATAATCGTTAAAGGATGGACCAGCACTCCAGTTTCAATAAATAATGGTGCTTTTATTCACATCGTGCATCCAACGTTTCGGCCCGCATTGGGGCCTTTATCAAGGATAAAAGTGCTTGTGATGATAAAACAATTTATATACCCACAATACCCTCCAAAATGGGTGTCATCATGACATCATCAAGTTGTGCCATAAGCATTTAGTGCAATTAAATTCACATGATCAAAACATATGATTAAAAATACATAGCTGAAAAGTACATATTAAAAAATACATATTAAAAAATACATATTTAAAAGTAACCGTGTATACAAAATATATGTAGCTATTTGAAAGATACTAATGATTTTTTAAAAATGATACGGAGCATCAATTTTCCAAATAAAGACATAATATTGGTGACAATGGATGTACAGAGCCTCTACACCTGCATCCCACATGATGCAGGTGTGGAGGCTGTGCGGGAATTGGTCACCGGCAATTCTTCATATTCAGGTCCACCCATTGAGTTTATGTTGGACTTACTCCGGTTCATCTTGGATAAAAATTACTTCAAATTTGAAAATAGCTACTATATACAGCGCACAGGTACTGCAATGGGGTCGAAAGTGGCCCCAGCCTATGCGAATGCGTATATGTATAAATTCGAGATGGATCATATATTGGGCGATTTGCTGTTTAGAAAATATGGGGCATTCTATAGACGCTACATAGATGATGTCTTTTTCTTATGGCTGGGACCAGCAGAGCATTTGCATACATTTGTGGAACGTCTAAATTGTCTGGATAGTCCAGTAAAATTTACAGTCAAACATGATGTACAGGAAATTGATTTTTTGGATGTGAAAATATACAAAGATGCTGAAGAATTAAAAACATGTATTTATTTAAAGCCAACGGATAGAAACACATTGGTTCACTACCATAGCAAACCACCCGAGGCATCTACTTAATTCGTTACCCAAGTCACAGATGCTAAGGGTGGTGCGCATTGATAGTGATCAAACCAAGAGGGAGGAAGACCTCACCAATATGTGTAAAAAGTTTTTGGATAGGGGTTACCCAGAAAAATTGTTGTTAGACACAAAGGAATGGGCCATTTCACTTAATCGTGAGGATGTACTGCAGGAACAGGGGTCGAAATGCAAAGATAAAAATAAGGGGTAGCGGCAAAGATCTATATTATGTGAGTCGCTATGGGCCACACAGTACAGCGGTTAAACAAAGTGTCACAAAGAATTGGCCGATTCTAACTACGGATGAGACCCTTGCCAAAAAGGTGCCCTCTAAACCAAAATTCAGCTATAAGCGAGGGAGCAATCTGAAGGAGATATTGAGCCCTTCGGATCCGGTAAATAAATACCAGAAAGCCCAAGTTCAGCACTTTTTACTCCAAAAACCAGGGGTATATAAATGTAAAGGCTGCATATTATGCAGTGCACTGATTCTGGGTTCGTTCTTTACCCACCCCCATACGGGTAAAAAATATACCATCAGACAGAGGATGTCTTGTGATGCCACTATGGTGGTATATATCATTAAGTGTCCCTGTGGGTTCATTTATTGTGGAAAAACTACCAGACAATTTAAGGAAAGAATGGCAATGCATAGGTCGAGCATTAGGGCAGCAATGGATCCGGACAGAATGGAGAAAAATAAAAATAAAAAGCAGGATATCACACAGCAACCCGTGGCAAAACATTGGGCAGAGGCTAGGCATAGTCCAGCATCGTTCAGATGCATGCCAATTGAGCAGATCCCCAGGAAAGTGAGAGGGGGGGATTATGATAACACATTACTAAGAAGGGAAGCGTTCTGGATCCACGAGTTGGATTGTGTGGTACCGAAGGGTCTTAATGGGCAACAATCTTTAGGATGTTTTTTAGTCTAAATTGGCTTTTTTCTCCCTTTGTACTAAACAGCACCTTATGATTTTCATTATAGAAAAATAGACAATATGTATCTAAATACTAGACATAGTCCTGATAAGATTGACACATATGTTTCAAATGGTTGAGATAAAATTTGTTTCTATTTATAGGTGCTGTTACAGTGTATTTGCTGTTTCTGGAATCAACATAAGCAATTTGTAACAGTTCTTTTAACCTTTTTTTGGGATTAAATACACAGCGTTTTGTATCATTGCAATTTGGTGAAGGAAATTGTATCACTATAATTTGATGACACCTAGCGGCACAAAATTATAAGGTACTTTTAAATATGTATTTTTTAATATGTATTTTTTAATATGTACTTTTCAGCTATGTATTTTTAATCATATGTTTTGATCATGTGAATTTAATTGCACTAAATGCTTATGGCACAACTTGATGATGTCATGATGACACCCATTTTGGAGGGTATTGTGGGTATATAAATTGTTTTATCATCACAAGCACTTTTATCCTTGATAAAGGCCCCAATGCGGGCCGAAACGTTGGATGCACGATGTGAATAAAAGCACCATTATTTATTGAAACTGGAGTGCTGGTCCATCCTTTAACGATTATACAATACTACTTTGACCAAGCACCCGTGAAAAAATCTAAGTGGTTGGAGTGCAGGTACCTTGGACATATTATATATATATATATATATATATATATATATATATATATATATATATATATATATATATATATATATATATATATATATATATATAAAACAAACAAGGGAAAGTTGTGCTCACCACTATTTTTTAAAAACCATTAGGCGGGGGTGCAATGAGGGTGTGACCACAAAATACATATAGTCAACTACAAGAGGTCCTCTGCACTCAACCCATTATCAATATATTTAAGACAGAGACATTTTGTGCATACTGCTACTGAAAAATGCTTTACCCTTTAAACAACACAGGGATTGTTTGTCCATATATTGCAATATATTTAAGCTGGCCAACTACGTCAAAGTCATCCCATATCTGGCCAGTCCTACGCTTAATTTTCATCTGATTCATTAAGAATTCAATTGCTTCATTATACATTTTACAAAGGGACTAAGTTTTACCTGCAACTTACTAGCTGCTTTCAAAGTAAAACTCCCAAACTTGGCTGCCCTTTTATTAGACACCAGTCGGATCACCTGACTATAGCTGGGAAGGGTGGGAGCTACAACATGGAGCTGGTCACTGCTCCTGTATAACTATAACAAACAAGGGAAAGTTGTGCTCACCACTATTTTTTAAAAACCATTAGGCGGGGGTGCAATGAGGGTGTGACCACAAAATACATATAGTCAACTACAAGAGGTCCTCTGCACTCAACCCATTATCAATATATTTAAGACAGAGACATTTTGTGCATACTGCTACTGAAAAATGCCTTACCCTTTAAACAACACAGGGGTTGAGTGCAGCCCTGTCTCCCAGCAGCGCACATTCTGCCAAAGCGACCCCCGGACTTCTTTGCACAGTTGAAAGTGCCAGAGAATTGCCAAACGGATTACTGTGTGCATTGTCCCACTTCCATGTGCAGAGGGTGCTGTGTGATATTGCCATCACTGTTAATCCTTCATATTACCAACAGAGGGCGCTGTGTGATATTGCAGTCACTGTTATTCTTTCATATAACCAACAGAGGGCGCTGTGTGATATTGCAGTCACTGTTAATCTTTCATCTAACCAACAGAGGGCACTGTGTGATATTGCAGTCACTGTTATTCTTTCATATAACCAACAGATGGCGCTGTGTGATATTGTAGTCACTGTTATTCTTTCATATAACCAACAGATGGCGCTGTGTGATATTGCAGTCACTGTTATTATTTCATATTACCAACAGAGGGTGCTGTGTGATATTGCAGTCACTGTTATTCTTTCATATAACCAACAGAGGGCACACTGTTATTCTTTCATATAACCAACAGAGGGTGCTGTGTGATATTGCAGTCACTGTTATTCTTTAATATAACCAACAGAGGGCGCACTGTTATTCTTTCATATAACCAACAGATGGCGCTGTGTGATATTGCAGTCACTGTTATTCTTTCATATAACCAACAGAGGGCGCACTGTTATTCTTTCATATAACCAACAGATGGCGCTGTGTGATATTGCAGTCACTGTTATTCTTTCATATAACCAACAGAGGGAGCACTGTTATTCTTTCATATAACCAACAGAGGGTGCTGTGTGATATTGCAGTCACTGTTATTCTTTCATATAACCAACAGAGGGCGCACTGTTATTCTTTCATATAACCAACAGAGGGCATTGTGGGATATTGCAGTCTCTCCCCAAGTGAACTGTTGGTATAGGAATGATTAAAAGCAACTGCAATCTCAGCTCTTGCCCGCTAACCCGAGTATAAGCCGAGGTAGACTTTTTCAGCACATTTTGGATGCTGAAAAACTCGGCTTATACTCGGGTATATATATATTCATATTCCAGTCTCTTAATCAAATTGGACCAAGTTGGACCGTAACAACCAGATTGTTGAAATGATAAACTGCAGAGCTGCTGAATAAAAAGCTAAATAACAAAGAAACCACAAATAATAAAAACTGTAAAGTAATTGCAAATTGTCTCAGAATATCACTCTACATCATACTAAAATTTAATATAAAGATGAACAACCCCTTTAATGAGAGGATGGAGTTTTAGATATATATCATATCACATATGGCTATATATACTGTATATAGCCATATGTGATACAGTAAAGTGTAAAGAGGGCTGTAGTGGGATACCCTTACCAACCTTCAATTTCAAACATTCAGCAAGAGCACAGTTCTGCAAGAGCGTTATTAAGTGCATTTCAGCATTCTCCATGTGCACATAAATTAGTGAGATTAAATAGAGCCAGTGAGTCTCTAGTTGCCAGCAAGGCTGTGAATCAGGCACTTGATGTAGTACAACTTAACAACTACAGGGGTAATTGTAATTTCTTACATCTGATTCATTATGAATTCTACTACTTATATTAAATATTTTTACATATAAGTTTTACCTGCAACTTACTTGCTTTAAAGGTTAAAACTCCCAAATGTTTGCACTTTTATTGATCACCGCTTCGGTAATCTTCGGGTCTTCTTCTTCAGCAATTTCTGTCACTTCCGGCACATGCGCAGTTGCTGCAAACCGTCAGATAGCTCCTCTGCGCATGCGCCAATACGGCGCTCACTTTACAAAGATTACCGATGTGCTGAAGATGGTGCCCATGAGTTCCGCTGTGCTCACACTTTTGCAGACCTGACTGGGGTAGGCAGCAGTGAAGTGCCTACATGCCTACTCTGCCTACCCCTAGTTCCGTATCCTGATTTGGATAAAATAGTGTCTATAGGAGATGGCCTTTCCATAATTCAGAGCCTTCATCTGGGTTTCTGTATAACGGATCCCATACCTGTATATTAACAAACAATCCCTGTTTGTTTAAAGGGCATTGCGTTTATTAGCAGCTCAATGTCAATGGATTAAAAGCAGAGGACCTCTTGTATTTGTCTGTATGAATGTTGTGGTCACAGCCTCATTGTACCTCCGCCTAATGGTTTAAAGTTTAGTAGTGAGCACAACTTTCCCTTTTTTTACTATAGTTTATACAGGAGCAGTGGCAGCACCATGTTGTAGCTCCCACTCTTTCCAGCTACAGTCAGGGGATCCCGGTGGTGGCCAATTGAAGGGCAACCATGTTTGGGAGTTTTAGTTGAGTGTAGGACTGGCCAGACCAGTGATGACAAGTTGGCCAGCTTGAATATATTGAAATATATGGACAAACAATAGAAGTTTTGTTTAAAGGAGAGGACATTTTTTGTAGCTTAAAGAGATACTGACACGAGAAATTATACTCTTTTTTATATTTATCATAATATTGCCTTTGAAAGCTACTTCTAACTTTGCCATAAAGTATTTGCACAATGCTTTTATATTACATGTCTGATGCCCCATGTTCCTGTAAGAGGGGGTTGCCATATTTATGCAGCAGGGGTCCATTAGCATTAGAATCTCTAACTGACAGGCTGAGATGAAACAGTCAGGTTGACAAAACAGTCAGGTTAAGGAACTTCAACTAACAATTACTTACAAAAACAGACCTCTCAGCAAAAAACATCAACATGACCTATAGGTAACTTTTAATATGTTTAGAAGTAATTTTTATCAGTATCACTTTAAGGCACAAAATGTTTCAATGTTCTGACTCCTTAATATATTGATAATGGGTGCAGAGTACCTCTTGTCTTTGTCTCTGCATCACTCTGGTATTGTTTTAATATTTACATTAAGTTAAGAATATGCTGTAACGTTAGCATGATGTTAAAGTTAATTGTTCTTCAGTGTAAGGCTAATGTCATATGCTGGCTTTGTATGCTAGAACTGGGATAGAGTCTCACTATAAGGAATTTTAATCAATAATACCAATAAGCAGAACCAGAACTATGGTTAGGCAGTCATGTGCCCAATGAGCAACAGAGTGGGGACGCTAGACACGTATCTACTTATCACATATTTAGGCTTTCGAGAATTGCAACTTTTGGTTCAGCTAAAGATGTGGCACAATCAGTGCTAGAATTGGGGAGGGATGCACAGGGATGCCATCCCCTCACTTCTTTATTTTTTGAAATAGCATCCTCTCAGGGGGGATGCAAGAGTTTTGAATCCCGGAACTTTGCTCCTCTCCACTTCTGCATACAAATAAAATGCAGAGGTAAAATAAAATATAGTTAAATATATACAAGATGAAAATAGAGAAAAGATTGCTGGGAGAGAGATAGAGAAGTGTTAAACAGATAAAAAGGGGGGGGCATCAGAGAGGGTTATAGAGAAAAGGAGGGAAAAAGAAAACAGGGGAAACAAAAAGAGAAAATGAAGGTATTAACAGCAGCCAATTACGGAATAGTGAAAGAATGATATACACTATATGAAATAATCTTGGGTAATATAGAATATGATGGGGTTGTGCTATGTTATGACACACAATACACAGGTACGGGGCTGTGTTTGCAGAATCTGAACTGCCAGCCAAGAAAAGTCATATGCACAATTTTTCACTTTGGGGTCCCTACAGGTCACATACGGTACTTAAAATCTAAAAATCTACGCATACTGGGCATTAAACTGTGCGTTAGAAGGAAATACCAAAATGGAAATAGCAAAATAGCTTTGCATTAAAGTGAGTGAAACCAGAAGGTATTTGGGTGTGAGGCTTATTATAACAATGGGTGTGGCTTATGGTTGTGGGAGGGGCTTCTTTCCGCACGCCACTCTACACTCACCACACTGAGCATCCCTCCACTTTTTTTACTCCAATTCAAGCACTCTGCACGATGGTTAATCACCGCTCCCACTCATCATGGGGGGGCATTGAGGGCCTCCCCACTCAATCATATTAAACATTGCATCAGTAATCCTGCTCGTCTCACCTCACCCCCTATCACTGCATTGTGTCACCACACAGGGCTCAGGTACAGTTAAAGGCTTGCCCTGGGTGCTGCATACCTTTGGACTGGCACTACCAAAAAGTCCACACTACAACTATGACACATTAAGAAAGAAAGTACAAATGACTGGGTGAGCCAGGGCTAACCTAAGTCCAGGTGCGATGATCCGCTTTGCTAAAAAAAATGCACGGTTCCATAGTAGAATCCTGACAGCAACTCATCACCATCTTTGAGTTCCAAGTGTAGGGGCTGCCGACTTTAAAAGAAAACTAAAACCAGCCTGTGTGGCCTGGCAGGGGCAGACAGTGGCATGAAAGGGAACAATGATGTCGGTGGCAGGGCAGGAGGAGATTGGACAGATTGGGCCAGGGTCTAGCCGAGAAGGGGAAGGTCCTGGCCTTGGTGTTTTATTAACTAGGCCTTGTAGCAACTTTATTCCTGGGGTTGATTGTAGCTGCTACGCTATTACAATGGACATGTTCCATGTTCACTAGTCACCGCAGTGGACCTGGAAGCAGGTTACATTGGCACAACTTTATAAGGGGAACACTGGAGGGTACCTAGTAAGCAGGGTCGGACTGGGCCAGCGACACCAGGACAAAAACAGGTGGGCCCAGCCCTACTGAACCAGAGGTGGTGGGGATCCTACAAGGGGTGTGGGGGCCCCTGGGGTAGCAGCCCCAGAGGGCCTTACACACCTCAGTCTGACCCTGCTAATAAGTTACTATCGCCAGCAGACAGAACACTAAAGCTTCATAAATATATTTTTCTATGCATTTGACATGCAATGGAATGTATAATAATCAACAGCACATGCATAAGAAATTCCCATGTTTATAAAGGCTTAAAGGGGAAATATCATTTTCGAACATGTAAATTTTATATTAGCTTCAGCATACTGAAATAAGATGTTTTCTAAATATAATCATTTAAAAATTCTGTAATGTTTCTGAAATAATCAAGTTTATGTTCATTATCCCTCTCTCAGTATCTGTTTCTCTTCATTCTGTCTTCATGCAGAAGTTGGGTGTCAGATATTCATTGACAGTTACAACCATTATATTTTATAGGGGGCTCCTTTTGCCTAGAAGATGTATTAGAGCTCACTTTATTAAAATCCCCAGACATCATGTCTCTCTACATGCAGGACTTGTGCAAATGGCAGTTATTTTTTTTTAACTCTAATTCATCTGCTAGGAAACGAGCCCCCTATAAGATATATTGGATCTAACTGTCAATGAATATCTGACACCCAACTGCTGCAAGAAGAGAGAATGAAGAGAAACAGATGCTGAGAGAGGGCTAGTGAACATAAACTTGATTATTTCAGAAACGATGCAGAATATTTCATCGAAAGTTTCTTATTTCAGTATGCTGAAGCTTATATTTCATTTTGATTTTGCGATAGTTCCCCTTTAAATATGCAGTGTGAGATCACAATACAGAGTATCACAGTTGGGCAAGGAACGTGGACAGGCTGGGATTAACATCAACTGAAAAAACAGTTATACTACAAGGGTAACTACATAGTAACCGCTACATAAAATTGCACCATAAAGATAGTGCTGTACAAAGCATATCAAATTAATCAATGGCAGGTGGCGTAATAAATGTGATTTTGGTTGAAATAGACATGCTTTCAGTGTGATCATGTTTGTCAGCCGGTTATTTTACAGCAAACAAAGGCTGTCCAGATTTCCTGTCTTTAAATGAAGATGCTCTAATAGTAACCTTGCAGCTTTGATGACTGGTCCTGTAATTATATGTACTGGTTGGTTATTCCGCTACAGCTGCGATCACCAAAGATAGCTGCTCTTCAGAAGCCAGAAGTTTAGCCCCACTATGATCACGCAGCTCGCAGATCCAAGACTCTACACACCAGACTTGTCAAAAGTGGATGATAAAGGCAGATTGAAAAATTCTCAGCAGTTAGAGACCCGGTGTCTCTAAGCAGTGATGCCCTTAGTGATGGCAGGGCTTGGTCAATAAATACTCTCTCATGGGACCTGCTGGTCTTTAGTTTTAATTAAGTTACAACATCCACAATTCCCATGTCAGTTGTGAGTGAGTGTGTGTTTTGCCTTAATAGTGACATTTAGTCAGTAGGAATGTATATTCACACATCATTTATATGGCACTGAGAAATCGATAAACTAGTGTTACTAGGGTTGCCACCTTTGTCAGAGGTTAAACCCGAACAAAGGGGGCAAGGCAGATAGCAATGGGGGTGGGGCAGTGATGTTGGGGTGGGCCTGATGACATCAGAGGATGGCACAATGATGTCAGTGGAGTTATGGGTTAGTCATTTCTGTTCAGTTTTCTGAATGTTTTAAACCGGACAAAAAGTTTTGAACAGACAGCCCTTTGAAAAACTAAGATGTCCGGTTCAAAACCACAGGGTTGGCAACCCTATCTCTATTTTTTATTTTGCCACATGAGTAAACCCAAACCTCTAATTACAAGTATGGGATCTATTTTACAGCTCTGAAATACAGAAATGCTAATTTAGACAATTTCTTATTTTTGATTGATTGGACATTGGTCTTTTTTCAACCCAACTTAACTATGTAACTAAGATTTACTTTTTTTAAGATTTCTGTAATAATAAGAAATTAACTGTACTTTATAATAACTAAGACTTGTTAAGTTTAGTATTTAAATGTTTTTATTTATTGGCCAGATTATTGTTCGGGTTTCACAAGGCTGAAAATCTAAATAGAAAGTTGAGACCCGAACAGGCCTTAGAAAAACCAAACAGTTTGGGTCAAAACCGAACAGGTGACAATCCTAAGTGTTACCAGCCCAGCAACATTTCACTGTCAAAAAGCACCTTCAGTGGGGCTCCTGAGCACCTGGAGCTCAATACAACTTCTCTTTTCTTTAACATTGACTTTTGTGATATCCACAGTGGCAGAAGACATGCTGGGGTTGCTGGCTTGGACCTGGGGTTGCTCAGATTGATACCCTCTCTATGTAGCACCGGCAACAGAAACTGTCCATCCCATCCCTGTTTGACGTTCACCTTAGTTCTTGGATCTCCCTCCACGACTGACCTTTCTGTGTGTCAGGGGCAGATTAAAGCACCGGCTTCCCTTGGCTATAGCCTAGGGGTCCAGTGTGATTCATAAACTTTTATCATTTACTTTTATTTGTGCTGGGTTTGGGGTGCACCTGGGACTGAGGAAAGATAGGCACATAGATGTATGCAGATCCGACCATGTGTGCACCTGAGCTCGGTGTGCCCAATCAGGTTTGGCCGCACCGAACACGAACCGGCATATAGTGCATGTGAGCCTAGATCTACAAACGGGAGTGAGAGTAACCTAGAACCTTGTGGAAAGTGTAGCCTAGCGGTATCACATATCATCTACATCTTTATCATTAACTATAGGCTCTCTGGGACTGGAGCTGGAACTTAACCCTTTCCTAGCCTTTTATACCACAAGGGGATCATGTGACTTGCTGGCACCAAATGGACTCTGCCAACATGATACATTCTAAAGACCTGGTGCAGTTATCCTAATCTTTCTAGGTCCTACCTAGCTCTTAAAGGAACAGTTCAGTGTAAAAATAAAAAGTGGGTAAATATTGTAGATAGGCTGTGCAAAATAAAAAAAAATGTTTCTAATATAGTTAGTTAGCCAAAAATGTAATCTATAAAGGCTCGAGTGACTGGATGTCTAACATAATAGCCAGAACACTACTTCCTGCTTTTCAGCTCTCTAAACCTGAGTTAGTCAGCGACTTTAAGGGGGGCCACATGGTACATTTCTATTCAGTGAGTATGCAATTGATCCTCAGCATACAGGTCAGATTCAAAAGCAACAGTTATGACTAGGGTTGCCACCTGGCAGGTATTTTACCTGCCTGGTGGCTGGTATTTTTTTCCAGAAAAGGTGGCAACACTAGTTATGACCCATGTGCCCCCCCCTCAAGTTTCTGCCTGGTAACTAATCAGTGGAAACCAAAAGAGCTGAAAAGCAGGAAGTAGTGTTCTGGCTATTATATTACACATCCAATCACTCCAGCCTTTATACATTACACTTTTGCCTAACTAACTATAATAGAAAATTTTTTATTTTGCACAGCCTATCTATTTACCCAGTATTTATTTTTATACTGAACAATTCCTTTAAACTTCATGTAGGAGTCCTAGGAGCACTCAGTATAGAGGAGGGTACCTCTCTTTGAAGGTATGTACCTCCTACACCTGGGCAACAATATAGTGCAATAAGTCAAGGCACACTGACATGGCAATTCTAAAAATGGCATTAAATAAGACAATAAGACATATTTATTTCCATTGTGGTTGACATTTGACACACCTGCCAGGAAATGGCCACTGACACCGATCTGGCTTATTATACATAGTTATACGGTTACCATAATAATGATGCTTGGGGTATATTGAGCTTACTGAAATAAGTGAGCGGTGCTCTTGGAAACTAATATTTACCACGTAGAGTTGTGTGGGAGCCGAGATCAAATGTGTCAGGAAATGAAGGGTTTTATATCTGCTTTTCTTTCTCTGCTTTATTATTTGTCTATCACTGCGTTTGAGGCCGTTTGGGGATTCCTAGCAGAACAAGTGATTCTTTTTTTTAATATTTTAGATATAGAAAGTGTTAATACTAAATACTATGTATCTGGCACATGTACCCATTTCCATTACATTACAAAAGAGAAAAAACATCTTTCCCTTTTTTCAGTTTACATTACTGCTTTGGTTATTTGCATTCATAAATAGAGGAACCTATACAAGTGTGCTTTGAAACGGCAAATAAATAGTTTTGTAAGCGTTATTTCCATTATTTGTCTGTACTGGTTTTCTCTTGATTATTATTCATGATGATGTTTGCAAAGAAGGAAGGAATATGAATGGTTCCAAACATTTCATCATTTTTACCCTTGGGCCACACCAGTGTCTCATAAATGACACAAAAAGACAAATTGCTTCCTCTAAAACTAGATGGGACCCTCCATCCCCAGCCGCTTTATTACCTTTGACCAGGAAAGGAGGATGAAGGCAGCTGGGAGACTCCAGTGCGGGGCGGGGTGTGGGCGGGCAATGGGCAGGGTGTGGGCGGGCACAAGGCAGGGAGTGGGCAGGTAGGAGGGCGGTTGGGGCTTGCAGTTTGCCTGGTCTCTCTGAAGATATTTTTCTGGGGGTTTCAGCACACTATAGTTATGCCCAGGCTCGGACTGGCAATCTGTGGGTTCTGGCAAATGCCAGAGGGGCTGCTGTAAGTTGACATAGACAGTCCCTATTTGTTGGGCTGGTGGGGGGCTGCTTGGGCCTCTGTGTACTTGGAATGCCAGGGAATATTGTGAATCCCAGTCCGGACCTGGTTATGCCAATGTATGGTGCTCAAGATAGACAAACCATAGTACTGTATAAAATGCTGATTGTGCAGCTATGGATCTCTTTCCTCTCTTACAAAACAGTTTCCTCTTTAAAAAGGTTGTTCGTCTTTAGATTAAATTTTAATATAATGCAGAGAGTGATGTTTTCACCAAATTTGCAATTGGTTTTAGTTTTTTATTATTTGTGATTTTTGAGGTATTAGCTTTTTATATAGCAGCTCTCCAGTCTGCAATTTTGACAATCTGTTTGTTAGGGTGCAAATTACTTGGACGCTAATTTGGACTATGTGGCCTATCACTTCACACAGTTTGAAAATAGCCCAAATGAGCTGTCATTATATATCCACGAGTTACAAACTTTAAGGGCTCATTTGTGAATGCAAGTGCAATTTTACCCAAAATGCAGTGCCCTTGCAGGTAGAGGGTGAATTACCCATTTCTAGTGCTTGAGTACAACAGTGTTTGTGTTTGTTTCCTTAGGGAAAATTCTACTTCATGCTGTTACTGTTGGAACCTTTGAGGTGGTGCTAGTTTTAGAGTTTTCATAATCAATTGAACAGACTGGCTGGGTGCAATGGCGCTTGGCACCAAAATGTTTGGATGCAAGGAGCATGTTTGGATGCAAAGGACTGCATCTATAAACAGAGGCTAAGCTGATATAGTGGAATTTGGGTTATTGTTTTTACCAACCATAAAGGTTAGCTCCCTTGACCTTATGACTGAGATGAAATTAAAAGAACATTTTAGGACCGAATCCGCTACTGCTGTATCACCCCCCAAACACCAAGTCAATCACATGGTTTCACATTGTTTGCCGGTAGACTAATCCCTTAAAGTTAGGATGACTAACTATAACGTCACTGGCCAATAATCCACACATACGTCCAGCAGATAAAGGGGGATTAGTTGTGGTCCTTGATTATGGCAATTACAGGAAGAACAATTGAGACAATTTAGTGACACTGCAGTCTAAAACAATTAGATGGTGTCCTGACTGGTAAAACTGGCATGGGCTCTAAAGTTGCTCCAGCCTTTGTAAACTTATTTATGGAAATCAACTACAATATATCTTTCCAGTCTACAGAACATCTATCTACAAAACTATGGCATTTCATCGATGACCTGCTGTGATTGTAAACAGGTGCCAAGGACCAACTCTACCAGATGGTGGACACGTTAAATTTTCTTCCTACCCCAATAAAGATCTCTGATTGATCATTTCTGGTTCTCAAAATAAGACTTCTACCTATAGCAAGTCAACAGACAGAAACATCCTTTTCCATCATTCCTCGTGCCACCCTCCCAATCTGCTACAGAGTATCCCTTATTTGTAGATGATTAGGATGGTCCCGAACAATACAGATGAGGTGACGCTAATCTCACAACTTGATGAGTTAATGACGTGCTTCCTACAACATGGATATCCCCTACACAAATTACTCAAAAACTACTCATTAGGAGGGACAAGGCACTTCAAATGACACAGGACATTTTACTTGAATCCTCTGACATGCCTCCTAGTATACCTAAAGAGGAAGGTATGACCTTCCTGACAACATACTCACCTGAAACTAGGCTTTTCACAAAGGCCATCTACAATCATTGATCTGTTTTGCAAAAAGACACTTCCTCCAGTTTTTAAGGCACTACTATGGGTAGCATAACAAAGGGGACGTAGGCAGAGGGACCGTATCGTTAAAACTGGTTTGGTTCATTGCTACCAAAATTCAATGGCCCCTACATGGTTGCCTACAATGAAATTGGATTTTTATCGATGCACTGACTGTACCACTTGTAGGCAAATATGTAGCGGTCCTTCTTTCATCCCCATTTGGGCAAACTGATATATATCAAGCACAGGGTCATCTGTACATCCAAGTTTCCATAACCAGTGGCTCATGAGCAACATGTTTCTCTCCAACCCCTTGGATGTTGCTCCCAGTGGTCTTAAAGCAGGTGCTTGCATTTGAATTCATGGCCTGGAGGCAAGTTCTTGTTGCATTAAAACCAGTTGTACTGCTAAACAGAGCCTCCTGTAGGTTAACAGTTCACATTGGGACTGCCAAATGGCTAATCACAGCACTTATTTGGCATCCCCAGGAACATTTTGCATGCTTATGTTGCTCCCCAACTACTTTTAAATCAGAATGTTGGTCACGGGTAAAAAAGGTTGATGACCCCTAATCTATATTATTAAGGGCCCCTGTGGATTGGTCTATGTGGGCAAGACTGTTACCAACTGTAGGCACAGGACGGTGAAGCTCGACTGGCAATTCGCTCTGACAGTAGCAAGGGGAAAACACAGGTGGCTCATTGGTGTCTTTGAAAAGCATGATTATAGACTATGTCCCGGTTCCTCCCTGCGGTGGGGATCAAGAGAAACCTTTAAGGTTGCTAATATTTATACTTTTAATATCAACTTGATTGCCCATCTGGCTTCTGGAGTTGAGAAGTTTGAAAGAAAGTCTAAACACACAGGTGGCCAAATATTTATGGAACTAAAACACTCCTTGGTGTCTTTGAAAAGCATGATTATAGACCATGTTCCGTTTCCTCCCTGCGATGGGGATCGAGAGAAACTGTTAAGGTTGCTAATATTTATACTTTTAATATCAACTTTATTAGCCATCTGGCTTCTGGGGTTGAGAAGTTGGGAACATAGAGTTGTTGCTATCTTGTATACTGTGCACAACAGTTGGTTTTGTGTAACCCAAAAGTTGTACAATATTGAGTACATAGGAAAATGCTCTGTTGACTATAACATAAGTCAGGGATGTTCGCATTCAGGCCTTAAATGCGTCAGATATTAGCTTTACCCTCAGTTAAGAAGTAGTGATTTTTAGCTAAGCCTGGATGTGTATCAAACTTGAACTCAACAGTCAGCAGCATTAGTTCTTGTATAATGAAATGCTCAGTTGTAATAAAGAGATGGAAATATGAGTAGTGCTAAGAAGGAAGTTTGTGAGTATGTATGTATGTATGCATATTGTTATTTATATAGTGCTACTTGTATAAAGCACTGTACAGCAGAACAATGCAAACAGGGGGTCATTAAAAAATTACAAGTAAATAAATACAAAGTACTGTTACATTAAAGAGTAAGAGTGTCTGAGAGAGCTTACAATCTAAATTGGAGGGTAACAAGCTGGCCATAGATGTAAAGATTTTTAAAAAGATCTTTTCGTTATCGTGAGACCACGATTATCTCGAAACGATCATTTAAATATACGATTTGTCCATAAACTAAAAAGACTATTTCACGCGATATTGCCAGGAAAACTGAAGGTAGCTACCTGCTTGGCTCTGCAAACATAGATAGATTGCACTGGGACACATTTCGGACAAAAAATAATAATTTGACGGATTGGTCGGATTGCACTGAAATCCATCGGTCACCAATGTAAGATCTTTGCGTCTATGAGGACCTTAACAGACAGAAATAGGAGGATATTAAGTGCTGCAGGTTACAGTGGGTGACACTACAATAAAGTGCTAAAGCTATGTTATTGCCTCCTTTTAATGGATAAGTGCCATAGTAACAGCAGCATATATAATTGCACCATAAATCGATGCAGTCCAATGCATTTAAAAATTAAGAAGGAGTAGTGCAATAAATTTGATTTAAGTTGTTGCAGATTTGCTTTGGGTTTATATGGGAATTATGTCTCTCAGTCGACAACAAAAGCAGGCCAGATTTCTTGTCTTTAAAAAGAGAAGTTTTAATAATTGCTTGTAACCTAACAGCTTTGATGACTGGTCCTGTAATTAGATGTACTGGTTATTCCGCTACAGCTGCGATCACCAAAGATAGCTGCTTTTCGGAAGCCCGAATTTCAGCCTCACTATGATTACGCAGCTCGTAAATCCAGGACTTGAGACATCCGGCTTGGCCAAAGTGAATGATAAAGGCAGATCTGAAAACTCTCAGCACTCCCAGCAGTACTTCTCCTTAGTGGTAAAGTTTTTTGGCCACAAAGTATTGCAGAAGACTACACAAATGAATATTTATGAGATTTATCAATAAATTGTGCTAATCATGTAATTTTTACCAATTTATCAATGCATTATCCAGTTCATTACAGCCAGTTATTAGATATCAATTATTTGTATTATGTATTTAACCATTATTAATGAAATCACTTATAATAAATTTATATGTGTCAGTCTTCCCCATTTGGAATCACTAATAAACAATGGCAACCTGAAACTTTTATATGTTGGGTGTTTCCTGGCCTCAGGCAACACCCATCTGTCTCATCTCAAGAAAATCCTAGTTAAATGTACTCTGCTGTGTAACCTAAATATTGGGTAACATGAATACCCTTCTATAACTGGAAGGAGTCATCTCCACTTAGGGCTGTCTAATGGGTTTCTTAGTCCATAAAGGGAGGTGACCATGAGGTTCAGCCTATTTGACGCTTGCTTGAGGAGGTGGAAGGAGGCAGGAGAGTTTAAGTAGTGGGTAGGTAGCACTAGCTAATGTGTGGGCTAGCTAATATAGAACCAAAGAAAGAAGATAGCAGCCACTCACAGATCCCACGGACAGGCAGGTAAAAGAACTGGAAACTTTATTTTAGGCCACAAGTAGAGCCTTACGCAGTTTGTGCACGTCTTAGGCTCATATCGTTTATATTGAGCTCACCCGAGTGAGAGCTAGGATTAGAGTTGTTAGTACAACAGCCAGAGGCTTCTCCACAAAGTATGATAGACTTATTAAGAATTATTATCCAAGTATCATCCTTCAGGTGAGCAATATCGGGCTGATCTGATCATGGGATCTAGGGCCCAACAATCAGTTCACAACGAGGAGAAAATGGGCGGTCACATCAAGGTCCGCATCGCATGAACCGATGCGGCCCTCGACCCAACGGGATTTTTAAGACCAGGTATTGATCGGAGGGCCCCATACACTGGGCAATAAGCTGCATGTACATGGGGGCCTTAATACTTTATCTTTATTGAGGAGTGGTACTAAAATGGACTATTTAACACATTCACGTTTCCAAACCCAATATAAACTGAAGCTGGTACTTTAGGGATCTAGTGAACTCCTTTGCTGGTGTCCTAAGTCTCAGAGGTGCCTGAATGTGTCCATGCACATAATATGCAAAGCCAGAGGTTATATCCATGTATAGGATCAGTTGTTTAACATATACATTATTAAACAGCAAATGAAAAATGCTCTGATGTTGCAAAATGCTTTAGTTGCTTATCATGGCTGCTTTTAAATGTTTTGTGAGCTATACTGCCATCTGCTGTTTCTATGTCAATATTAAACAAATTGGAATAAGGTTGAACCCCCAAATGTGCAAACTACACTTTCAGATGCATTAGCCATGTTTTTCTACCCACAATGCAACGTTTTCCCATAATTGCAGCATAATTATGGTCTCAAGGGGGGAGATGCACCTGATGCAATTCTGGTCAGCGTGTGATTGAACTTCAGCGCCAATCGAATGCAATACAGTTTTTATGTTCGAAATTCTGCCTTCAAAATTACTTCTGTGTGCGATTCTTTAGGCTTATGTGCACTATATATATTGACTTGGGCTACTCTGGGACAATGATTCTTCAGGGTTCCGGTCAATGCACTTGTGCTAATTCCTAACAGAAGTGCAAGGAGCAGCTTTTGATGAAAGTGCCTTTAATGAATGGAGTTCTTTTGTTTAGCAACTGCGTGTCATTTTGTGCAACTACAACTGCAGTTTTACCCGTAACTGACCCCTCAAACCCACGGGAAAAGCGATATGTATTGCACAAACCTAACACTGGCCAAACCCAGGTCTGGATTTTCCATTATTGCACCCCAGGACACCTAGCAGAATGAATGCAGTGCCAAATTTATGTTTAATAGACCACAAAAACACATCAAATTACAGGTATGAGACCTGTTATCCAGAATGATCAGGACCTGGGGTTTTCCAGATAACAGATCTTTCCATAATTTGGATCTTCATATCTAAACTCCACTAGTATATCATGTAAACATTAAATAAACTCAATAGGCTGGTTTTGCTCTCACTAAAGATTAATTTTATCTTAGTTTGGATCAAGTGCAAGGTACTTTTTTTTATTATAGAGAAAAAGGAAATCATTTTTAAAAATCTGGATAAAGTGGGAGACGGCCTTTCTGTAGTTCAGGATAACAGGTTTCCGAATATCAGATCCCACACCTGTATAATTAATGAATAATGCATTTAATTGAATAGCCACCCTTCTTTCAAATGGAAGGAGCACCCTATACTCCACCAACCCAATACATTCCAGCCAAAACCATAGATAACAAAAAGCAACCTCCAGCTAATAGTAAGGAATCAAGATGCATGTAGCAAATAAATATACACAAATAAACATCAATAATTGCCAGAGTAAAAAGTTCATATTCGTAAAAGTTTGTTGGCTAAAAAATATTATATAATAATTAGCAGATGAGTGAATTGATGCATAAATCAATGGCATGATGAGTAATGATAGACAGCATGAATGAAGGGGGGACTTGCTATGGGGGTAACGGAGGGGGAGTCCCCAGCCCAATGCTGCCCACAGTAAAGCACATTTGGGAGCTAATAAACTTGCTTGTAGGTTTTTGGAGTACCCAGAGGAAATATAAGTAGACACATGTAGAACAAATGTCTTTTGTAGATGGTGCCCTCGCTGCAATCAAACTCAGGATCCCAGTACTGCAAGGCAGCAATGTTAGTCAATGCAACACTGTGAATCTGTGGGACTGTATAGCTGTGTCAAAGCAGAGGCCAGTAGGGGAAACTAGAAATTAGCCAATAGCTTAAACTGTAATGGAAGACATATACATTCTACTAGCAATAGGTACCACTACATAAACCCCCCATGAGGATTTCTGGAACAGGACATAGCTAGAAACAGGACCAGCCAGATGATGAGCACAACCCCATGACCTGTCCCTCCCCAAGAAATATTGAAAGAAGTCTAAGTGGGCATAAGACTCATACCAGGGTACAGGTTCCAGGGTTTTTCAAGGCTGACATGGATGTTGGTGATGTCCATGGATGGGTACAATGAGCAAAGACAGAAATGTTCAATCCAAAATGAAGGCTGGTTAAGCAATAACATAAATACATTTGGCTGACGATTGGTGCAGTTGTCTCACAGTGAATCCAGTTTGGAGCCATTCTACTTGACGGTTACTAAGCTGTATAAATCCATATTGGTGGCAAAACAATCCTTGTAGGTTTATTTAATTGTTTAACTGGTTTTTAGCAAACTTAAAGGACATGCAAAATCCCTCCACAAAAATTGAATCAGTGAACAGACTCCTCCCCCCTCCTAGTTGGAGCTGCCAGGCTTCTCTTGCTCACTACTTCTATCTGCCTCACTTTCCTAGAAAGTGCTGTTACAGAGAACTACCCTGTCTGACTACTCCTCATTCACGTGGTCCATGTATCCCCCACTTCACCAAGGGCCTCACCACCTTTGGGTCCTTCCCTTTACTGGGGCACAAGTTCCCTACTGGAGGGGCAGGGGAAGAGGTAACTCCACTCTCTGCCCAGTACTATACTGAGGTGTGACAGAAACTTGTCATCAACCTCTGGGCCAATGAAACACAATACACATTATGCTAATAAGCTAAAGTAGATGTATGGGTTTTTGCTCAGCAACTAGAGAACAAGGAAATGTAGGCAGGTAAAGCCATAGGGGAGCGTTAAGCCTATGGGTCCCTATATCTATATCATTGCTGGCCATAAACATGGGCATTTGGGATAACCTGTGTCCTCTCAAGTAGAACTTCTGCTACCCTCCTGGTCCCCATCCATTTCAATGGGAAAAATGAGACTAGGACAGATGGGCACTGCTTGTAAATGTTGGCTTCTGCTTTCCTGAGCAGCACCCTCCTGGTACCAATATTCTAGAGTGCACATTTCCCATTCCTGAATTGAAAGCTTCTGAAGGGTGGATAAGTATAGAACTAAAAAGTTTGAATTATGTTATCTGTTTATAATGGGTTTATCTATTTCAATTTCCAATATCAAATTAGATTTGGAGCCAGAGCCAGCTTTAGACAGGGGCAGCGAGTGCCCACCAGTGCAACAACACCAAGGGCCCTCCTGGCAACGTCCACCACTCCTCTGGCACACAAACACACAACATTGTGTCAGGCACCACATCCTGCGTATCACCTTCCTTCTCCTAAACCAGGGATCCCCAACCTTTTGAACCCATGAGCAACATTCAGAAGTAAAAGGAGTTGGAGAGCAACACTAGCATGAAAAATGTTCATGGGGTGCCAAATAAGTGCTGTGATTGGCTATTTGGTAACCCCTATGTGGATTGCCAATCTACATTGAGGCTCTGTTTGGCAGTGTTTGAAACCAAAGCACTGGAGATGTTTACATAAAGAATTGTTACTACACAGAGAGGTAATGTTCCTTTTTTACTATGACTAAAGATAAATAAGTTAGGGACCACCATGTGGGGTTTTACCTTGACGTGGTATGGTGGCTTATCAATATTATGATCATAACTTTGTAACAAAAAAACCCTGTTTCAAAATTACATGCACTTGCATATTTACTTGAATCATTTAGACAGGGCTTTAAACTTTTTGAAATTGGCCTTAGGTGTGCATCCACAATCTCCCCTAGTTCTGTTTGGCAGTGCACATGGTTTTTATACAACTAAAACTTGCCTCCAAGCCTGGAATTCAAAAATAAGCTCCTACTTTGAGGCCATTGGGAGCAACATGCAAGGGATTGGAGAGCAACATGTTGCTCATGAGCTACTGGTTGGGGATCACTGTCCTAAACCTTCAGGGAGCAGCTGATTGAGACAGCAGACCTGTGTCGGCAAGGCCCACCAGGATTTTTCCCGGTATCCCCCCTGCCCAATCCAACCCTGGCCATTCTTTGGTTATGTAACCTAGAATGTATATGTGCCGTTGGTTTGTGTGTGAGCATAGTGCCTCCTATGAGCCAGAGGGAGTGAATTCATGCTTAAAATGACAGTGCTCCAGTATGGAATTATCAGTTGCATAAAGGTATTAAAAAACTAAGTAGGTGTGACTTATAATTGTGGGAGGGGTGTATTTTAGCACTCAGAGATAGGTTTTTTTTCCTTTATGTTATTTAGCTTTTTTTGTCCGCAGTTCAGAATTTCAGCAGCTATCTGGTTGCTAGGGTCTTATTTTCCCCAATAACCAGGCAATGGTTTGAATCAGATACTAAAACAAGTAAAGGGGGGGCAGGCCCAGACTGGCAATCTGTGGGTTCCGGCAAATGCCAGAGGGGCTGCTGTATGATGACATAGACACTTACTATTTAGTGGGCTGGTCAGGGGCTATTTGGGCCTCTTTGAACTTGAAATGCCAGGGCCTATTTTGGACTCCCAGTCCAGACCTTAAGGAGGGGGGGGCTGAATATGAAGATAAGTAATAAAAAGTTTTGCTTGCTGGGGGGGGGTCAGTGACCCCAATTTAAAATCTGGGAAGAGGTAGAAGAGGAATAGGACATTTTATGACATACTAAAAGTAATGTTAAAGGTGAACCACTACTAGAGTGGGGCTGGGTCGGTGAGACACCAGGAATAAACCCTGTGAGCTTCAAGATCCACTCCAGGGTGGCTGGCAGAGCTTCTTTCTTCCTGGCCTCCCCATCTGACCATACCACAAATCTGTGCACTAAGAAGGTACACATGGGGGTAAGGGGGAAAGAGGGGGGTTTGCCCCTGGGAGGGGGGCCCTGGGAGTAGTGGAGTGGGGGTGGGGTTGCAGGCCCTTGATGTGGCAGCCCCAGTGGGAACAGAGAGGCTAAATAATAATAAGTTAATAGAAAGAAAAGAAACTTTAAAAATAGAGTTTGAGTGAGCTTCCGACACTGGAAGCAGCAGTTTGCATATACACGCTGCACGAATGCAGCAGTTTGCACCCTGTCAGCATGCGCCAGACCGGCCAGGTTGCCTAAGGCTTTTGGCTTTGGTGTCCAGTGTTCAAACAGGATGAAGAGAAGGGTAAGGCTTTTTACAGTGAGAGTTGTGAAGATGTGGAATTCTCTCCCTTAATCAGTGGTACAGGCTGATACATTAGATAGCTTTAAGAAGGGGTTGGATGGCTTTTTAGCAAGGGTTATGGGAGATAACTCATAGTACAAGTTGATCCAGGGACTAGTCCTATTACCATTTTGGAGTCAGGAAGGAATTGTTTCCTCCTCTGACATATCTTACTATGTAAGTAAAATACTAGTACAATGGAAGTGCAACTGTTCTGGCCAGATTAGCTTCAAGCATATCAGAGAGGAGTTTGATCAATGTACATTCTCTGGTCCCGTTTCATTAGTAATTCAATATCTATGCAAGTACATATACAGATATGGGATCCATTATCCGCAAACCTGTTATCTAGAAAGATCTGAATTATGGGAAGGCCGTCTCCCATAGACTCTGTTTTATCCGAACAATCCGGATTTTTAAAAATGATTTTCTTTTTCTCTGTAATAATAAAACAGTAACTTGTACTTGATACAAACTAGGATATAATTAATCCTTATTGAAGGCAAAACCAGCCTATTGGGTATATTTAATGTTTACATGGTTTTCTAGTAGACTTAAGATATGAAGATACATATTACGGAAAGATCTGTTATCTGGAAACTCCAGGTCCTGAGCATTCTGGATAACAGGTCCAATACCTGTACTTTCAAAACTGGTGGGTTTTGTTACAAAGTTTTGATCATAAAATTGACAAAACACCATAAAATGTTAAGGTGAACCCCATGGGGTAGAAATAACTACTTACCTCTATTGTGCTTATATATTTTACTTTACCTTTACATTTCTGTAATTCTGCAGGAAGAATGAGTAGGACCACCATATGAGGTTTACCTTGACATGGTATAGTGGCTTGCCAATTTTATGATCATAATTTTGTAACTTAAAACCCAATTTTTGAAGTATATGCACTTGCACGGATACTGCATTAATACTGAGAGAGGGGACCAGGGAATGTGCATTGATCAATCCCCCCTTTATTGTATGTTTATAACATACACATTCATCAAAAATCATTGTTCAGCCAGGTTGGTAAAATACTAGCCAGGTAGCAACCCTAGCAGCTCTGCGATGTGGAATTTTAGCGGCTATCTGATTGCTAGGGTCAAATTTAGCCATAACAAGCAGGAAATGTTTGTGAGAATGTGAGACTGGAATGCGAATAGAAAAGGGTTGGAATAGAAAGTAATACAAAGTAAAAATCACAAAGCAATAGGTTTTTGGGTGCCAGGGTCAGTGACCCCCATATGAAAACTGGAAAGAGGCAGATGAAAATGGCAAATAATTCAGAAATTATAAAAGAAAGAAATATGAAGACCAATTAAAAAAGTTGTTAAGAACAGTACATTCTATAACATATTAAAAATTAGCCTAAAGGTGAACAATCCATTTTAGAAGTACTTAATGTGTACTCCACTGCAAATAAGCAGTTACAAGGTGTTCGAAAAGCTTTGCCAGCTCTGCTTTATAAGTGGTACAGATCTATTAAAATGTATTTTAGGTTTTTTTCTACAAAACCCAGAAAGAAAACGACAGCATACGGTCTAACCCACGCTGTGGCATTGACCAGCTGCTAGAAATACCTTTGCACCAGCGCTTGGTCTAACCCACAAACTGGAGTTGACCCGCTGCTATAAGCCAATATTTGTACACATAAAGAAGAAGAAAAATTTCCAGTGCATGGTTTGTGTGCGACCATCTTCATATTAATTTTATAAAACTTGTAAGGGGCCCTCCAGTTGTAATAAAGGGCACACTGCACCAAACATATAAAAATTGAAGATTTTATTGAAGAACTTCTTTCCTTTAGAAATGTAACAGCTCCAACATGTAAACAGGCTTATTCCACAGAGGTACAGCAAACGTTTCAAGCCCCACAGACGTCAGACCTGCGAACCCAGTCTTGGCCTTTTGTTGCACCACCTACCGGACAGGTAGTCCGCCGTACGACCTACGAGCCCTCCACCTCTGGCCCGGTAGGACTTTTTCGATGTGCCACCTCCCTCCTTCGGCCAGCGAACCACCACAGCAGTGCTCCTGGCTTTTCCGGGTAGGAATTTTCACCAAACGACCTGGGTTGTCCACACTGTCCTGACTGTCTCTTATTGCCCTATCTGTGGCCGAGCCACGGCCACTAGGCCTCTATCTCCTTGGTGGGGTGTCAGCTACCCGTACTAGCTTGCCTGACTGACTAAGGCACCTAGTGCCCCATTTAATATGTACCTTACTACTTGTCCTGCTTCCAATCTCTCTCTCTATCCTGATCATTGCTATCCTCCTTTATACCCTTAGCCCTGAACATTACTATGTCATGCCTTCCCCATGTGTTTTCCCATATTGTACACATATGCTCTGCATGTGCCTTACCACTTGCTGTCCAGCCTGAAGCCTCCTGAACACTTATTTGACACTCATGCCATCTAGTGGACAACCCTTGCAATTACATCAATTTTAACATTGCAATACTTTTCACTCACACCACTCATATACATGTCAAACACTTATTCACATTCATTTTCATACAATGTCATTTCAATCACCTTACAAACTACCAGTAATTAAAAATATCAACTGTTAGAAAATCCTTGTCCCATACAGTCCCCAAAAGTCCATAAGGTATATAGAAAGCGCATAACAAGTGTATGAGTTCTGTGAAGCTATGCCTCATTATTTCCCTGTGTTTTTTCCATGGATCATTTGTGCTGCTGAATTGCTGTTGTAAATGACATTTCATCTACTGCGTGATATGCTTAAATCAGACACTTTGCACTGCTTTAAAGGGGGTGGTTCACCTTTAAGTTAACTTTTAGTATGTTACAAATTGGCTAATTCTAAGCAACTTTTCAATTGGCCTTCATTATTTCTTTTTTTATAGTTTTTGAATTATGACCCCATCTAAAAAACAAATCCTCTGTAAAGCTACACATTTATTGTTATTGCTACTTTTTATTGCTGATCATTCTGTTCAGGCCTCTCCTATTCATAATCCAGTCTCTTATTCAAATTAGTGCATGGTTGCTAGGGTAACGTGGACCCTAGCAACGAGATGGCTGAAACTACAAACTGGAGAGCTGCCGAATAAAAAGCTAAATAACTCAAAAAATAATAAAAAATGAAAATCTCAGAATATCACTCTCTACATCATCCTTTAAATGTAATTGAAAGGTGAGCAACCCCTTTAAAAGCAAGTCTGGTTATCCCCCACTCTGATTTCTTTCTAGTTAATAAATGAAATGGGGTCAGTTTGAATTTCAACGTGCGTAGACCAGCTCACCTTGCAGAGAGTGGGATGTGAGGACTGGGGGGAGAACAAATCATGAATGAGAAATGTATGTAGGGTTTAGATGATCTGTAGGGAGGAGTCCTGCCAAAATCTGAAGTCCACCTCTTGTGCTTCTATCCACTGGGCTGCAATAAGCTGGCACACTCTTTGGAGACTGGAGCAAGCTAGAAGTACAAGAAGGGCTGTGCTTACTTTCTATTTAGAAACTTAAGTTGTTGTAGAGGCAAGAGGAGCTGGGAGAATGGCACTGGGATTGTGGTCATTGCTTAAACTTTTCCTCCTATGTAAGGTAGCAGACTCAGTCAACTTTTTCCATCACCGTTATGATGATCTGGTCCGGGCTCTGTATAATGTGCAAAACCAGTGTCCCGATATCACCAGAATTTACAGCATTGGAACAAGCGTGGAGGAAAGGCAACTCTATGTGATTCAATTCAGTGGCAACCCCGAGATCCATGACCTTGTGTAAGTACTGCTGATGTATAAATACACTCCTTTTAATGCATGGAAGGGCAACCTGCAGCCTTCTAATTGTTGATAGACTGCAACCTCCCACATTCCCAACGGCTGGAGTAGTAAAAGGGCTGCCATTGCACCCCCATAAAAATAATCTGTTCTTGCCAAGCAATATTCGCTCTAAGCAGTGCACAATACACATTTACAGCAAATATATGTCATTTACACCAAATTTGTAATATTGGAGACCAAAGGGTTTCACACCAATTACTGTTTTAGTAAAAACTGAAACAAAATTGAATGACTACTGTAAACAGACAAAACCTACAAGTACAAGGAAATGTGCCAACAGAATAGTGCTAGAACTTTTTTACAATTAAAGAAATGACATTATTCTCAGGCAAAAATAGTTTTATATGGTATGACAGCATCTCTTTGAAATGGCAAGCAAAAACAGATAAGGGATCAGTTATCCAGAAACCCATTATCCAGAAAGCTCTGAGTTACGGGACGGCCATCTCCCATAGACTCTTTTAAAGTGATACCTTGTACTTGATAGTTAGTGTTAATCCACATTGGAGGCAAAACAATCCTATTGGGTTTATTTAATATTTAAGTTACTTTTAAGAAGACGTAAGGGGGTTGTTCACCTTTGCGTTTACTTTTAGTATGATGTCGAAAGTGATATTCTGGAACAGTTTGTGGTTTTTGAGTTATTTAGTTTTTTATTCCGGAGCTCTTCAATTTGCTCTGGTAGCTAGGGTCCAAAATACCGTAGCAACCATGCATTTATTTGAAAAAGAGACTGGATTATGAATAGGAGAGGACCATACTAGAACAATGAGAAATAAAAATTAGCAATAACATATAAATACATATTTAGCCTCACAGAGCATTTGTTTTTTAGATGGGGTCAGAGACGCCCATTTGAAAGCTGGAAAGAGTCAGAAGAAAAAGGCAAATAAATATAAAACTATAAAAAATAAATAATAAAAACCAATGGGAAAGTTGCTTAGAATTTGACATTCTATTACATACTAAAAGTTTACTTAAAGGGCATGCAAAGGTAAAAAAATAAAATCCCATTTTTACTTTTTTTAATGAAAAGGAAACCTATCTTCAATATACTTTAATTAAAAAATGTGTACCATTTTTATAAGAAACCTGACTGTATGCAGTGAAATTCTCCCTTCATTTACTGCTGTGGATAGGAATTGTCAGATGGTCCCTAACTGCTGAGCGGGGAAACAATCATACTTATGTACAGCAGGGGGAGCCCCCGCCTTACTTCCCAGCCATGCAGAACTCAAGCAGCTTTGTTTATGATGATCCCTAAGCAGCCCAGACCACACTGAGCATGTGCACAGTCTTAGTCTTGCAAAGATGTTTAACAAAGTTACAGGATGGTGACCCCCTGTAGCCAACTTTGAAAGCATAAATTATTTGTTTGATTAGGCTTGTGGTGCAGTAAGTTCATGTTTATATTTAGTATACAAAATACAGCATTTCTAGGCTTATTCTATTTTAAACTTTACATGACCTTTAAGTCTAATTGAAAATCATGTAAATTTGAATTAAACCTATAGGCTGGTTTTGCTTCCAAAAAGGATTAATTATATCTTAGTTTGGATCAAGTACAAGCTACTGTTTTATTATTACAAAGAAAAAGAAAAATCTGGATTTTTTTGTTGTAATGGAGTCTATGGGAGACAGCCTTTTTCGTAATTTGGAGCTTTCTGGATAACGGGTTTCTAGATAACAGATCTCATACCTGTACTCTTGTGCATGAATGCAGCTTGTACTATATATGACATAAAAGTCCCCAGATCTTAACTCCAGATCTTATTTACTTTTAAAACAATTAATATATGACTTGTGCGTTTAGGCCCAAAGACATGGGAAGGCCATCAAATAATTGAAAAATGTTTAAAAATGATTTCCTTTTTTCCTCTGTAATAATAAAACAGTACCTTGTACAGGCATAGGACCTTGTATCCAGAATGCTCGGGACCTGGGGTTTTCTAGATCATGGACCTTTCTTTAATATTTATCTCCATACCCTAACCCTGCCTGAATGAGCACTAAGGGGGAATACTCTTGCACTTCATCCCCAGGTCTTTGTAATTGACCTCTTGTGGCTTCTAGGTACAAATATTTATGCTACACCAATCCAATGATTTACTGTTTAGACAATAAAAAAACACTACTATCAATGCTCCTCTTTATATTGTACCTTATTCTTCAACAAACAAATTCATCTTACAATGTTGTGTTTAATCCTCAGTGGAACCAGAATTCAAGTATGTTGGGAATATCCATGGTAATGAGCTATTGGGACGGGAACTCCTCATCCAGCTTGCTGAGTTTCTTTGTGAAGAGTACCGGAACAACAACGAGCGCATTACCAGACTCATACAGACCACCAGGATACACATTCTACCTTCCATGAACCCAGATGGATATGAAAATGCTGCAGAACAGGTGCTAAAGCATATATCATTATTTATATTCCTGATTCTGATCCAGGAGGGAATTAGATTACAGCGTAAACCTCCTGAAAGTAAGAATTGTGTCCAATGCTGATTCGTATGAAAGCTACAGTGAAGGCTTGCCCAACTTATGGCCAACCCCTGTCCCTCCAGGTTTCTTGGTCTACAAATCCCGGCTCTGTTGGGCAGCTAGGTGTAGCAGATGAACAACAGCTGCAGGGTTGCAATAAGAGCACCGTTAATATACATACTAAAATCCCTAACAATTATACAATATAAAGCATACTTTCTGTGTTTGTGTTTTAAATATTTTATTTGATTTTCACATTAAACAAATAAAATCAATAAGACAGCAAATATTATGCAGATGAGGAAAATATGTTGCATTCGACACAATGGTGTGTTATTATCAAAAATTTATACTATAACTTTCTACTTTTATATATATATATTTCCCCTACTAGGGACCCGCCAATGCTGGTTATACTGTAAAATTGTCCCTCACTCAGCCAATGCAGTTATGAAAAAGAAAACTAGAGATAACCATTTAAGTCTGTAAAAGTATAATGTGTTATAATTTCCCTTTAACCTTACTGATTGTCAGGGGCCAGACAGAAATGGATACTTGCCCGGGAGAAGTAATGGGCATCATGCGGATCTAAACCGTAACTTCCCTGATCTCAATGCTGTCATGTATGATAATGAAAAATATGGAGGCCCAAATCACCACCTTCCTCTTCCAGATGACTGGATGGCACTGGTAGGTAACAACAACAATTATATTTTACAGCTCTGTAGCCATTTATACACTAACACACAATTCTATTGCAATATTTTTGGCTCTCCTGTTGATTGACAGAGATTGGATTAAAAGCTAATTCAGCATCCAGGGGATTCAAGTATAGTACAGGGGTAGTTCATTATTTGACATGCGTAAATTTGGCCCAAACGCATTAAAGTCAATGGGCGTCCGAATAATTTTGACATGCGACAATTATGACACGCAGCAATTTTTTTTTAAGTGGGGGTTTTTCCGCCGGCGAATTGTCGGCGCAGTTTCGTGAATTAATTTGATTGTGGCATAAAATGGAAATTCGCTGCAAATTTGTGTCTGCCAAATTTATTCTCCCATCACTATCTGTGCCTCATCTTACCACTTCCAAAATGCCCAAAATACCTGTACCTAGTTCACAGGGTTCCTGCACTCAGCATGCCCATGCACACCCCATAAACAAGTTAGCAGGCTGACCGGCTTTGATAAAACAAAGAGGCGATGGGAGTAATGTAATATCGGTCATAACGCAAAGATCGCTCGCAATGTCAAAATGTTGCCTTTGCAAATACTATGCCCCTCATGTGACAGTAGCATAGTGATTGCGAATTGTATAGTATGTGATAGTGTGCAGTGTATGTAATAACATTTTGCAATTGCAAACCGTTTTTTTCAACAAAATATTTAACAAAACTCCAGAGCAGTTGTTAATGGTTTCGCAATACGTAATTAAGATTCCCGGTGCAATAAAAGCCTAATGAAGAAATACTTTGCGACATGCAAATTTTTATTTGCAACTATTGGTGTAGCAATAAGCATAACATGCAGCAATAAGTAGGGATCATAATAATAATAGGTAGCTAGGAAAAACATTATTTCCTAGAGTTTTTCCTAACTGCATATTATTGCAAATAATAAATAATTAGAATTTAATGAATTATTTAAAATAGCGTCAGTTCCCCTTTAAACTAAATTATCTTGTATCTTAAGCCTGTGGTTATCTTGAATCCTATATCTTACATATATATTTGAAAGATTGAGATAAGGGTTTGTATGTATCATCTATATGATGTCAGTTATGTCAACTGATTACATTCTTATTTTATTTAAAATATTAAACTTGTTAAAATGTAATATGAAACTGATTTTCTGTGGAGTAGCAGTCAAGCTGAACATCCAGTTATAGAAGGATGTTTCTCTGAACTAGAAACAAAATAAAATGTGTCATTTTTATTTGCTTACAAATACCACCTGACAGACGGTGTAGACTCACAGGGTGTAAGATTTATAGGTACGAGGGTCTACTTTCCAGAATGTGTGGGAATCTTGGTATTCTGGGTAAGAGGTCCTTCCGTAATGGTGAAGGTCTTGCCTTAATGCTACTAAAAATAATTTAAAATTAAAAGCAAGCCAATAGGATTGTTTTGCCATTAACATGGCTTTATTCTAAAGCTGGCCATACATTCCCAAATTTGGTCAGGCAGTTTGGTTAATTTGGTCCTTACTACCCAACTATCTAGGCATGTATGGCCACCTGGGGAGCCATTCAGACAAATCCAGAAAGATGCTGTTAGCAAGCTGATAGGGATTGAAGAGGAACTCCTCTTCACTTTCACCTGTTCCGATCATTCGGGCGGCCTATATTACCATAGTAAGTTTCAAGATACTGATCCTATGCCTCTACTACTGTAGATTGCAGATTTTTCTTTGCTTACAAGATGTTTTAGCAGGGTATGCTTCTGGGCAGATTAATTGCTTCTTCGGTCCTGGTCTGTGCCACTGCCCCCAGCCCCTCCCCATCATACCCCCCCTTGTCTTTCAATTGACTTTACCGCTTTGGACAACTGAACATGATATTTTGCTCACAGATAATGCAATTTGGCTTTGGGTTCTATTCTGCTGAGACCTTTTTAATCATAATTAGGCAAATCCAAAGATTGAAGATTTGATACATCTCTCATTTTTACTCATTTGAGCAATTAATTACAATCAAAATGCATAAAAGAACTAAGGACAGTTGTCTAAAGTCTAAAAATCACTGAGCATGTGTATACCTCAAAGTTCTGCTCCCTGTTACGAGTAACCGGATGAGTTGTTCTGCCTCCTGGCCAAGTTGTTGTGGAACACCCACACTCTTCACAAATGACGAGTAAATATGCCCACTGCATATTTGTGAGCACGATGGAGACTATGGGGCAGATTCACTAAAGGGCATAGTGGCTAACGCTAACGACATTTTGCCAGAAATCCCATCCGCAGGGACTTCGCCAATTCACAGGCGTAGAGGACAATTTGCTAACGAAAGAGACCGTTGCTAGTGTTCAATCACACGCTGTTGCCAGGCGACTTTTTGCTCTGGCGAACGGTTGTTGCTCCGCAAATTCAGTAAAGTGCAGATTATACTGAATGTTACCTCTTACGCCTGAGTTTCCTTTGCCACCTCAAACCAGGCGAACTGCTAAAATAAAGCTGACATCACTGAGCACTGAGCACCCAGGCAAAGTTGGATGCGCACCACACTTCCCGGGGGAGGGGGGGAAACATCGCTTCTAACCACCAACAGCTACCCTGGAAAATAATTTTATAGGGTTTTATGGCACAGGAGACGCCACTCAAAGCGCCCCCCCCCCCACATTTTGGGTTAATACCCCATGCAAGGGTTGAATTTGCCCAGATTAGTTTGGTTTGGGAAAAGTAGCCTCAAAAGTTTTTTTTTTAGTTGGAATGGGGCCACGGGGAGGGATGGGAAGTTGGATCATATGGTTTGATGACATGGTAAATGTTAATTGTTTTATGGAAGACAACAATGATATGATGTATGCTATGGGAAATGCTAAGGGGAATGTATATATGTGCATAGAGGATAGCAGAACCGTGATATACCAATGGAAAAAAAGCTTGAAAACAAGCCAAAAATTGCTGTGTTGAAATATTTACACTTTTTGAAAATGTACACATATATGTTCAATATAGTAGGGATAGTGGGGAACAAAAAGAGACCTCTACAATTTACACAATGGCGGGTAATATAAAACAAATTATATGGAACGTTAGGGGATTGAATGATCCTATTAAGAGACGCACAGCCCTAAGCCATGCCAAAACACATCATCCGGATATAGTGTTTCTTCAAGAAACACATCTCACAGGATCATCTATATTAGCACTTAAAAAACCCTGGGTGGTTTGGGGCTATCACTCTACTTATTCAGTGTACACAGGAGGAGTATCTACTCTGATAAATAAAAAGGTTGTATTTGATATGCTACATCTTAAAACTGTGATCACACTTGATAAAGGATCCATGTTGATCCGAAACATGTGGTGATCAATAAGGTATTTTGCAGCAGAGTCTGCAACCTGTGTGCTCCATCCTATCCCTTGGTTTGTAAGCAAAAAACTACACTGTGCCCTTTAATGCAATTAGCCCGTAAAGTGTGGGCGCGTGCACAAGCTTTGTGCGCCCATCAATCCAAAAACCCAGATACACCTCTATGGGATAATCAGCAACTATGGGAATTTACTTTGGTAGCGGTGGGTCGAGCATGGGAAAGTGAAGGAATAAAAGTACTACACCATCTGTTCCATAATAACACTCTTAAAATGTTTGATCAGATCCAACGGGAATTTGATATCCCAGCTAATCATTGGCTGTTATATAGGCAGATCCAACACACATATACCACTGACCCGTTTAAAATTGGGAAGCCACCTTTTTGTAGTGTGGTAGAGTGACTAACAAAAGGAGGAAAATTTAATTTCGCCCCAGGTACTGAGATAGGCTCCAGGAAGGGAGTTATGAAACAGAGAATCAGTGCTCTGTTTAAAGACTTTAGTAGCCAGGGACTCCATTCCGCAGATCCAGTTCAGAGATTGGAGTTCACCTTCCACAGGAAAGCTGTCCTGTGGAAAGGCTATTTAAACTTAATTAGAATGGGAGAGGGTGTCTCTCATCAGGGCACAGCAGGTAGGAGACCTGGCTGTGTGAGGAACTTCTAGAGGAGCTGGGAGTGCCGCCTGATCCTGCATGAAGCAGAGGGAGCCCTTGGCTGTGACTAAGAGCCAGATTTGTTGTCTGTGTGGGACATTGAAGAAAAGCCAGGAGGCTAAAGCGTTCACTCCAAGACTGTGAGTACAGGGGTGAGCCACAACAATTGTTTTGTTTGCTGGTAGTCCACAAGGGGCCCAGCCTAGTCAGGGACTGCTTCAAGGTGTGAAGGTAGTGCCCAATGGGCTAGGTTTTTATTTTATTATTTGTTTGAATGATAAAATGGTCACCCCTGTGTTTCTGTACAATACACTGTGTTGGTGAAAAGTGGGAAAATAAACGTGTGTTTTCCTTGAAGAAGCTGTGTGTCCCTGTCTTCATGCTCCTTTTTCCTATGCTGCCTGCTCACCATTGACTAATCCCCCTAAAAGTTACGTGTACAAGCCGCCAGCTTGCCACAGTAGAGTATTGGAATTGCAAGAAAATCAGCACCTTATCTCAAATGTTTATAAAGTATTACGATCCAGTAAAAATGACAAAAACCAATGCGAGCCTAAGCATAATTTGGCAGGCGGATATTCCTTCACTTACAGATGAGCATTGGTTAGATGCCTTGGAGGCACCTGGATTTGTATCCCCTAATGCAAATCATAAAATGATTCAGAGATAGGGCCTACTTTATCTCGCTCGGTAGGAATACACAGAATGAATCCCCAGATCCCCCTACTTGTACTAGATGTAACTCAGAGTTGGGAACATTCAAACATTTGCTCTGGGATTGTAAAAAAAAATACAACAGTACTGGAAAGAAGTGTTTGCTACATTAACAGACGCACTGGGAATGCCTCTTGCTCCAACCCCTGAACTAGCCATATTGGGAGCTTGTGATGAATCTCAGTTTAATAAGAACCATCTAATTACTATACGCCACAGGCACGCAAATGCCTAACCCATAAGTGGAAAAATGTAGACCCCCAACTCATCAGATGTGGATGGAACAAATGCTTAATTATATTAATTGTATGTCTTATCTATATACAAAAAGGAAGCCCTCTAGTAAATTTGAAAAAGTTTGGGGATTGTGGCCAACTCCTTAAGCAAGGTAAACAGATAAGATCAATGTGTATAATAAATACACTTATTAATGGATACTATTAGTACCCACACGTGGAATTCTTTTTGTACCTTAGAGATGCAAAAGCTGGTTTATCATAGTCTTGATGTTTTCCAGTCAATTTTTCTTTCTGTTTCTTTTTCTTTTACTTTTATTACCATAATGTATAATTCATGTACAACTGGTGTAAATGTGTACTAAGAAATATCAATAGACGCACTTATATGGAACTTATAAGTATTGCAATATCAGAAGTACATGTAATGCCTATTATTTTATCAATAAAGGTTATGATGTTAAATATATATATATATATATATATATATATATATATATATATATATATATATATATATATATATTTCTGCATTGGCACGTGAACAGGTTAGAGTAAATATTAGGGGAGGTGACTTACTGACTCTCTTACGTAGACAAGAAGCAGGGTCGAACTGGGGGGCCCAGGGCCCAACGGGACTACTGTCAAGGGCTCCCCTCCAAGCCCCCCGCCCCCCTACTGTGGCACGCCGGGAGCATGCACAAAAAGACGCAGATCACTGCACCAGCGTGAAGGCGCCTGGTGCCTAGCGCATGCGCAGAAGATCTGGAGAGGGGTCTGGCCCGGCGGGGGCCCATTAAGGGTCGGGCCCACTGGGTATTTTCCCAGTTTTCCGCCGGGCCAGTCTGGGTAAGCATGAAACTCGTTAGGCTTTTTTGTGGAGTCTAATGGATTTTAATTTTATGTCCCAATAACTTTACTTTTTTTTTTTAAATGCATGAGTACACTAATTTAGTTTTTTTTATAATTTCCTCTTTTGGTCACTAGAGGTCACTCATGCATTAATCTATAATAGGTGTGTTGATCGGCTAAACTGTGTTTGATTTTTGCGGAAGTAATGCTAGAGAAAAATGTCACAACCGTTCGGCTCCCAGGACTCAACTTTGCATTTTAGTGAATTAGCGAAGTGGTAACACATTTTCACCTGGCGAAGTGTGGTAATCGTTCACTGGCGACAATCCACCCTTTAGTGAATTTGTCCCTATACTGCGTGCTGGTGCAGAGACTTGCAAATTTGCCAGGGGCAGCATTGTGACCCTGGAATAAAGAGTCGCAAATGATAATTTGTTTCTCAGATCACTACTGTAGTCATATGGAAATGTATCAGTACATTACCCCATTTGTTGTTCCAGACAGACCACAGGTACATGTGATGACAGAAAAGTTTAGTGCTTGACATGTGTCTAGTCCACTTGGTATTAGTTTAGCACTACCAGTGGCAGATCTAACTAGGCAGTAGCCAGGGGCTCAGAAAGTTGAGAAACCCACCTTAGGCAACAGCGCCCCACTAGTTACCAGGGGTTGCAAAAATGCCGCTCCTGGTAACTTTAAGAGACGAAATTCATCCTGGACCCCTCTGCCGACATCGTGGACCCCCTCTGGCAGGCGGCCGGGGGACCAGATTCGCCACCTGCATAGCACAGGAGTTGTGGGGGTGGAGCTGCGGCATGACATGGGCTCTAGCAGTCTCATCCCCCTGGCCCTTTGGTAGTTCCACTACTGATCCCATACCAAATCCTGGAATTGGTGCATCATTAATAATAATACAAGATAGGGAGTGTGTAAAATAAAAACTCTGTGCCAATACAGTACTGTATATACTTAATGTATCAGGAGTGCCCGATGGCGCTCCCATCTCTGGCAGCAGTGCCCATGGCTGCCACGTGGGTAGCGGCACCAACGTCTAATCGTCCGGTGTGAAGAATCGTAATAAAAGGACGCCGAGGTCACAGGTTCAATGCCCAAAAATAGGATTTCTTTGCCACATTCCTGTATGTTCTATAATTCATTTTCATGTTCTATTGATTCCTGGACTTTGACCTTGCCTGAACCTTGACTTTGCTACTTATCTGCCTGCCTATTGAACTATTGCCTGAATATCGACTGTCTACTCCGGATCCCCAATTGTACTGCAAACTTGGACTTTAACCCTAAGCTTCCTCCTTGGTCCTAAATACTCCCGCTGGGAGCCGATAGGCCCCCTGACAGTATTTTCAGGCCATGGACCCCACTGAGGAAGCTTCATCTGATGTCAAAAGAGCTTTCCACGGATTGGCGTCCCTCATAGAAGTGTCTGAAGCTCAGCAGGTCCGCATTGGGCAAGTACTGGACATCCTCCTTTCCCAGATGCCATCCACCCCCTCAGTTGCTTCTCCTTCTGCGGCTTCATCGGCTGCAGAGCCTCGCATTCCTCCACCTCCCCACTATAATGGGGATCCACAAGCCTGCAGAGGTTTCGCTACTCAATGTCTTATCCAGTTTGAGTTTCAACCCTCGCAGTACTCCAGTGAACACGCCAAGGTGGGGTATGTGATGTCAAGCTTGGACGGGAAACCGCTCGAGTGGGCAACACCACTTTGGGAGAAGAATTCTCCTCTGGCCTTTAATGCCAAGGCCTTCCTCCAAGCCTTCTGTACTGTTTGACGTACAAAGTCTTCCCTGCTTCTACAGATTAGGCAAGGGAACCGCAGCACCAGTGAGTACGCATTTATTTCAGAACCTTGATGGCTGAAATGAGCTGGAACAACGAGGCTTACGCAGCAGTGTTCTATCAAGGCTTGTCATCCAGATTCAAAGATGACTTGGTCTCCAGGGAACATTCTGAAGTTTTGGAAGATCTAATTGCTCTCGCCATCAAGGTGGATACACGGCTCAGGAAACATCAATCCGACAGGGAGCGCTGTAAAAGATTTCAGCTTATATTGGCTCCACGCTTCCAAAGACACCTGTTGTCTTCTCCATCCCAGCAGCTTCCTGTTAATTCTTCTGAGGAACCTATGCAGGACAGAAGGGCACGTCTCTCTGAGCAGGAGAAAATTCACAGGCACTCGGCAGGTCTGTATTTATACTGTGGCGGTCAAGTTCATTTTGCCAATTCCTGCCCTGTGAAGCCAAAGAGTTCGCATCTTCAAGGTAAACTGGGGTGTCACACGTGGGTGGCATTACACCAAAACCCCAAGAGAACTCTCAAAGATTTCTTCTGCCCCTACAGATCCATCTGGCCGCTAAGCGAATCATCAGTTCTGCCTTTCTTGATTCCAGGGCTGCATGGAATTTCATAGACGCTGCCTTTGCCAAATACATGGAAGTGCCTCTGTATACTTTTGACTACTCCCCTGCAGGTTCTAGCAATTGATGACAGACCATTAACGTCTGAGATAATCTCCATGACAACAGGAGAATTACCTGTGCAGGTTGGGACTTTACATAAAGAGAAACTATCGTTCCTGATTATTATCTGCTCATCTGTTCCCGTGGTGTTGGGGTTACCCTGGCTTTGTCTGCACAATCCCTCCATTGATTGGTCCTCCAATCAGATCTCTCTTTAAGTCCCTGCCAACAGTCTACAGGGAGTTCATAGATGTCTTCTGCAAAAAGTCAGCGGAGACTCTTCCTCCTCATCGCTCCTACGATTGTCCCATCAAACTTCTTCCTGGCACCAAGTCCCCCAGGGGTCGTACCCACCCCTTATCTCCTGCCGAGACTTCTGCGATGAAGGAATACATTCAAGAAAACCTCCAGCGAGGATTTATTAGATCTTCATCTTCCCCTGTAGTGGCTGGGTTCTTCTTTGTGGAGTAGAAGGATGGTGGATTTCATCCCTGTATAGATTACAAGAGCCTAAATAAAATCACTGTAAAGAATTGATACCCTCTGCCGTTTATCTCTGAACTCTACGATCAACTCAGAGGGGCTAAGTTCTTCACTAAGTTGGTTCTCCGAGGAGAGTACAACCTCATTTGCATTATGAGTACCTGGTAATGCTTTTCAGGCCTCTGCAATGCCCCTGCCGTCTTCCAAGAGTTTGTAAATTATATATCCAGAGATCTGTTGGGACAATCTGTGGTCGTGTATTTAGACGACATTTTGATCTTCTCCAAGGACTTGGCAAGTCACCAAACCCAGGTTAAAGAAGTTCTTTCCCGTCTGAGAGAAAACTCTTTTTGCCAAGCTGGAGAAGTGTCTCTTCAGAATTCCTAAGATTCCCTTCCTGGGTTACATCATCTTTCGTGAGGGATTCGAGTTGGATCCTTCTAAAGTTTCTGCAATCCGAGATTGGCCTCTTCCTACAAGCACTAAGGCCATACAGAGCTTTGTCGGGTTCGCTAATTACTACCGACAATTTATCAAGGGGTTCTCCTCCCATATTGCACCTGTATTGCCTCTTAATCGGAAAGGAATTAAAACCAAATGCCTGGCCTCCTCATGCCCTGGAGGCGTTTCAGACTCATTTGTTTCAACTTCTGTCCTTTAACATCCTGATCTGCTACAAGATTTCTTCATTGAAGTCAACGCCTCTGACGTCAGAGCTGGAACTATCCTCTTACAGAGACCAGTTTCAAATGAGAAGCTTCAACCTTGTGCCTATTTTACGAAGAAATTCCTGCCGAGCAAAATTATGATGTTGGAAATCGTGAGCTTTTGGCAGTTAAACTTGCACTCGAGGAGTGGCGACACTTCCTTGAGGGAGCCCCTCACCCGGTTACCATTTACACCGATCATAAGAACTTGGAGTTCATTCAGACTTAAGAGATTAAATCCTCATCAGGTTCGTTGGGTCGCTCTTCTTCACACGATTTTGTCCTTAAATATCATCCCGTCTCCAGAAACAGAAAGGCAGATGCCCTTTCCAGGAGCATCAGTGAAGAGCAAGAACCAATTGTTCAGCTCGCAAAGTTTCCTCAACTGGCGAGCCAGATTCTATCTGTCCAGTCCTTCGCCCCTGCTGAGACCCCCATAGGCATGGTATACGTGCCACCTGAGTTCCGCATTCCTGTTCTTCAACAGAGCCACTGTTTCAAGCAAGCTGGACACCCTGGCACTCAAAAGACTGTAGAGCTTGTCAGTCATCTCCTTTAGTGGCCAACTTTCTGAAAGGATGTGAAAGACTTTGTAGCAGCCTGTGCAATTTGTGCCTCTTCCAAGTCCAGTCATTTTCGTCCTAGTGGTCTATTGCATCCTCTATCCATTCCTTCCCGTCCTTGGACTCATTAAGCTATGGACTTTATTGTAAAACTACCACCTTCTAAAGGAAACACTGTAATATGGGTAGTTATTGATCGTGTTGTGCCGATGATTTTTCTCTTCTCTGCTAGTTATTGATCGCCTCAGTAAGAAGGCACACTTTATCCCCCTACGAAAACTTCACTCTGCCATTGAACTCTCTCAGTTGTTCATTCAATATATCTTTTGACTTCATGGCTTCCTGGTGGAGATTGTATCAGACAGAGGTTCCCAGTTTGTGTCCAAATTCTGGCGCTCTTTGTGCAAAGACTTGGGTATCGCTCTTCAATTCTCCTCTGCCTATCACCCTCAATCCAGCGGGGCAACTGAAAGAGTAAACCAAGCATTGGAACAGTTCCTGAGAAGTCTGTCTATCAGGACAATTGGGCCGATCTACTCCCTTGGGCGGAATTCTCTCAAAATAACGCTTGTCATGCCTCCTCATTGCCCTTGACCGTGTATGGGCAGCATCCCCAAGCCTCCCCTCAAGACTTCCTCTTGTCTGATGTTCCAGCAGCTGATGATCATGTAGCCCATGTGTCTGCCATTTGGTAGGCTACCCAAGCCAATTTGGAGAAAAGCTCCCTATCTCACAAAAAATATGCTGATCAAAGACGGAAATCTGCTCCTTTATTTAAAGTTGCGAGCTGCTTTAAAAACTGTGAACAAAATAATATAAGAATTATATTTGTGGCTGTGTTGTGAGATAATGAATGTACTCCCATTCAACATTATTTTTATGCTTTCATGACTTATGTTTCATACTTCTTTGGTTTCTTAGATTAAGCCTGAGACTCTGGCAATAATTAAGTGGTTGAAAAATTACAATTTTGTGCTTTCTGCAAATCTACATAGTGGAGCTGTCGTCGCAAATTATCCATATGATAAAATTAAGGGCGGCAGATTCTTCCGTGCTTCCTATACTTCAACACCAGATGACGCTCTCTTTAAAGAGGTAATGTGGTTCCCTGTCTAATAATCTAATCAAAATGAATTGCTGACTGTTGCTATAGGTAACTGTGCTGGTCCAATTTACCTCTTATGTTAGTAAACTCGCCCCATGATCTATTTTAATTTTATAGCCTGAAATTAACAGATAGAACATCCTAGTTATATATCTATACTTCAATGTTTATGTTGCTTGCTTCTGATTTGTTGATTCCTGTTACAACCTTTGCTGTTACGCTAAAATAATGTACACAAGCAAAATATGGGAGAAATAAATTCGGTTTTGGACATGTACCTTCTTTAATCCTCTAAAAGTAAATTCCACCTTTCTCCAGAGGCTGGAGGAGGGTTTCAAATCAAATATTTACGTAGAGTTGACATTTTCGATAATTTGCATTGCCACTGTAACATAAACCAGAGCCCAAAATCTTATATTTGTAACAGATATCTAAAAATTATTTTAAATGGTGCGGCTACGGAGGAACAAATAATGGGTCAAATTTATTAAGTTTCGAATGTAAACTCAAATATAAGATTTATCACACCTCTACCATGGAAACAGTTCTAATTCAAATATTCACCACTTAAAACCTGTCAAATTCATTTACATGTCAATGGCAAAGGTCCATAGACCCATTTGAAGATGTTAAAAGCCTTCCTGAAATTCGTGTTTTTTTTTAGGAGTAAAATTCGATTCGAGTTTCGTTCTTATTCAATTCCAATACGAAATCGAATTTTCGGGTCGCTCCCATTTGATTGTATTTTAGACGTTCTAATTTTTTTTATAAATCACCTCCCATTCAAGTTGTGACTACATTCGAATTTATTAGAGTAAAAAAAAAATTCACATCAATTCAAAATTCGACCTTTGATAAATAAGCCTCTTAGTGCTTTGTTTCTTTTAAACTTGAACTCAGAAACCCAGCATCAGACGGAGCGGGCCGGTTTAGGGTTTAGCTTTGAGAAAAACTCAACCCGCACAGGCATAGGATACAGTATATTATGTGGAATGCTCGGTTTTCCAGATAAGGCATCTTTCCATAACTTAGATCACCATACCGTAAGTCTGCTTAAAATAATTTATTAATAATCCCAATAGGTTTGTTTTGCCATCTAATTCTTGCAGCTTAGTTACCATTAAATACAAGGTACAATTTTGTAAATACAGAGAAGAAAATTTGAATTATTTACTTAAAATGGGAATTAGCCTTCCTCTAATTATTGTGGATTTCCGGATGAGTGATCCCATACCTATATTTTTTTAGTATAATTACTTTATTAAAATTCATAGAACGCCTTCCAACAGCACTCATGTACAAAGGTCTTTGGAGCTACACCACAAGTATTCATGCCCCTTGTGCAATAACCCTTCAGCCTAGTCACAAAGTGGCAATTAAACACAGGGTTAAATGCTCCTGCTCGCATCACTTCACTTGTAAGCCACATTGGAACACCAAATAATACGTTGTACACCTAAAATGGTGTTTTAACCAGTTTCAGTGATCCAATTGTAAAACTCTAAAATTGTCTGCCAGTCCAGTGACCATTCTTTTGAAACTGCTATGGCAATATGGGGCAGATTTATCAAGGGTCACATTTTGAGTTCATGGGAGTTATTTAATTCTAAATTCGACCAATTGCAATTTATTAAAAAATATCTGATTTTACAAATTTGGGTGAATAGGATCAACCCACAAATTCGAATCTATTTGAGTTTTTAAAACGCGATTTGAGTTTCCACAAGGGACGCCAAAAATAAAGTTGAAAATATTGTAGATTGCAAATTTATTAAAAAAGGAACAGTATCTCCATTGGGCCAATGGAGATACTGTTCCTTTTTGAATCTACAATAAATATTATATTTTTTACGTTACTTTTGGCGGCCATTGTGGAATCTTTCTGATTGCCCAATAACCCTCTATTCGTCCAATGAAACCTTACCAGCTGCAGTCACATTTACAAGTTTTGCTTCGTTTACTAAATCAGTCTTGAGACATGGGACTGTCTTTTGTTTTATTCGTGATCAAAAATAAAAAAAATAACTATTTCCTATTGTTTAGAGAATTCACACCTTGCCAGTATAATGTCACTTTAAAGCAATATACATGGGTACTTGTTATTTATATTATTATTCTTTATTTATAGCACCGACATATTGCAGATCTTTACAAAGATTGTACATCAAATTATACAGGTCTTGTGTGAATTAGATTACATTTCTGTTTTTGAAGCATGACTTTCTTTCAACATGACACAATTAGGGTTGCCACCTGGCCAGTATTTTACCAGCCTGGCTAGTAAAAATGATGGTTGATCCCAATGTTATTAATTGGGAAAAAAGATAAATATATAGGATGGCCGGTATTTTTTTCCAGAAAAGGTGGCAACCCTAGACACAATGCAGTTGACTGAAAGAAGCCATCCATAAGCTGCTGTGTCCCTGCAGTTTTTTTTAGCTTCATGTGTCAAGTGACTGACCTCTTATGAGAGCACTTCTGTTATGTTGAATACCATACCATATATCTAATGCCATTATTTCTCCCCAGCTTGCTAAAACGTATTCGTATGCACATGGCTGGATGCATACCGGGTATAACTGTGAAGATTTCTTTGAAGAAGGAATCGCCAATGGAGCGATTTGGTTTTCAACCTACAAAGGTAAAGGAGGAAACCTTGTAGAGGGTATCTTCCTTCAGTCTTATTAAATGATTTGCAGTGTGCAGCGCTTCAGTGCAAAGGTAAAATGTAAAAACAATGGGTGCAGCACAATCGCCTTATTTTAGAAACTGCACCACATTTATGAATAAATCCCCCAACTGTCATCAACCCAAAGAATATAAATCTTTATAGCTAGTGGTAGTTATAAGTGTAGTATAATAACTTGCAGCTACTCATATGCTGATGCCCCAAGGACTGGGGGTCATCATGCATTGGCAGATTCAGTTTTCTAAATGGCCTGACAGAAGAGTCAACCAGTATCCATGGTACATAAATATCGGTTTGGATTTGGGTTTGGTACCATATTTTTGCTGACTTAGCCCTCCAGACTGAGTTGGCAGCGGGTCCCCCAATGGCCTGTCTGATTGATATTTGGGCAAAAAATCAGACAGATATTCCATCTGATGAGGTTGGTGCATTGATGTAGTCCTCGCCACTCCATAGGACTGCTTACCCTAGGCCATAGAGATCGCCAAATGAAAGGATCTCAAGGTGTATGGCCAACTTAATAAGGTTCCTAATCTGATGGGTATCTTTACACACATACACATTTATTACAGTATTCGATGATCTCAACTAACTGCTGGTTGGGTGGGCTGCTGCACTGTGTATATAGCATGCAGAAGTATAGGACAAGTAACTTGATAGTGTGGGGACCTATAGGATTGCTATGCCCTATAGAGTTAAATCTCTACCTTCATTCTGTACTCCTTTGTTATTTGGTACAAACCCTGTAACATTCTCTTTAGTACACCACTAGTTATTGGCCAAGGGTGTAATGACCTCTTCCTGCCACACTCCCATATAGTGTTGGAAAGGAGTGGCCTCTTTCTCTTTGGCTCCTGGTGTCTGTGCAGCTAGGTGTTCCCATTGAGCCTGGGATCACCAAGGTCCCAGTAAAGCCCAGAATCATCCCATTATTTCTATTGATAATTTGACCACCAGAATATTTTATACCAATGTTTTTCAATAACTGTATACAACCATATACAGGATATAGAGTCCGTTTTCCGGAAACCTGTTATCCAGAAAGCTCTGAATTATGGAAAGGCCATCTCCCATAGACTCCGTTTTATCCAAATAATCCAAATTTTTAAAAATGATTTCCTTTTTCTCTGTAATAATAAAACAGTACCCTGTACTTGATAAAAAATAAGATATAATTAAACCTTAAGCCTGTTTGACTTATTTAATGTTTAAATAATTTTCTAGTAGACTTAAGTTCTGAAGATCCAAATTACAGACAGATACCTTATCCAGAAAACCCCAGGTCCCGAGCATTCTGGATAACAGGTGCCATACCTGTATAGGTAAATAAAATTAATTAAAAACAAACTTAAAGGAGAACTAAAGCCTTAAACAAAATATGAAAAGAAATGCTGACTATTGCAGAGCCGGCCGGGCACCCTAGGCAACCCAGACGGCCACCCTGCTTCTAACCCTTGCCCCCCTTGCGTGTGTGCCTCCGAAGGACAGCGAGAGAGATGAAGGGGAAGGGGGGAGAGCGACAGAGGGGAGGGGAAGGGGGAAGATTGGCGGAGGGGAGAGGGGAAACAAAAGTGGGCTGCAAAAATGGACTAGGTGAAGGCAGAAGACAATTTAAGAAGTCTAGAGCCCCCATATCATTGCACCCTAGGCAGGTGCCTCTTCTGCGAAACTCTAGTTCCAGCCCTGGTATATTGTATTCTGAACTTACTGTTCCAGTGCAGAGGTTCAGCAGCCCTATAAAAGTACTGATCCAGGCCTTAAAATTTGCTGAAATCATAAGGCAGAATATGAGATTCACAGGTCTGGCTGTACTGATGTGCAGGTTGACCTGAAACCCACGGTGACCGCAGGTTGACCACTGGTTGAGTTGAAATATGGCTGATCATTGCAGGTTAGGGTTGGGTGAGGGTCAGACTGGGGAAGTACACTCCTCCTCTGCTCCCAAAGATTCCCTGTTTTTGAACTAGAAACTCGCACACAAGTAGCGCAGAGAGCAAGAAAACCCTGGGTCCTGCAATTGCAACAGTTTGCAGATTAGGGTCGGTGCGGGTTAAGGCTTTTTGGGTTAGAGCCAGCTGTGGTTGAGTTTTTCCTGACCCGCACATCACTAATTTATTGCATTGCCTGCAGGCTCCCGGTGTTTTCTTATACATTTGTACAATGCAGTAGCTCCAAAGCTCTGTTTTCCTAATGATATATCTACTGTATTATATCAGGCATGCAAGACTTTAATTACCTTTACACCAACTGCTTTGAAATCACCTTGGAGATAAGCTGTGAAAAGTTTCCACGAGAGGAAAAACTAGAACAAGAATGGCATGGAAACCGTGAAGCTCTAATAACCTATATCGAAAAGGTGAAACTGTTCAGATAATTTGCATATTATCAATGTGAAGAACAAATCAGTAGATTTCATTTAATATACTATGGGGAATATTCATCAAAAGCTAAAATAGAACTCCCCTTAGAGTGAAATTTTTCTGATCGCTATTCACTTGTATGGGAGTTTATTAAACAAAGGGCAGACTCTCAATTTCACATTTATAACAAAATCCCAAACAAGTGACCACAGAGCAGCAGAATTTCCTTCTTGTGGACTGTAGTGAACAAGTAGTTCAGTAGTTTTACTCTTTATATTAAATATTCCCCTATGCATACAGCTTTAAAGAATTGTATGGATATGATCATTATGATCTGGAATGCTTAAAGGAGAATGCCATATTTTATATACTGAACTTACACCAGCCTAAAGTTTCAGCATCTCAATAGCAGCAATGATCCAGGACTTCAAACTCATCACAGGGGGTCACTATCTTGGAAAGTGTCTGTGACACTCACATGCTCAGTGGGCTCTGAGCAGCTGTTGAGAAACTAAGCTTAGGGGTTGTTGCAAATTATCAAGCAGAAAATGAGGTTGGCCTGTACTATTAGCTGATGCTACAGGGCTGATTATTAAATTCTGATGCTAATTGCACTGGATTCTGTGCTGCCATGTAGTAATTATCTGTATTAATTACTAACAGGGGCGCTCCACCAATGAGGCGAGTTGAGACACTCGCCTCAGGCGGCAGCGCCCCCCTGGTTGCCAGGGGCGGCAAAAATGCCGCTCCTGGTAACTAAGAGCCGAATTTCCGGTTTTCAAACCGGAAATTCGGCTCTTCTAGTGCAGAGAGCGCTATTGCGCTCTCTGCACTAAGCGTCGCGGACCGCCCCTGCCCTCTCCGGCGATATAAAGGTTAGTGCCGTGGGGAGGGGTGGGGGCGGCGAAAGAAGGCCGCCTCAGGCGGCATTATAGCCAGAATCGCCCCTGATTACTAATCATCCTTATATTGTGAAATTTATATTTTATGTGTACTGGATATTTTGAGTTGGCCCCTAAGTTCAGTAAGTGACAGCAGCGCAGAGCATGTGCAGTGAATCAGCAGAATAGAAGATGGGGAGCTACTGGGGCATATTTGGAGACACAGATCTTTACTGCTAAAGGGTTGTGGGTGCCTTGGGCTGGTACAGAAGCCCAAAACATAATGTACAGCATTTCTAGATACATTTTTAGTTCTCCTTTAAGACAAAGGGACTTTATCAAATATTGATCATCATACCTTAAATTTACTAAAGGACAATTAAAAATGTAATAAAATATTGGTTTGTTGCTAGTGTGAATTTATGCAGGTTCTTTAGCATCATTACAAGGTATTGATATATTATTACAGGGAAAAAGGAAAGCAGTCGAAAAAATACTTCTCTCTATCAGAGATGGCATACTGATAATTGGAGCTTTCTGGATAAATGGTTTCTGAATAATAAATTCTAGATGTTTAGTTGGATAAAGGTCCACAATTTTAGCTTTGTCTGGTTATAAAACACTAATGGAAAAGCCTTATCCAAATACTACAGGTATGGGACCTGTTATCCAGAATGCTGGGGACCAGATGTTTTCTGATTAACAGATCTTTCCGTAATTTGGATCTTCATACCTTAAGTCTTTTAGAAAGTCATTTAAACAGTAAATAAACCCAACAGACTGGTTTTGCTTCCAATAAGGATTAATTATATCTCAGTTTGGATCAAGTACAAGGTACTGTTTTATTATTACAAAAAAACAGAAATAATTTTTAAAAACTTGGATTATTTGGATAAAATGGAGTCGATGGAAGACAAACCCCATAATTTTCAGGATAACAGGTTTTTGGATACTGAATGCATTCTTTGACCATTTACTCTTATTTTGCTGTATTCATTAAAAAAACAATGCTGTTCCATTAACTTATACCTTGCAAAATACCGTTTTTGTTTAAGGTTTGGGCATTACTATGTTCTGTATCCCAACTGGCATCATGACAAATTTTAGACTGGTGTAGCCAAATCCAATTACATGCAACATGTTTTACAAATATACAGTGATTAACAGCCAAATGGGTTTATTTATCAGAGTGAAGTGAAGAGATCACCAGAGTCCACTAGTGTGAAATTCCACCGCTCTCCATTCATTTCTTTTGGATTTTTGAATAACATCTTCCAGTAAATCAATTACCTTCCCCCGAAAATAAATCTGTAAAATATACAAGGGGGAACCGCTGAACAGAAATTAATAGTAAACTTATACACACAGGGAATTATACGTTGCTTCCTACATTTACTCGGGGCACATTGACTTTACACAGTACAGACTTTGTTGGCCGCCCTGCGCCACTTTTATGGCCTTGGCCAACAAACCCTGAAAAAACCCAAGACACCGGTATTTTATAGGCACTAAAATTCCTTCGACACGCTGTTGAATTTGTGTTAGCAAATATTGCTGCACGGTTGTGTTTTCCAAGTACAGGTATGGGATCCGTTATCCGGAAACCCATTATCCAGAAAGCTCCGAATTACGGAAAGGCCGTCTCCCATAGACTCCATTATAATCAAATAATCAATATTTTAAAAATGCTTTCCTTTTGTCTCTGTAATAATAAAACAGTATGTTGTACTTGATCCCAACTAAGATATAATTAATCCTTATTGGAAGCAAAACCAGCCTATTGAGTTTATTTAATGTTTACATGATTTTCTAATAGACTTGAGGTATGAAGATCCAAATTATAGAAAGATCTGTTATCCGGAAAACCCAAGGTCCCGAGCATTCTGGATAACCGGTCCCATAACTGTATTACAGGAATGATCCAACTGGGCACACTTCTAACACTATAAAATATTGGAATCAGGCTAAAGTTAACAAATACACCCAGATTCCTATAGATTATTGAAAGTTACCAGCAAAAACTGAACTGTACAGCACTGGGCTGTATGAAACCTCCTTCAGGGTTAGACAGGCCTGCTGGGGTACAAGAGGATCTCTAAGTCGACCCCAGTCTGGGAAAATTCCCATTAGTCCTTCCTTAAATCCACTATAGAGCTATATGACATATATACCATTTGGCACTGTCTCTAGCTAATTGTTGTGAGAGTGGCCACTTATATGGCCTGTTCATAACTTTTCTTTTACTTTATATCCCTCTTGAACAAGAGCAGCAGAAAGTACCTGGTACTGATATGGGACCTATTATCCAGAATGCTCAGGACCTGGGGTTTTTCAGATAATGGATCCATAATTTGGATCTTTATACCTTAAGTCCACTAGAAAATCATTTAAACATGAAATAAACCCAATAGGTTGGTTTTGCTTCCAATAAGGATTAATTATATCTTAGTTTGGATCAAATACAAGGTAGTATTTTAATCATTACAGAGAAAAAGGAAATAATTTTTAAAGATTTGGATTATTTGATTATAATGAAGTCTATGGCTGACAGAGTTTTCTGGACGGGTTTCTGGATAACAGATCCCATACCTGTACCTTTAAGAGCATGTTTTTATTTAACCAGAAATAAAGTTTAATGAAAATGTTCATATTTTAGCAACAAGTTTTAATGAGCAGATTTTGATTCATGGGTTTGTTTTCAATCATCACTAATATAAGAGAGACTTGAGAGTGACTGAACATGTTTGCTGTTCAGGTTCACCAGGGAATAAAAGGAATGATAACAGATGAAAATGGCAATGGAATAGCCAATGCGGTGATCTCAGTCAGTGGCATTGCCCATGATGTTACTTCAGGTATGTTATTATAGAAACCAAACTTAAGCTGTCAAGAAAAAGGGACCCGGGACAAGGCAGCGAAGGTTGGGACTCACAATATTACTAATTATATATATATCACATATGTTCAGTGCAGTGTCGGACTGGGATGCCAGGGGCTCACCACAAAAACTTTAGACAGAGGGCCCAATTTTAGAACTACTATACCACCTCTCCTCATTCAACCTCTTTATTTTCCTAGTCTCTTTTCTCTACATACTATACTCTATTCTTCCATTATTAAGCCTTTTAGTTCCCATAAGAAATAGGAAATGACCATAAAATAGGCCAAGAAGAAATGGCTAGAAGAAAAGGCCCACTGATACCTGGGCCCACCGAGAGTTTTCCTGGTATCCCTGTGGGCCAATCCGACACTGGTTCAGTCTATGGCTTTGCAATAGTTAATAGCTCCCAGCAAACAATCTAGGGCATGTAGGCAGTTGTAATTTAAGGTTAGGCATTACTGATAGTGATGGGCGAATTTGGGGTGTTTCGCGTTCGCCAAAAAATTCGCGAATTTCCTGCAAAATTCACGAAACTGAGTCTCGTTTTTGATGCTGGCGTCCGTTTTTGAAGCCTGCGTCCGTTTTTTTGACGCCTGTGTCTGTTTTTTTGACACCGGGGCAAATTCGCTGCCGAAAATGCACCGGCGGCCAAAAAACGGACGCCAGGGTCCATTTTTTTGACACTGGTGAATTTTCACTGCCGAATTTTCGCAGCGGTTTTGCGAATTTATTCGCCAGGGGCGAATCGCAGGAATTCGCCTCAAATTCGCGCCTGGCGAATAAATTCGCCCATCACTAATTACTGATGAATACTACACATAATAATTATTGAGATGTGAAAATATGCCATAAAGCCAACATTCTGGGTTCATTTGCTCTTTCTGTGCAAGAAGAAAAACTGTCATGTTTTTGCTCTTGGTTCTTATCCAAACTCCCAAACTGCAAAATTTGTACCTACTGCTACATGCAAGGTGCATGCCACAAAACTTGTGTCCATTTTATTTATGGTAAGGTTAGATTAATGTCATTGTGGGTATTTAATACCAGGCAATGCTAATAATGGCCTTTCCGTATAATTCAGGTGGTGCTATGGAATTCTTGTACAACACTTTCCTTCAAAGTTAGGCTATAACTTTATTTCTACTTCCCACGCATATTTGGTCTGTTAGCTGGGGCATTCTCTATCTGCATAATACTAAAATGCTAAACACTTTACCAACAATAATCTTTTTCATTTTCACAGGTGAAGGTGGTGATTATTTTCGGCTATTATTACCTGGCACATATGAAGTTACTGCATCAGCAGAGGGCTATTATTCCAAGACTTTGTCTGCAACTGTTGGCCCAGCTAATGCCACATTGGTAAGTTCAGAAACTGTTTATATTGCTGAAAAAACTGTCCATCACAGCACATGTCATAGAATCCAAGCTTCAGCGTGTTATCAAGGTCATTCGCCAACACAAGATTCACACCTGAAGTATCAGCTAAATCCACTAACATTTTATATAACATCAATATTATTTTATATAACATCAATATTATTGATAGGTTGAACCAGTATTACAATGTGTTATTGAACATGATACAACCATTTACTCCTAATGCATCATTATACATTTAGAAGTCTAAAAACACACTGTTGCCAGGAGTTACAAGAATGTGTCCCACAAGGAATGTTTGTTTGAAGACACCCTTGTGAGCAGAGACATTGCAGCCAATGGGGACCAGAAGCCAGGCTGCAGTTGAGTGGCGCTTTGAGGGGTCTGCTGTTTCCCTATATAAAGTTGTGCTCACGTGCTGCTCCCTCGCTCCCCACTGCACCCTCTACATGGGCCACTCCCCTGAAAGGGCTGTGCAGGGGGCTGTAGACCATTTGAACTGTTTCTGGGGCTGCCTAGGCAAATTTGTACTTATTGGGACTTCCTGGAAGGGGCATCTCTGGCTCTGTCAGCCGAGCACCCCAAGCATCTTACACAAGTAGGCATGGCTTTGCCATAGGCAGGCCCCTGGGCTTGTGCGTCTCCCCCCGGGACTTCTGGCGAGAGGCATCTGCATCTTCTCTCCCAAAGTCACCAAGGCCTCTGTCCTGGTCACATGCACCCAGTTCCTTCTCCAGGGGACCTTCTGCAAATAGGCAGCTGATGGTGCAACCAGAGAGCCTTCACTCCTGGGACTCCAGAAATGCGGATGGGGTTAAGCATGGGGACTCCAATCTGCCCGCGCCTCTGCACCCTCTCCGACACCCCTCATGTGGCCAAATGTGTAAAAAGCAACTGTTCAGACCCGAGTGTCTGGCAGTAAAAGGGTTACTCTTTGAGACATGGTCTTCCCCCTTCTGGATAATGGGTTTCCAAGGTAAGCAATCCCAGACTTGTGTTTGTATTCCTGGGATGAGTCTCAGTAATGTAACTCAAGGGGGGCAGGCCCTGGTGCGGGACGTGCAGCCGGCCCAATCGCACCCCCTGCTCCCCTGGTAGTTCCGCCATTGGTGCAGCTTCAATACTCACCCAGATCTTTCTCTGCTGTTGCTTCAGTAAAAATGAAAGCTTCTGCACAGACTCTGTGGTGGCGCTAAAATAAAAATATACATACATACATACATTCATTCAATAAATTTATATTCATCGTCATCAGCAAGGCCAGTACCAGGAGTAGGCAGAATAGGCACCTGCCTAGGGCAGGACGATGGGGAGGGGGGCGCTGGGGAATCCTGCAATTTGTCTGACTGACCAGGGTAAGACTTTTTATATTCATTTGCTACAATGCTGCACCCATTACATCACCAATCACTTAAAGGGGTTGTTCATTTTTTAGATAACTTTTAGTACGATCTAGAGAGTGATATTCTGAGATAACTTGCAATTTGTTTTAATTTTTTTTATAATCAAAGGTTTATGAGTTATCGTATTTCATTTTTTATTCAGCAGCTCTTCAATTCGCATTTTAAGCATTCCCCTAGCAACCATGCATTGATTTGAATAAGAGACTGGAATATAAATTGGAGAGGCCTGAATAGAAAGCTGAGCAATAAAAAGTAGCAATAACAATACATGTGAAGCCTTACAGAGCATTTGTTTTTTAGAAGGGGTCAGCTGCAAAGTGTCAGAAGAAAAAGGCAAATAACTATAAAACTATAAAAAATAAATAATGAACACCAATTGAAAAGTTGCTTAGAATTGGCCATTCTATAACTTGATAAAAGTTACGTTAAAGGTGAACCACCCCTTTAAGACAGAAACATATTCTCTTCCTTCCAGGTTCATTTCCAGCTAAAGCAGCAGAAAGCAACAATAGAATCAAGGATCCTGAATCGCAATCACAAAAAAAATCTGGAAGGTATCATGGCAGATTTTACATCTTGGAGAACACATGAAAACCTATGAAAGGAAGAGTGAAAATGCCAGTAGCATAAAAAAAAAAAGCAAACGAAAGAGAAAATGAAAACTACAGAATGTTAATTAAATCTTTTGTAGTGCTATTTGAAGAAATATTAAAGAATAGGGTTATAGTGATCATTCCGAAATCTTTTGCTTTTTGGTGATCCTTGGTGCTGATTGTACAGAGATATTAAACAGATATTAAACAATTATTTAACAAACAAACTATTTTTTAAAACCTTCCTTGGATTATTCAACAGCTAATGGTGCTTGGGTGATGGCACATTGGTCAGCAGTGCTGCCTTGGGAATACTATATAAAGCATAAAAGATGTGTTTTGCACATACACAGGCTATTTAAGGCTATTTAAGGTTTGGGTTCAGTTCGGTATTTGGCGGAATACATTAAGTAGGATTTGGGGATTCAGCCGAATACTGAATTAGAGGGTTCCTATACCTATCTGTGGGTGTCCTTCCCATAATAATGGCTTACTGGATTGTGATGAAATTGATCCTTTTTAGAAGAGAAATTAGATGTTCACTTCCAATAAAGGCATTAGGTATTATTATTAATGGTAGTAAAAATGATAAAATATATTTACAAAAGGTAAGAAATTACAATGATAGTAACATGAATTTTGATCTTACAGAAAGATGGCTTTATCTTTTTTTTAGGAAAACAATATTTACAAAATACACAAAAACATATGTTGATTTGTTTTGTCAGCATCTGCCACAGTCAGTTTAAAGTGGGTTTAGTATTAGAGACCAGGAGCCCTCCCAAACACGACAGCATACTTCCAAACAATCCCAAATTTGAAAAAAGAATGGGTGGCATTTGTGCATGCTTAGGTATAACTGTGGCACAGAAAAACTCCTAGAGAGAGGCCTTTGACCAAGTGGTACTGCAAATTAGTTACCCCAAATACTGTGAAATTGCTGAATTACTTTGTCTGAGCTGTAGAAACCGCTGAGCAACCAATGTATATAATTACTGGTAGGGCCCCTGCTGAGTATAAAGGAGCCTGTTATGTAATCCATGCAGTGTTCAGAGAATCTATGCCCTGCAATATAGTTTATATGCTTTGCCAGTGCTTCCAGGTCTGATTCAGGTTAACCATGTAAGAATTGAGGCAGTAATTCTAGTCATTTTGTGTTCTTTCACAAATTGCTTAATTTCTCAGCCAGAGGGCCAAAAGTGGTTGGACGTGTTACTTAATACTGTGGTGCACATCTGCTCATTTAAAGGGCATGTAAAGTCTAAAATAGAATAAGGCTAGAAATGCTGTATTTTGTATACTAAATATAAACATGAATTTACTGCACCACAAGCCTTATCAAACAAATAGTTTATGCTTTCATTGTTGGCTACAGGGGGTCACCATCTTGTAACTTTGTTAAACATCTTTGCAAGACTAAGACTGTGCACATGCTCTGTGTGGTCTGAGCTGCTTAGGGATCATCATAAACAAAGCTGCTTGAGTTCTGTATGGCTGGGAAGTAAGGCGGGGGCTCCCCCTGCTGTTCATAAGTATGATTGTTTCCCTGCTCAGCAGTTAGGGACCATCTGTCAATTCCTATCCACAGCAGTAAATAAAGGGAGGATTTCACTGCATACAGTCAGGTTTCTTATAAAAACGGTACACATTATTAATTAAAGTATATTGGAGATAGGTTTCTTTTTCATTAAAGAAAGTAAAAATGGGATTTTATTTTGCCCTTTAAACAGCAGTCCTGGGGCACTGGAGACCCTATGACATTTCTGGCTGGTCTATAAACAAAGAAGATGCATCTGTTTCTGGGGGTCTCCTGGGGAGGGGTTACATGCCCCCCTCCAGTTCCTCCCAAGGCAAGGGCAAGAGCCTCAGATTTTCCTAATGGCGTTCATTCATCTAGTATATCTGTCCAACCAGAGATCCATATTTTGAATGTGACCCTCCAAGAGTTTCAACCCCCTTCCCATTATATGCTTATAGGCAATAGTTCCGTCTAATTACCCTTACACAAACCAAATATACAAGGTTGCTAGGAGTCGTATAACCCATATTTGCATGTCTCCGCCCATGATGCCTTATGAGAGAATCAAAACTCTTATTTTGGTATCTAGGCAGTGCTGTGTGTATGGCATGAGACAAGTAAATACCTTCTGATTTCAGAAGGCTTCACTTTACTTTCAGGATAGAATCTTAAAGGGATACTGTCATGGGAAAAAACATTTTTTTTCAAAATGAATCGGTTAATAGTGCTGCTCCAGCAGAATTTTGCACTGAAATCCATTTCTCAAAAGAGCAAACAGATTTTTTTATATTCAATTTTGAAATCTGACATGGGGCTAGATATATTGTCAATTTCCCAGCTGCCCCAAGTCATGTGACTTGTGCTCTGATAAACTTCAATCACTCTTTACTGCTGTACTGCAATTTGGAGTGATATCACCCCCCTCCCTTTTCCCCCCCCAGCAGCCAAACAAAAGAACAATGGGAAGGTAACCAGATAACAGCTCCCTAACACAAGATAACAGCTGCCTGGTAGATCTAAGAACAACACTCAATAGTAAAAACCCATGTCCCACTGAGACACATTCAGTTACATTGAGAAGGAAATACAGCAGCCTGCCAAAAAGCATTTCTCTCCTAAAGTGCAGGCACAAGACACATGACCAGGGGCAGCTGGGAAATTGACAAAATGTCTAGCCCCATGTCAGATTTCATAATTGAATATAAAAAAATTAGTTTGTTCTTTTGAGAAATGGATTTCAGTGTAGAATACTGATGGAGTAGCACTATTTACTGATGCATTTGGAAAAAAACATGTTTTCCCGATGACAGGATCCCTTTAACTGTATACATTACTCTTTGCTTCCATCTAGTGGCTAAAGATAAAAATGACCTCAGAATAAAATAGACACAACTTTCCCACTAGTGATGTGCAGGCAGGCCAGGTTCGGGCCGACCTTGCTACTCCTCTTGCGGGTCGCTGGCGGGTTCGGGTTGAACTCTTACTGCCTGCTCTCCCCACCCGCTACCTTATATCGCCTACTTCCGGCTCCCTGTTTTATAGACTCGCACCTGCCCTGCCCCACCCCTATTGTGACGTCATTGGTGGGGCGGGTTGCCACGGGTCTTTAAATGGAGGGAGTGAAGGCTGCTGCGGGACGGGTGGGTATGGGTCTCGACCCACATGTTACTATTTCCCACCTCTTTACACTGGAACGTGCTTATCCTTGCAACATCCTCCTTGCTGTTGAACTCAAACTATACCACAAAGTCTATACAATGCCTCAAACATGTTGAATACAGCAAACATACAAACACCCATTGGGCTGTTGCATACCTCCCAACATTTTGGAAATAAAAAGAGGGAGTAGCTCGGGGAATTTTTTGACCACACCCATTTTTCTGGCCACACTTCCTAGTTACCATGTTCATTTTACAAAATTTGGCAGGTTATGAAAGTATGAACATATTTCATGGAAAGCAAGATGAGCAGAGGGCACTGCAGCAGTAGCAGAGTCTACTGGAAGAGTTACTGATCCTAGGTAATGTGAGGCCTAGTGGTGTAATAGTACACTCTAAGAAGTGTAAGATAGCAAGGTAACTAACATGGGCGGCCCCCAACTAGGAGTGAGTGGGCATACTGTTCCCAGCGGGAATCCCACCAGCCAGGGTTTGAGAGGAAAGGCTAGATCCGGATTGAGCCAGCCAGGGCCCAAGAGGGGTGCCTGTGAGAGTGTGTCCCCCCTGGCAGTGTGCTGTTAAAGGAAATGTTCTGCAAAAGGGACATTGAGCCCTGTGAATGTGCTGCTGTTCTACTGAGGCCATGACAAATAAAGAGAGCGTGATTGAACTACAACTCTCTACCTGGTTTGCTTCACGCAAGGGTTCCCACACAGATAAAGGTTGGTAGTACTTCAAGGGTTAACAACGGGTAACGCATGGAAGATATTTGCCCCTGTTACATTCTTCTGCATCTCCATGCACTGAAAATGACAGCTCCCACCTGATTACAGGTACATGAAGCAGAGTGGAAATTGCCCTGAAAATACCTGCTTTGCATTTTTCAGACTAATCTCCCCTACACTCTGCGTACCTGCACTCAGGAGGAAGCTATACTTTTCAGTGTAAAAACATGAAGATGCAGAAGGGAGTGAATCAACTTCTCTCAGCCTGCAGAAAAAAACAGTCAAAGCTCAGTGTGCCCTTGTCCTTAGACACAAAACCCTGCTTTTTCACTCTACTATTCATGCACCAGCCTGGGTCTGGAGAAAAGAAGAAAGCAGAGGAGTACAGCAAATGAGCTCCTACAGAAATACCCCAGGCTGGTAAGCAAAAAAGTGCACCAGCAAGGGGTATCAGGTAAGCAATTATGATCACTGGAGATGCCTAAGATTTCGCAGCCCTAGTGATAATTCATGTCCTTTCCCTTTACACGTTTCTAAGGCTTGTGGCACACAGAAAAAATGCAGATACAATCTGCTCCTTCTTACAAGTGAACTTACGGGCACTGCATTAGCCCGTTAGTGCAGAAATTGAGCCGATATTGGTATAAAAATGCATACATTTGTGTTTTGTGCCAAAATATGATCCATGTGTGCACTCACAGGTTGACGCTATGCCTGCGAGTACATGTCTAAGAAGGAGCGGAAGGGACCACATTGGCTTTTCTCCACCTGCATTTCTACACAGGCAGAGAACAGCCCGGTGTGCCACTAATTGTACTGTAAATAATCTATTAAAAAATGTGATCAAATTTGAGATAATGGGGAATCCTTTATCAGCCCCAGTATTGTGACACCACATGGTAATATAAATTGCCTGGTTTTATAAGTGCATCTTTAATAGTGTAATGTGAATATTTGTTAACTATTAAACAATTCAACAATCATAATAATGTTTTGTGATTTTGTTTGCTTAAAATAAATATAATTTGGCAGGCATCTATCTTTGTAAAAACAAACCCTTACATTTTTGTGCCTCACTTCAAGCTAAATCACCCCTCACATTGCTGCATGCTCATTAAAATAAAAAATAGAATGGCATAACCATGAGACTTTATAAAACTGGTATAACAAAAGGAAGATCTGTAAAAATAACTGGGAAAGTCACAGTAAAAACACTAGACTCTATTTGTGCTGCCCAGACTAAGCTTTTGTGTGCTGATAAATTAAAAGCAGATTGCAGGTTAGTGCACTGCCAAAATGTGTAACCTCCTCACCACCAAAAACATCATGTAGAGCAGCACTGCAATGTTCAAGGGGATTAGTACAAAGGGTTAAAACTCATAAAGAGAGGCATCTCTCTCTTGGGAGAAGATTTACAGAATTCTAATTATTCTATTGCAGAAGAAATATTAATAAAAGATGTATATTTGAAGAGACATTAAAATAAATGTTGGATTTAAAAATATTAGACATTGGGTACATACTATACTGATTTTTCTTAAAAGATGCTATTAAAATAAAGCCAAGACAAAATTCTATATCTTAAGCTCATTTATGCGCACTGGAATACTGGTGAAACAATGCTGCATTGTGGGAAAAACACTGCAATTCCATCTGAATTGTACCTGAGGTACGTAAATGCACCCTAATAGCTCTATATAAATAAAAAATATACAGACATATTATCTATTATTTTAGTATTATTTAATATGATGTTTACATCATTCCTATCAGTTCCTGCCACAGTAAAGTTTATAATATAAGGTCCCTATCACATACAGTATGGTCAATCTTATCAGGAGCCAGGTAACCAGAGGTCCTAGCCTCTTGCACTCGTTCAAATGCAAAAGCATTAAAATGAACTCTGCGTGACAGCAAGCATAAACGTATCCTATTGTTCCATTTATTAAAACATTTCTCTGTTTGACTCTTCTTTTCATATTCTGATATTTCACCAATGTTTTCTTCCAGCCCACTATGTACAAAAGCATAATGATGCTCATTCATGACAACACAATTCCTTATGTAAATGTGCTTTTCTTTTGTTAAATAAAAGAATTCCAGAGCAAACCATGAGTCAAAAGGAACATTTTACTGGAATCATCTGTGAGTGACTCATCCAAGCAATCAGCAGATGAATAGACCTGCCTCTAATTTTGCGTAGGCACTTTATAAATAATAATCTCCATTGGATGTTTTGACCCTTGAAGCAGGCGTGGGTCCTTCAGCATAGCACCTGATACCAAAAATGGTATATATTCAGAGGTGTAAGCTCTCTGCTTCTGTTACTGCAACAGCTATAATAGCTGGAACATTTTTTCCTGCTCTGCAAAAATAAAAAGGTATTAAAGCCTCTCTGTAGGATACATATGGATATACTGTTTATTACTGCAAGTTATGCAGTAAATCAGGTATGATCCTGATCTTTCAATACTTAAAATATATATGCAAAGATAATCCTTGGTTTATGTCACTCTCCACAACCTCTTCCATCTTTCGACCCAGTCACGTGATCAGACCATGCAGCAGCCACATGTTGATACCACATTTGTCAGAACAATCCAATCAATGGTTCACAACAAAAGGCTGGGGAAAAAAGGTCACAGCCACATAGTTCCATTTGATAAAAAAACTGAAAATAAATATGTTAGCATGTTACATTTTGCAACTTTTGTCCCCACTGCTGTCAAATTGCTGCTGCTGCTGTTGTTGAATACTATGTGTCCAGGTACTTCCAGGCCATCAGTAGCCATAGCAACCAGGAACTGTGAAAGTACTTCCAGGTTACAGGGCAACAAAAACGTAAACAAAGAGTGGTATCATTATAAAAAGTAGACAAACACAGAGAAAAACAAAACAAACTCTAAAAAAAGAGTGAAACATGCAAATAGAACTGAACCAAGGCAACAAAATGCACACAATGTGCCAATAGAAACTGTTATAGCATGATCGGCAGAAAATATCTGGGAAGGAATATTGCATTGTGAATAAAAACAAAATGTGTCATTTTTTGTTTGTTTTAATGTATACTCCTTTAGTAAATGAGCCCTATAGATGGCACTCACACACCCTATTCTGGAGTACACACTTTGGGTCTGGATGAAATTAAATATCAGTTCCCAATGCTGACCTACATACAGCCAAACCCACATCTCATATCTGCTCAGGGCAGGTTCCTATAGGTCAAGGACAAAAATCTAAATAAGCAAAAACCATACAACAACTGCACAAGCAAATTTATAGAAATTTGCTCTTGGGTGCCTGTGGGTAAATATATCCTAGAAGTAGATTTATCATTTTTGAATCTGAGTGGAAAAAAACTTGCACGCAAATATAAATTATATTCAATTAGGCTAAAAATCTTGTCTATTTTAATAAAATAAGGGGGGGGGGTTAAAATTGCTTGAACTCTTCAGAGATCATTCCTACTGCATTCCTTCTTAGTTCTATAGAAAAACAGGTGCTTTTACTTGTTGGGTTTTTTCTTGCACATTTTTGTGTGGTTTTTTCTCAAAAAACTATTTTGAGTTTTCAAAAAATATTCTTGATTAAATTCATAACTAGGTTTTCTTGTCACATTTTTATTGAATTGTGGAAAAACAGAATCTCATATATCAATAAATATTCCTTACTTTTTGCTTGCTGTTCTGCCTGTTGCTACATTTTCTGGAAAAAATACCCACTTTTTTTCTGCCCTACACAGTGTTGGACTGGGATGCCAGGGGCCCACCAGAAACCCTTAGGCCGTAGGCCCACTTTACAAACTATTATTCCTCCTCTCCTCATTCAACCTTTTTTTTAGGGATGCACCAAATCTACTATTTGGGATTCTGCCGAATCCCCGAATCCTTGGTGAAAGATTCGGCCGAATACCAAACCAAATCCGAATCCTAATTTGCATATGCAAATTAGGGGCAGGAAAGGAAAAAGTGGGAAAAAAATCTTCTTTTGTGACAAAAAGTCATGTGATTTCCCTACCCAACCCTAATTTACATATGCAAATTAGGATTAGGATTCGGTTCAGCCATGCACAAGGATTCGGCCAAATCCGAATCCTGCTGAAAAAAAACATACATACATACAATACTCTGACACCTGGGCCCACCGGGAGTTTTCCTGGTATCCCTGTGGGCCAGTTCAACAATGGCCCTAAATGCTACCATAATGGAAGTTAATTCAGTCAGTCTGATGCCATGCATTTTCACTAGCAAAAACATATAATAAAAAAAAAATACCCAAAACTGCCTAGTGCCATTTCCCTGAATGCACATGTTGCTTTTCAAAGGGAACACTGCTTGTAGTTATTTATCTTGCATTATGAAAAACATTCAAATTTTTCAGAGTCTGCCATATTTTCAGACAGAATGTATATTTCTTTCCCAGAATTACAGCATACTGCACCTGAAATTAGTGGCACTGTGTAGTATATTGTGTGAGAATGAGAGCAGCTCCTTTAAAGAAAGGTGTACACTTGCCCGCCCTCAAATTGTGGAGCAACAAAGAAATTGGGGGTATTCTGGGTGTTTCTTTTTCAGCTGCCAACTGTCACATTATAGCTGTGTGTCATTAAGGAAAAGAAATGTTTAGGTGTACCTAGATAATTAGGAAACTGGCTCAGCACTGGGGAGCAAAAAGCCTCAGAGTAGTCAGGGCAAATTTATAATGTGGTATAAAATAACAGCAGTACAATTTGCCACAACATCATTTTTTTTACGGAGTGACTTCTGCTGGAACAAAGGTCTGAAGCAATGTAAAAAAATGGTGGCAAATCAGGCATTTGCATGGTGAAAACTGTAAAATAAAACACACCTTGATAAATTCGCCATTTATTTTACACAGCTTTTTACCCCATTTTTTCAGTGAATTTTGTCTTACACAGCATAATAAATATACCCCTTAAAGGAACATAATTTGGCCTGTTGGGCCTCCAGTTGGACAGCCCTGTTCTATTACATTCTAAAGTTCAATCCACTTATGCCTGGTCTGGTACCATATTATAAATACTGCCAATGGTATAGGGTTTGCAGATCCTGTGGCAGCAGGGGGCAACGAAGGAGCTAGAGGATGTAAAACACTGAAAATGAAATGGCTTTTATTTTTTACTTAAAGTTTTTTTTTAGCTCTTGAAGCCCCAGCAATGACTAGCATAAGAATCAGTGTGTGGGGGGTGAAGTTGGGACTTTGCAGACTTCACAGAAACAACTTCTAATCAGTCTGCACTGTATGTTTTATATCCTTGTGATATATATGAGCACCCATAGAAATTACTTGCATGGCATGGAGCACAATAGCCTTTAGTAAGGCCCTTGAAAACTGGCTCTGGCTCTTGCTTTACCATGCTTCTCTTTCTAGGCACACTCTCTATACTTCTGGGCTAGTCACAATGTCTCAGATTCTGTAGAACAGCAATGCTTTTCGTGGCCCTTCAAATGGTGATAACTAATGGCTGCTAAATATTGGAGCCTTGATTCTAGTCAGTTGTTGAAAAAGCCTTTTAACATGGTGGTTAACTATTAATAGTTAAAATATGGTTGAAACTTCAAAACACTTCAAAATTCAAAATAACACCTTTGATAAAATTACACATTAATTATGCTAATTCTATATGTGTTACTTTTGGTGACACCCAGCTCATTCACTTTCTTAGTCATACAGCAACTTTTACCTAAGCACATGCAATAAACACTGTAGGCAATAAAACACCCTTAGATAGCAATAGCACAAACAGTAGCACACAGATAGCAGGAACTTATATCACAGTATATATCGTAATGCAGTAGCAGAATTTTACATGAAAAAATTCCAGTAGTATATGTACAATGTTAGACCTGTGAATCCAGAGATTATATACCAATAATCTACAGTCTGGTCATTTCCCTATGGGACCACACTGTAAAGTATATCCTTATAAACGGCGCGTTTATAACAGGGCCAGTGCGTCAGAATTTGATTCAGTGCATCGCAGTTTGACACCACCCGTCCGTAACGGACGCCGGCGCTCCCAAATTTGACGCCGGCGACCAAAATTTGAATGCCGACCCCCCCACAAAATTTCGTTTATAATGCATAATGTACCCCCTACAAGAAATTTAGAAAGATATCAGAAGTCACCTCGGAGTTCTGTGACCTGTATAAAATCACAGCGGCCTCGTACTTTTATATGGTCACTCCTCTGTGACTTATAATATCTTTATAAATTACAGTAGGGGGTACATTATCCACTATTTCTCTGCCTCAGTGGAGTTTACAATCTAGGATCCCTTAGATGCCTAAGTGTTAAAGTTAGTGTTTAGTATGTTATAGAATGGCTAATTATAACCTACAGTTCAATTGGCTTTATTTTTTATTTGTTATAGTTTTTGAATTATTTACTTTCTTCTTTTGACCCTTTCCTGGTTTAAAATGGGGGTTACTGACACCATCTTAAAAACAAATCCTCTGTAAGGCTACAAATGTATTGTTATCTCTACTTTTAATTACTCATAATATTTCTTTTAAGGCCCTCTCCTGTTCATATTCTAGTCCAGGGTGCCCAAAGGGTAGATCGGAATCTACCAGTAGACCTTTAGCTGGTGATCAGTAGATCTCAAGACACTGTCAACAAACAGCTTGTCTAAATCACCCTCCTATTTTTGATGCTTTTCAATCCTCAGTGTCCCCACGGTGTCGATATAGCAAACTCAATGTATTGGACGGCACTTCTGAAAAAAAGGCCTTTATTGGTGCAGAGCTGTTAACACCTAACGCGTTTTCGGGATTAACTCCCTTAATCATAGGCTTCTATGTCTACGCCTATGATTAAGGGAGTTAATCCTGAAACGCGTTAGGTGCACTGCTCCAATAAAAGCCTTTTTTCCAGAAGTGCTGTGACCGTCCAATACATTGAGTTTGCTTTATTATGTTGTGGTTACATAAGAAATTTTTGTTTGTTAAATATTCACTTTCTCATAAATCATTTATATCAATGGTATAAATCAATATTTAAGTAATATATTCCATGGAACAAAATGCTTATAGAGTAGATCATCAAGGTCGGATTGGGCCAGCAGGATACTGGGAAAAAACTTGGTGGGGCCCCGGCTCTTGTGGGCCCTGCAGACCAAGATCCACACCGAATTCAGGTTCCTAAGCATTTTCATATGCCCGCACACACGGCGCAACGGTGCATGCTCACAAACGCGGCACACCAGCACATGCGCACAAATGTAGCGCTCCGGCGCATGCGCACAAACGCGTATCAACGGCACATACACTCAAACGCGGCACAGCACAGGGGCGGATTGGGGGCCCTGGGGCAGTAGCCCCAATGGGCCCCGGGCCCCCCAGTCCAACCCTGTAGATCATAATGGGACAACATCACTAAAAGTAGACCTCACATTAGTAATGTATGGGTACTCCTGTTCTAGTCTCTTATTTGAATCACTGCATAGTTACTAGGGTAATGTGGACCATAGCAACCAGATTACTGAAATTGCAAACTGGCAAGCTGCTGGATAAAAAGTTAAAAATATCACTCTCAACATCATACTAAAGGTTCATTTAAAGGTGAACATACCTTTTAATTAAGCTGCCTATATTTTCAGAGTGTGGAAGCAGTGGCATAACAAGCAGGCACATTTGGAGGGGCCCAGTGCACACAAACTGCTCTCACCGCAACAAACTCCCCTTCCACCACCTACTCACGAGGCCAATGCAAAATCTGGTGAGAGGCGGTTTCAAGCTATAGAGGAAGTGGACCTAGCTGTCCAGGCCCCATTTTTCCCTGCTTCCCCCCCCCCCCCTGTGACCCTGGAATCTGCTTTCTCCATAGTTAAGCCACTGTGTGGGAGAGAATTGAATACCCAAAGTAAACCCACTTGAGCACAAGAACTTACAAACTACAACACATATTATTAGAGAAGGACGAATTTCATTGAAGTTGTTGAGACTCTAGTTGTTTACCTCCTGTTTCAAGCTGCCACTGCAAAAAATGCACCAGGTTATTTGCTGTTATTTTTAATTTGTTAACCTACCTTTTATTTTTCCTTTGTTAAAAAGTTCCTTTTTTTCCTTTTTGTTATAAACCTATTACTCCTATAAATAAAAAGTTATACAAAAAAAATCCACCAGGGGTACTAAAAGGGGTTGTTCAACTTTTAGTATGATGTATTGTAGAGAGTAATTTTCTGAGACAGTTTGCAATTGGTTTTAATTTTTTATTATTTAAAGTTATTTCGCTTTTTATTCAGCGACTCTTCAATTTGCATTTTAAGCAGTCTGGTAGCTAGGGTCCAAATGCATTGATTTGAATAGGAGACTGGCATATGAATAGGAGAGGCCTGATTATAAAGATAAGTAATAAAAATTAGCAATAACAATACATTTCTAGTCTTACAGAGAATCTGGTTTTTAGAAGGGGTCAGCGACACCCATTTGAAAGCTGCAAAAAGTCAGAAGAAAAAGGCAAATAACTATAAAACTATAAAAAAAATAAACAATTGAAAAGTTGCATAGAATTGACTATTCTATAACATACTAAAAGTTACCTTGAAGGAGAAACAACCCTTTAAAGGAGCAGGAAAATTTAAATCACGGGGGTCGCCAAGTTGTGCACATGTGCAATTCAGAAAGAACTCTGCCATACAGCACAGGAGATGCATAGGACACAAAATTCAGTACTGGCATTTACAAGAAAGTAATCCAGCTGGTCATTATTTTAAAGAGGATGAGCATTGGCCCCTGGTAGACAGTAAGAATCCTCAGTGTTTCAACCCTTCTTCTCCTTTAATTGTTAAACTTTTTATTTACAGATAAAATCTAGGCATTCAGAGATGGAGTGTTACATGCAGTGGCGTTACTACTCGCTGGTGGGCCCTGGTGCAGGATGGTCATTTGGGCCCCCATGTCAGACCCTACCCATATGAATCACGCGCTGGAGTGCTGCTAGCATGCGCACTGTAAAATCTCCCCCTGTCCAGCCACCTGCAATAACCATTATCCCGTTTCCAGCATGCGGACCCAAGTGTGATTGCACCTCCTTCACCCCTGGTAGTTACACCACTAGGGTTGCCACCTTTTCTGGAAAAAAAATACCGGGCTTCCTATATATTTATCTTTTTTCCCTATTAATAACATTGGGATCAGCCATCATTTTTACTGGGCAGGCCGGTAAGATACCGGCCGGGTGGCAACCCTATATGCCACTGGTTAGATGAAAATGAGTTATAAAAGCAATTTGCTTTATGATAAAAAATAGAATAAGCAGTCTAAGACAAGGATGATCAGAAATTTGGTATCCATTATACCCAATAAACAAAATTCTAGTACAGAGATTTGCAGCACATCTTATATTTCTGCCCTAGGAATGTGTCTGATCCATGTACCCCTAGCACTTTAGGGTGCTCTGTATAGAAATCCACCATCTCAGCCGCAAGTGGGGGTGGGAAGCAGTGGATGTGAGTGGGTAGGGTAGGGTGTGTGCTAGGCCACTCTGGAGATTTTTTTTTTGTGGGGGGATGCTGTGTAGTTGCACCACTGATCCTAGTACCCCCTCTATTGCGCCCTAGGCATGCCCCTCTTCCAATTTCCCCTAGTTCCAGGTGCTGCTGACTCTGGAGTGGCCAAGTTAATAACTTTTTGGCCTGTATATAGCTGTGTATGGTCACTTCCGAAAATAAAATCAAGGGGATCTAGAGACTTGGGGTACTAGTTATGACACGTAACTAGCAGTAATGGTGAAAGGGGTGATTGGGCGGTATGATCCATGGGCCCTTACTGGTGGCCCCAATTGCCCCTATGATAATGCACCACTATATGTCACCTCCTTTGGGAAAATGCTGGACCTCTAAATCAGTCCCAAGCATAGGCGCTGGGCCAATGAGGTGAGTTGAGAAACTCGCCTAAGGAGGCAGCAATTGGTTACCAGCCACTCTTGGTAACTTTAAGAGCCGATTTTGAAAAAAAAAAAAAGACGTCTCTTCTAGCACAGAGAGCGGAATTGCAATCTCTCTCTAGCATACTGGGCCCCCTCCAGTGGCATCGTGGACCCCCCTTCAACCCCCCTCCGACGACAAAAAAGGTGAGGGGGGAGGTAGCATCAAGCCGCCTCAGGCAGCAGAGGAGCCAGGATTGCCCATGATCCCAAGCCTAAACAAAGGCAGTAAAATATGGTGGTTATAGGTTTAAAGGTCAGGAGCAAAAGAGCAAGAGTAAAAACCTGAAGAGCAGGAGGGCTCTTGCACAATGAGCTTACAGTCTAATCAATGAAATGCAGGAGACTATTAAGTATAGGACCTGACAATACTGGTGAAGTAAAATATAAGTTAATAAAGCTGCCACATTGATACAGTTCCAGCAATTGCAATTTGCAAATGGGATAATAACTAATAAGCACATTCCATAAAGATTTGCATCATCTTCCATCAGTTGTGCCAGCTGTAACTCTCCAGACTGTAGCAGTCTGATGTGTAGTTTATACAATGTGGCCCGCAGGAAAGCTGCTATTTGTAGTTTATTAGTCATACATGAAGCGAGGGGCACAACAAGGCAGAGAGTACACATTCACATCACAGCCTGGGGTGTACAAGGCCAGGGAATGATCCCTGAGGATGGGCGGGAACAAAAGCAGTTTAGGGAGGGGGCGGTCTCATGACTGGAGGCAGGCGGAGTTGTACCGGGCCACACTGACTCGCAGGAGCTTTACAAGGAAGGAAAGTGACAGCCCGATCTCGGGTGGACAAGCTGGCTGGAGCCCGCGGGACTGTGTGCAGGTAGGGGGATGGGATCTGGAGGCGTTGGGCAGGGGAACAGCCTGTTGGACCGGGGGAGAGTGGGATCTATTGGTCTGTATGGGGGTGTGTTCTGTGCGGGGAATCCTGGCCACTATTAACTCTGCAGTGCAGCTGAGTATTCATATACAAATACATATATATATATATATATACACGTACATGATACATACATACATACATTCCTATACATATATACACACATACATACTACATGCATACTACATACATACATACATACATACATACATACACACAAAGCAGCGGGGAAGAGTCTGCTGTATCTGATAAAGTTTAAGTTTCTTTAAGTTTTTGCCTTGCAGTTTTCAGCTGCAACTTCCATCAGGCAGTTCATACAAAGATTCTTCCCTATACACATGATTCAGGCAGACATTAGCTGGATTGATTGATTGACATGCTGTTTTACATGCTGTTGGACTATCACTCCCAGCATCCACTGAGAGGCACAGCGTGAAGACGAGAAACACTTGCTTGTATTAGTCTAATCGGCATAAGGATGGGGGCGTCAGACCTGTAGGAGTATCGCTTTCAGGGAACTACAGCTTCTGTGTCTTATGTACTTTGTCAGCTCTGCCAACTGTTGTGGAACAAATTATTGACAGACACCAATGGAGTGTGTAGCTGCTGGAAATCCCTGAATAAATATGTTAAAAAAGTTGCTTTTCTGTGCCTGGAGGTAGTAGTGCTCCAGGATGTGTTGCACTGGGATGGTGGTTACTTGGCCAGGCCATATTAACTTCATGCTTCAGCACTTGTACAATTACAGTTCTCAGCCTGAACTCACTGGCTCACTCTGCAGCAGCTACCACAGGGAAAGATTGCTTTATATCAGAGCAGGCAGGGGTACATGGCCTACTATGTGTTTATGTGTGTGGAGTGCCCACAACTCATGGGTAAATAGTCCTATGTTTCCCCTTCAGCATAAGATATTTGTTTACTTTTAAGAGGCACATCCAAGAAAAGTAGGGACTGCAGCTGTGTAGTAGTAGTGAGAGATGGTGCCTATAGTAACAGTAAATAATAGTCTCTGGGAAGGGACTGTGGGATAGCAGGTATAGTAGGGAGAGATGGTGTCTATAGTAACAGTGGGATAATAGTCTCTGGGAAGGGAGTGTGACTGTGGGATAGCAGGTATAGTAGGGAGAGATAGTGTCTGTAGTAACAGTGGATAATAGTCTCTGGGAAGGGAGTGTGACTGTGGGATAGCAGGTATAGTAGGGAGAGATGGTGTCTATAGTAACAGTGGGATAATAGTCTCTGGGAAGGGAGTGTGGCTGTTGGATAGCAGGTATAGTAGGGAGAGATTGTGCCTATAGTAACAGTGGGACAATAGTCTCTGGGAAGGGACTGTGGCTGTGGGATAGCAGGTATAGTAGGGAGAGGTGTATCTATAGTAGTAGTTGGATAATAGACTCTGGGAAGGGGCTGTGGGATAGCAGTTATAGTAGGGAGAGATGGTGCCTATAGTAACAGTGGGATAATAGTCTCTGGGAAGGGAGTGTGACTGTGGGATAGCAGGTATAGTAGGGAGAGATGGTGCCTATAGTAACAGTGGGATAATAGTCTCTGGGAAGGGAGTGTGACTGTGGGATAGCAGGTATAGTAGGGAGAGATGGTGCCTATAGTAACAGTGGGATAATAGTCTCTGGGAAGGGAGTGTGACTGTGGGATATCAGGTATAGTAGGGAGAGATGGTGCCTATAGTAACAGTGGGATATAGTCTCTGGGAAGGGAGTGTGACTGTGGGATATCAGGTATAGTAGGGAGAGATGGTGCCTATAGTAGCAGTGAGATAATAGTCTCTGGGAAGGGAGTGTGACTGTGGGATATCAGGTATAGTAGGGAGAGATGGTGCCTATGGTAACAGTGGGATAATAGTCTCTGGGAAGGGAGTTTGACTGTGGGATAGCAGGTATAGTAGGGAGAGATGGTGCCTATAGTAACAGTGGGATAATAGTCTCTGGGAAGGGAGTGTGACTGTGGGATATCAGGTATAGTAGGGAGAGATGGTTCCTATGGTAACAGTGGGATAATAGTCTCTGGGAAGAGTATATCACTAGATATTCTGTTGTTGTTGTCATAAACCTAAATGATGTGCCACTTTCGCAGGGCCAGGGATTAAGCTGTCACAGCATCACGTTACACAGTGTCCTGTACTGCTTAGCGCTGATGGACTGAAATAGAGAGGCACGTGTCCATCCACTGAGTGGCATAATCAGCCCCTTTCTAGAAGGGCAGCACAGTGCCCACACACAGCTCTTTTGTGTATCACAGTGTTAAAGCAATACAATTGTGTCTGTGAAAAGTACCTTGTTATTAGTATTTGTATGGCATCAACATATTCTGCAGCGCTGTACAATTAATGGGTGTATATATTGAACGTACAGATTGCATAGAAAATACATCTGATAACCTATACAAGGGGTACAGAGGACCTTGCTCAACAGAGCTTACAGTCGAAAAGGTTTGATAACCGCAACAGTTTTTAAGCATGCTATGAAAGGCTTGTGTGATGCAAATATTGAGCCTTCTCAGCCGCTGGTAGGTCAGTTGTGGAAATCAGTGTCTCACTTTACCCCCAGTACATGCCATTTGTGCATAACATAGCCTATTACTTATTATAATAAAACAGGGACTGATAATTGCGGTGAGAATATTAAAAAAAAAAAACAGGTGAAATAAACTAAATAAATCCCACTCCAATTACAGATAGTATTTTTCTGGTAAAGGGCATGTACCCCCCCCCCCACACACACACACAAAAAGGTACATTGTTTCTAGAGTCTGAACCAATAGTGCAAAAAGGGAGAGAAACTGTACTTTGGTAAGGTCCTTAGAATTCTTTACATTTATTTTTGGGTTCATGTCCCCTTTGCAGGCTAAAGAAGAGGCAGATGAAGTAGTGACACTTCCCTGTATGGTACTATAGCAGCCAGTTAAATAGACTGGAGCAGTCCTGTGATGTGGGAGTTATACAGAGGAGTTGCACTCGCATTCCTATAATATTTTATACAGGGAGGCAACAAGTTGTACCAAGTTTTGGAGGTGTGAGTCTGTTACAGGTAATTCCTGTTTTATCAAATAACTCCAGAAGAACTTCAGCATTGGGTCAACTTGCTGAACCTTGAAATAGGCTTTTATTATAGTTAATTTATTATTGGACAGTGGAGGGCCTTTCAGCTCCTTTTAACCCTCAGCTCTCTGTTCCTTCAATACGGTGTAGTGGTATTCTAAGACAATATGCAATTTGTTACTCTTTATTTGGGGGGCGGTTATTCCACTTTTTTCTGCAGCACATCAACAGGGGGCCTGGATTGTAGGATCTGCTTTCTCTAAAGAAGCTCTCTTTTCTGAAAGTTTGCTGGCCCCATTTAGCAAGCCTACGTGTGCATGCGAGCGTGCATTAGTGCATTGGGTGGTAGTGTTACTGCATGCGCTGGGCCCCTCTGAAGTTTTTTTTTGCAGGGGGGCCTGGTGCAAGGTTGGCACTGGTTGCTAGGGTACCATTTACCCTAGTAACCAGGCAGTGTTTTACTGGCAGACTGGAAGATGAATAACGGGGTCTGACTAGACAGGTAAGTATTAACAAATATTGAATTGGATTAGTCAGCCAAAATGTTGTTGGGTTAGTGATAGCATTTTAAATTACATTCTTGCAAGGGCAGAATAGGCAAGTAATTCAGAAACAACAAAAATAATTAAAACCCTGTTACTCTTAGGGCTGAACTCGGCGCGCTGTTGTCCAACACGTTGCCATGCGATGACACGCATTCGATGTTTCGGATGTGCAGAAGAGAATGGAACTGAATGTGGGTACAAACTACATGTATCCAACTGTCGGATGAAAACGCCACATGCTGCGTTTTCATCCAACTGTCGGATACATGTAATTTGTACCTGTGATTTCACATTCAGTTCCATTATCTTCTGCACATCCGACTGGTGACATGCGTGTCATCGCATGTAAGTGTGCAGTGTAGTTCAGCCCTTAGACTGTTAGGAAGGGCAACACTTTTTTTCTCTTGGAAGTAAAAGTATTGGATATAAAAACGTCAGGTCCCATTCTGAGTTGCAAGCAGGAGCCAGTATCCTGTAAAACAGCAGCTGCATACAGAAAATGGACAATTGTGGCCTTTTTTGCACTTTGCACATGTGTTTGAGTTCTCAAATGAGCCCTTGTATAGTGTATAAATAAATACTATTTTACATATCATAGCTTTCTGCATTTTAAAGTGCCACGCCTACAATTAGCATTGTTTCTAGTAAAAATCTTCTGCAACTGACAATAGAAGTCATTTAGTGACACACAGCCATGCCAGTAAAATGATACAAATAACTTTCCATTGTGCTCTGTAGAGCTGACAGTCATCATTGTATGGTAACATGTTACCTGTTGTGATAAAAGAATTAAAAGAATTAAAGGGGCCACAAAAACTCAGATACCTACAAAAAGGAACAAAGTACGGGTAAGCAATGTATTAGCAATGTATTATGCATACTGACTCACTATTTATGCTGCATGCCACTGCCCACTTTGCCCTACTCATAGGGTACTTAGAACTCTGCTATTGTTACATGGATGCTGCCATTATTCAGCTCAGATTCCTTCAGTCCTACAAGTGGGTGTCTCATAAATGCTGATCTATTATACGGTAACAGTAAAATGTAATCCTCATAGATAATAGCTTTTGGCTGCTGGGGTCATTGAGCCCATATGAAAGCTGGAAAGAGGCAGAAGAGGAAGGCTTCCTAAGAGTAGGGCTTCCCATGATGTTAAAAGTTAACTTAAAGACCAACTTTAATACCAAAAGGCAGCACAATGGGTAGAACGGTTGCCTTACAGCAATGCAGTTTGATTCCAAATTGGGCAATCTGCAAGTAGTTTGTAAGTTCAACCACTGTCTTCATAAGTTCCCTCAGGGTTCTCCAATTTCATTCCACACTCCGAAAATATAGAGGCAGGTTAATTGGCTGCTGATAAAATTGTCCCCACTGCATGTAAATGTCATAGGGACCTTAGATTGTAAGCACAGCGAGTACATTTATCTGCTGGATAGTTACATAGTTAAATGGGGTTGAAAAAAGACAGTCCATCATTGGTAGCATGCACTTTTAAGGCATATCAGAAATCGAATGCTTCTTAAAATTATCTTAGCCAGTTTGGTTAACTGTTCTTTTGAAAGCTGCTCCAGTTTGCAAAATTCCTGGGTGCTTTTTAAGTGTGCTTTAGGTCATTGTCCTGCTAGAAGAGCCATAATCTGCAATGGAGACCCAGCTTTCTGGGTTCAATATTATGCTCCAAAATGGATTTGTAATCTCCTCGTTTCATGATGCCATGCACAGACTCAAGGTACATAGTTCTGAGAGCAGCAGAGCAACTCCAAGGCATCAGTGAACCTTTTCCATGTTTAATTTTAGGAATTTGTTTTCTTTGAAGGCACCTTTTTTTTTTGTAAAACAAGAGATGATGTGCTTTTCCAAAATAGCTTTACGTCTGTCTTTATTACGTTCTTCCAACAGGATTTTGGCTTGTTCGCTATGTTTCACTGTCAGCAGTAAGGTGTTTCGAGTGCAAATATAATCTGTTCTGCCTTGTGTCTGGAGTCAGTGATCACGTTTCTTGCAATTTTTGATCCTTTTTACATTGCTTCAACATCAAGGGAGAATTGTGAAAAGGGGAGACAATGACATTTAGGTTTGTGGAGATGGACTTGTAGCCTTAGGGTTAGTCCACACAAGGAGATTCTGGGAGATTTAGTCGCCTGACGACTAATCACCTCTTCTTCTGGGCGACAATCTCCCCAAACTGCCTTCGCATGTCTTTTCCGAAGTTTCCGACTTTTCATTATAGCGGATGGGAAGACACGCAAAGGCAGATTGAGGAGATTGTCGCCCAGAAGAAAAGACGATTAGTCACCAGGTGACTAAATCTCCCCGAATCTCCTCGTGTGGACTAACCCTTAAGACAAGTGCCGGACGATGGCAGATCCAGAATCTCTTCCCCGCTGTGCTTCCACTCCTCGTCTGCCTGCAGCATTGATTCGGCTTGGGTGCAGGCAGACGCGGCGGATTTCGATGCATAAACATAACATTTTGCATTTCACACTGAAATCCGCCGGTGCGCCTTCAAGGATCAGCATTTAAAAGTGTTGTCTGGCTCTAGCCTAAGATTACCCTTTTTGCTTTTTCCTCAGACAGTTTTCTGCTTTTCTTTCTTTTCTCTATGTTCAGTGGGGGTCTCACAGGTACTTTAAACTGGCTGAATGCATGCATGAACCTGCAATTTTAGGAGAATCACCTGCTGAAAATCCACACTTTTATTACAACATCAAAACGATTTCATTAGTTTTTGTCCAGTCCATTTAAGGATTGCTGTGTAGAATAAGATTGGGTTTTGTAATTTGTTAAAGCTTTTTGGTGTTGATTCACTTTAGACAGAAATAAATATGTGAATACCATGGCATTGTTACTTACAGCAGTTTTCTGGCAGAACTGGAGCATTATTTCCAAAAAGTGCAGAAGACGCCAATATTTTGGTCCACGACTGTATGTGAACATTTTACAACGGAAGGTTCTAAGTGAATCTCTGTGTTACTGTTGCACATTAATCAAACCACTGCCAGATTTTGTCAGTGACACGTGGCTTTCCTCTCAAGGCAATCTGTCTGTAGAATTCTGATGCTAACTGACTTTAAAACGCAAGGGCTTCCTTGCAATTATAGACTCTGAACAGCAGAAGCGCTGGTGCAATTTAGTGCCTACCTTTGTAAATTAGACCCATACTGAGATTGGGCTATTTTTGTTTTTCTTTCAGTAGAAGACATAGGTTTAAGGTATTAACAAGCATATAATAATGCTATCCAGGATAAACTATGTAAAATTTAGGGGGTTATTTACTAAGGATCAAGTTGTGTTTTCCACAAAAACGAGATTTATTATACCCCGACCCGGAAATAGATCAAATCTGAAAATATGTCTAAAATATCTAAAACCTGTAGAGGTCAATGGCAGAGGTCCCTTGAACCATTTGAAGATGTTAATAGCCTTCATGATGTTCGAGTTTTTTTCAGTGGATTTTGCCCAAAAACTTGATTAAATCGAGCAATTTGAGGGTTTTTTTTTAATTAGAAACCATTCGAAGTATATAAAGCACTAAAATTCGACTTTTGATAAATAACCCCCTTAAAGTCTGCATAATAATTGACTTTCAATAAAAAAGATAGGGGTTAATCATGAGAAAAGATAAGTTGTGCTTCTGTATGACTCTCCTCTGAAGAGTGACAGCATGGGATCCTTAAAGCAACTCTCAAAAGATCTGAAAACAAAGATTGTTGAGTATCAGTATCAGTATGGTTTAGGGGAAGGCTACAAAAAGCTATCTCAGAAGTTTAAACTGTCAGTTTCAATTATAATGAATGTAATCAGGAAATGGAAAGCCACAGACACAGTTGCTGTAAAACCCAAGTCTGCCAGGCCAAGAAAAATACAGGAGTGGCATATGTGGAGGATTGTGAGAATGGTTACATACAACCCAAAGATCACCTCCAAAGACCTGCAAGAACATCTTGCTGCAGATGGTGTATCTGTACATTGTTCTACAATGTGCATTTTTCCCAAAGAACATCTGTATGGCAGGGTGATGAGAAAGAAGCCCTTTCTGCACTCACGCCACAAACAGAGTCGCTTGTTGTATGCAAAAGCTCATTTAGACAAGCCACAGTCATTTTGGAACAAATTTCTTTGGACTGTTGAGACAAAAATTGAGTTATTTGGTCATAACAAAAAGCGCTTTGCATGGTGGAAGAAGAACACTGCATTCCAAGAAAAACACCTGCTACCTACTGTCAAATTTGGTGGCGGTTCCATCATGCTGGAGAGATTTTGTATGAACGAATGGTCAAAAATACCGCCATCCAGAATCCAGACACTCGGATAATAGGATAGTCTGCTTAATTGTTTCAATCAAATTTTATATCCACTTAGCCATAGCAGGAGTCTGACGTTAGTCAGTAAATTTTTATAAGAGAAATGATTTTCTATAGAGAAAAAAGAGAATAAAGTATAATGTATGATGGATCTATTCTTTGCAACTTTTCAGACGGTCTGAAAAGTTTTTTATTGTTTTTACATAATTATTTGTCTGTTTTTGTTCTGCAACTGGAAATGGTAGATGGTTGGGTCTGGAGGAGTTTTTACTATTCATTGGCTCTTTCTGCAATAAAGAACAAAGGTTTTTATATTTATATATTTTCCGAGTGCTCTTTTTAAGGGTCATAGGCAAAGTGTTTCATTAAGTGTTAGTGCTCTCTACCACCACTTGTGTATTTTACTGAGTTCCCAATCTCTCAGAGGCTTTAGCTCTATCCTAGCTAGGGTCACACAGGGCTGAAATTATGCAGGCCAATTTCAGCCCCTACCGTGGGCAGTAGCCTCCCTCTTCTGTTTGCATCCGGAAACCATTGTGTCCGCTTTGAGCTGAAGCCTACACAATGGTTCCAGATGTGAAAGAATAAGGATACTTCTGGCTATGAAACAGTAGGAACAGTAACACCAAAAAATTAAAGTGTAGCAAAGTAATGAAAATATAATGTAGTTGCCCTGCGCCGGTAAAACTGGTGTGTTTGCTTCAGAAAAACTTCTATAGTTTCTATAAACAAGCTGCTGGGTAGCCATGGGGGCAGCCATTCAAAACTGAAAAGGAGTAAAAGCACAAGATACACAGAGGATAATAGCTAAGCTCTGTAGTATAAAATTATATTCTTCAGAATTTATCTGTTATCTACGGAGTATCCTGTGCTTGAATGGTTGCCCCCATGGCTACACAGCAGCTTGTTTATATAAACTATAGTAGTGTTTCTGAAGCAAACACATCAGTTTTACCGGTGCAGGGCAACAGTACATTATATTGTCACTTCTTTACAGTTTCATTTTTTGTTGTTACTTTTCCTTTAAAGCTGTACTTTATGTAATACTGAGTACTTTATCGTACAAAGAAGCATTGATTATTTCCATGCTCAGTAAATGTTATTCTAAAAGGCAACTGAGCATTGCAAATCTAGGAATACCTCTCAACTGTCCCGTTTTTTTCACGGGACAGTCCTGAATTTGACAGCTTAACCTGCAGTCCAAAATTGTTACTGAAATGTCTGACTTTCTCTTTGATCTCTTGAATTGAACAGCATTAAATAGATTCAAAGTTTCTAACTTAATTGGCTTTTGGCAGAGCCCAGAATATGTGGCAGGTGCACTTGATACTTTGTAACAAGTTAAGCTAAGCAAAGAAACTATTGTAGCTAAGATAAGCAGGTCTCTTATGGAAAACTGTGACTGGCAGCTTAAAGGCAATACACCTTCATTAGCAAAACTGTAATAGCACATAAAAACCACAGAAATGTGTTCAAACTGTCATAGCCTGGGAGGTATGGAATTCTTAAATGTTTTTCACAATTGTACATTTCAATGTTCCATTTAATTGCTATGTTTAATTAAGTAATAGGAAATTGCAGTTTGAAAGAATATACTATAGGCTCAGCTGCCCTCAAAGGCTTAAATGTCTGGCCAGCTCATTCAAACAGGACCTGATTACGTAAAGGTTCAGTACCTTGACTTGTAATTTTGAGCATCTAATAACTACAAATTCCGTCCTTTCATTTTCTAAAGGGGATATACCGTATAAAAAAGTTATTATAAACACTTACCTGATACCCAGGGCCAGTGGCCAGGGGTTCTTCTCAGCGAGCACCACAGAGAGGTCCTCTTCCTGCTTCTTCACCAAGACTTTGAAGAAAGAAGAAGCAGAAGAAGATGATCGTTTTGTAGTACTCACTGAGAAGTACCCTGGGCAAGTGCAGGTTCTGCATCGGCCTGGGGTAACGGGAATTATTAACCATTCAGTGATTCAACCTTTCCTTCTTCTTTAATTGTGATTTACACCCCTTGGTGCTGTAGGACTTCATAAAGAACCCTCAGTAAACAACAGTTCACCCATTTTCTTGATAAATTGCTGATTAGACAGATTAGAGACTGTTGTTGCAGGCAAAAATTTGCAGATGTATAAAACTTGTGTTAATTCCAAATAACCAGAATAATAAGCATGGTAAGATACAGTACTTCGGCTTCTTTTTGGTGCAACCCGGAAACCCGTTATCCAAAGTGCCGAATTATGGACAGCCCACATCCCTTTGACTATCCGGAAAATCCAAATTTTTTAAAATGATTACTTTTTTCTCTGTAATAAAAAAACAAAAACAATACCTTCTAATTAATTCAAACTAAGTTATAATTAATCCTTAGCGGAAGCAAAACCAGCCTATTATTTAATGTTAATGATGTTCTAGTAGACTTAAGGTAAAAAGATCCAAATTATAGATCCATTATCCGGAAAAGACATTGGCTCATTGGCTTTCATTGTACAAGTAAAATTGAATCAGTGCCCTGTCCTGATACAGGTCGCCTCTCCCAGGGTGACATTTCTAGGGCTTTCACCATCCCTAAAAGTGACTAATTGTGCTTTTCATTTACATGTTTCAATGGATACCATGTGCCAGTAGAAAAAAAAGAGAGTCTGGCCTGTGCACAAATTATGTATTGTACCTACGAGATGATTCTAACTAGAGAAAGAATTGAGCAGAATCAGCATTAAGAGATCAAAAGGCCCAGGGTTTGCCGGTTCCGGCCATTCCTGCTGCCTGTTTACACTGTTCATAATAAAGGGCAATCTCTATTGCTTCTCGGCTGTTCCTGAACTATAGCAGTCCTGTGATTAGTGCTCTGCCGCTGGGACTGTCCTGTTGCTCTTACCCTGGGTGACACTGAGACTGGCTGCTCTTACCTTACATGACACTGAGCTAGTTAGTACACAGGGGAGCAAGCATTCACATAGTGCACTGCTGTGTTACCTTGAGCATGTCTGTGGCCCTCCAACTGTTGCATTACCACCTAGCATATTCAGGATGCTTTCTGGATACCTGAAGGCAACTGGCAAACAGAAAGGGGGTCAGTTTTTAGGTTAGATTTTTATTGATGATATTAGCATTACTTATATTTATTTATATCTTTCTTTCCTATTACATTCCAACAGTCAAGCCACTGTCTGTGTGTTGGATAAAGCTGACCCATGAGCTAAACGACTGAATCATCCCAGTGCAGGGTCAGACTGGGCCGGCGGGACACCGGGAAAAAACCCGGTGGGGCCCGCCGGCCCAGAACCGCTCCCTGCACTTCTTCTTCCTGCTGCTACCGTCCTTCTTCGGACTGGTCGTGGCAAAAACACTGCACACGTGGCGCAGCTGGGGGAAGGGTGCGGAGGGGGGGCCTGAGACAGCAACCCCGGTGGACCCCAGGCCCCCCAGTCCGAGTGTACAATAATGTCCAGATAACAGTTTTTGAAATTCCAAACTAGATTTATTTAAATAATTTTAAAAACAATAGAAACCAACTGCAACTTGTCTTGAATTACCATTGTCTATATTGGTGTTCCCCAACCAGTAGCTCTTGAGCAAAATGTTACTGACCAACCCCTTGGATGTTGCTCCCAGTAGTTTCAAAGCAGGTGCTTATTTTTATATTTCTGGCTTGGAGGAAAGTTTGGGTTGCATGAAAACCAGGCCAAACAGACCCTCCTATGTGCTGCTAGTCCACAAGGGGCTACCAAATAACCAATCACAACCTTATTTGGTACACCCAGGAACATGTTTCATGCTTGTGTTGCACCCCAACTCTGTTTACATTTGAATGTAGCTCACAAGTAAAAAAGTTTGGTCTTTATCATACAGTGTAAAAATTAAATTAATAGGGAGAAAGTAAAGTCTGTAGGTAGATAACTGTAGCCAAATGAGCGGATCTCTCCCCAATATGCCCACCTTGAGGTGGGCAATATCGGGCTGATCCGATCGTGGGCCCTAGGGCCCAACGATCGGATCCCAACGAATAGTAATGGGCGGTCGGATCGCAGGACCGCATCAACGAATAGATGCGGCCGCGATCTGACGGGATTTTTTGTCCCATCCAATTGAGATCTGGCCGACTTTCGGCCAGATCTCGATCGGTGAAGCCGGTCGGGGGGCCCCATACACGGGCCAATAAGCTGCCGACACGGTCTGTCTGCAGCTTTTATCGGCCCGTGTATGGCCACCTTTAGTCAATTATTGTCATTATGTGTTAATATTCAAAATGGGACACTGTATAAGGCATTGGATGGCTGTAACCCAATCATGCTTTGATCTATTTAGATATGTTATTTGTTTTGTTTACTATCTGTTTATATGGCATGGCACAGTGGATAGCATTGCTGCCTAGCAGTGCTGGAGTCCTAGGTTTGATTCTATCCTGGACACTTCTGGGCAGCTTAAGAATGTGAAGAAACTTTGATTGTAAGCTCCACTGGGGTAGGGGCAAATGTGAATAATGTATAGTTCCTGGAAAACGCTGTGGAATATGTTTGCACTATATAAATAATAATAGTGCCAAGATGTATAGACAGCTTTAATACAGCTATTGTTTACATTAGTCCTTTGGATCTTACAATCTAAGTTTCCTATCAAATTCACACAACACACTTACCATGTATTTAGGAATGTGCATTATACACTTAGCTCAACATTGCTAAACACAAGCCCCTGAAGCAAGAGATCTTTAAAGAGGCATGGTGATGGAAGATGTACACCCTGGGACAAAACCGTGCCTGCACATGCCTGGAAATGCATTTCTGGATAGCTGACAGAAACTCCCATGCACAAGAGAGATTTGTTCTTGCTCCGTTCCAGGCTGGACTGCTAACGCCCAAGATAATTTCCTTTTCCCAGATGTCTCCTGCAAATGTAAATGCAGACCTTCCAGGGTGGTCATTTAGCTGTGTTGGTTAAAGGGATGCAATCGCTGTTTACCAATGAAAGATGAAGCTGATTTTTTAATCACAATCACTCCTCCCGTACGGGCTGTTATTTTCTGCAAGGATTCTTTTTAAATCTAAGACTAGTTTACTGGAGTGAACTACAACTCCCAACATCCTCTGTTTTCCCTGTGTGGCTTAAAGAGACATGATCACTTTTTGTCAAGAGGAAACACTGTGGGTTTGATTTTCTTGTTTTTCTTTGCTGTGATTTGGAGCTGTGTGTAGTTAAATCTCTGCTGCAAGTACTTAAATCTGTGTGTGTGTGTTTGTGTGTGTGTGTGTGTTATCTAGCTCTGGGTACAGGTTTGGGAATTGTTATGTAGAATGCCTGAGACTTGTTTATTAATGTAAACATTAAATAACAATAACAATTGACATTGTTTTGCCACCAATAGGGATTCATACAGCTTAGTTAGAATCAAGTACAAAGTATTGTTTTATTATTATGGAGGAAAATAAATAATTTTAAAACATTTTAATTATTTGCCTAATATGGAGTCTATGGCAGCTTTCTGGATAACTGGTTTCCAGATAAGGGATCCCATACCTGTATTAAGTGATATGTGCACCGTCCTAAGCCTTTTTCCATTAAATTGCCGTCAATTCTGGGCATTGTTCTGCAATAGAGGCAATAGCAAAGATAACCGATTCCTAAATTAGATTTATGTTGGCAAAGGTTAATATTTCATACTGTTACTCTGGGTGTTGTAGGTTCTGTTCTAATTATTTTTTACTTTAAGTGGGCAGGGCTACAACCACTGTAGCCAATCAGAATATTCACAAACCAAATGCCAACATCATCAGGGACAGAAAAAAAGTGTGCCAAAATGCCTCAATGTAAAACCACAAATCTACCCAAAATGCAACACTATAAATTTTATGGCTTGTCATAACTATAGGTGACATTTTGTACAAATTATGTTGGGATATGGGGCAATTATCAATATGCACATTATAGTATTTCAACTTGAAATTCAGCTTAATGTTTTGTGGAGAATTTTATATTTTGGCAAATCCAAAAATTAACGATTCAATTCGCCCATAATGCATACACATCCATAGCCAACAAAAAACCAGGCCATAGTATTCAGTAAGTTGAGCCATGAATCTTATTTGAAGACCTGTTTTCCAGAATGTTTGGGACCTGGGGTTTTCTGGATAACAGATCTTTCAGTTATTTGGATCTTCATACCGTAATAATAATTTGGATTATTTGGATTCATTCAGAGCTTTGTGGATAATGGGTTTTCGGATAATGGACCCCGTACTTGTATATGAAACTGTACAATATTTTGGTTGCTGGGGTGGTATAAGTAAAGGACCATAATAATGCAGACAATCTCATTAACTAGAAATCTGTGTTTGAGGGGGTGCCATAGAAATGGAAGCTATTGCAACGTGCCTCTGTTTTCCATCACCCTTTGCCTGCCTTGTTTGTTTTCTTATTGACATGACAAATAACTGTTTCCAGGCTTTTCTTCTGTTGTTTGTATGAGAAATGCAGGTGGTTATTGCATCAAACATTAGCTCTTTGTGGTCTGTAAATAATGTATTTGGTGAGCATTTAGTCCTGCACAAAGGCTTCTAAAAGGCTCTCAGATTCCAGGCCAGGAAAAGCTGATGAATGAATGTACGTGGGCACCTTATTTAGGGGGGTTGTTGCTGGATAGTTGGATATAATAGTAGGCATATACAGGTATGGGACCTGTTATCCAGAATGCTTGGGACCTGGGGTATTCCGGATAAAAGATCATCCCTAATTTGGATCTTCATATCTTAAGTCTACTAGAAAATCATGCAAACATTGAATAAACCCAATGGGCTGGTTTTCATTACAATAGGGATTAATTATATCTTAGTTGTGATCAAGTACAAGGTACAGTTTTATTATTACAGAGAAAAAAGGAAATCATTTTTAAAAATTTGGATTATTTGGCTAAAATGGAGTCTACGGGAGATGACCATTCTGTAATTCGAAGCTTTTTGGATAACAGGTTTTTGAATAAGTGATCCCTTTTACTGAGTGCAAAGCCTAGGGGACTAGTGATGTGCAAGCTGGCCAGAAACTTGTGGGACCCCCCGGGTTTGGGCCGGCTACCGAAAAAAATGATAAGATACTTTGTAACAATTTTGAGACACAAAAAAAACAGTTTAGATAAGGAGAAATATTTTCAAACTTTCATAACCTGCCAAATTTTGTAAAATGAGCATGGTAATTAGGGGGTGTGGCAAAAGAAAGGGGCTTGGTCTAAAAAATTTGCTGTTCTAAGTGCGAAAACAAATTTTTGTCCTCTTTTTACTTTGAAAATGTTGGGAGGTGTGCATCACTATATTCATTGCTCCTTCTTTATTGTTTTTTTACCTTTTTTACAGCTGATACAGTTGATCCTTTTCTTCTACAAACTTCTTATTTTATTTTATTTATTCAGTGTTTTCTTTTCTAGATCATTTTCAATTCCATTAGGCCTGCCTATTGTAGTACCACATGGTTCAGTCCTTGTGTACTGCATCTACTCCATGTACAGTATACTTATAAATGACCTATAATAATATATTCAAGCAGCAATCTTAGAAGCTGATTTATGGTATAGCAGAAAGTATTGCCTTTAAATCCCAGGTACTGGTTTGTGGGACAGAGTAAAGTATAATCATCAACGGAGTTGGTTACAGCTATAGAAATATGATGCCAACCCATCTAAGCTTGCAGTTTTCTAGCCTCTAAAAAGGGCAACTATACCTGAGCCTTTAACATTCTCCGCCTTCTGCAGAGCCTCAAACTCCAGCAACAACACTTGCAGGCTTGCTGGAGTATGTTTGTATGTGGGATGGGGGACATGTGAGGTTTTTCCCAATCTTCCGTACTAGAACTGAATATAAAGGGCCCTGGGGATTTGCTGTTTTTGATGTTTTATTTTGGACTGTCGTTATTGAGTTACTTTTACACTTAACGGTAAGTTTAAGTTAACTTTTTGTATGTATATAATGGCCAATTCTAAGCAACTTTTCAATTGGTCTTCATTATTTATGGGTTTTTTATTATCAATTAATTGCTTTTTTCTTATGACTCTAGCTTTCAAATGGGAGTCACTGACCCCTACTAAAGCTGGCCATAGACGCAAAGATTTGATTGTACAAATCTCCGTTTCATACGATTTTCGGGCCATGTGTGGAGTGTCCCACATTTTTTGTGAGATGGCAATCGGTCGTTCAGTTGATCGGACAGGTTAGAAAATTTCTGTCGGCTGCTGTTGTCTCTGCATGTATTGCCGATCTGACGATATCAGTGGGAGACTGTCACCAGCTTTTGTAGGACATAACTTTCGTACAATTGCTGGGGCAGAATATCATCTGATCTGTTCTTTTACTACGTTATTTGATCTGAATGGTTAGTGGCAGGTCGGGAGATGGCACCGAACGAACGTTCATCCGATATGAAGATAAATAAGTCTATGGCCAGCTTAAAAAACAAATGCTCTGTAAGACTACACAGTTATTGCTACTTTTTATTACTCATCTTTCTATTCAGGTATTCGTATTCCAGTCTCTTACAGGGTCGGACTGGGTCAGCTGCCTGCCCAGACCCGCTCCTGCACTCCGCGATGCTGTACCAGTATAACGTGCGCACTCACACGTGCATGCGGGTGGGGGGTGACGACGGCAGCATCGGTGGTGCTGAGTTTTGTGGCAGGGGGGCCCGGGGGATGGTGTGGGGGGGGCACTGAGGCTGAAGGCCAGTAGACCCTGGGCCCAATCCAACACTGGTCTCTTATTCAAATCAATGCATGGTTGCTAGGGAATTTGGACCATAGCAACTATATTATCAAAATTGCAAACTGGAGAGCTGCTGAATAAAAAGCTAAAATAACTCACAAATAATAAAAAAATTAAAACCAATTGCAAATTGTCTCAGAATCTGGGGTGTTTCGCCAATGAGGCGAGTTGAGGCTATCGCCTCAGACGGCAGCGCCCCATTAGGTACCAGGGGCAGCAAAAATGCTGCTCCTGGTACTTTAAGAGTGAATTTCTGGGGGAGGGGGGCAGCAGCAACTGCTGTCGCCTCAGGCAGCGGAGGGGCCAGGATCGCCCCTGCTCAGAATATCACTTTCTACATCATACTACAAGTTAACTCAAAGGTGAACATCCCCTTTAACCTTAGTGGGTTACTGGGCTGGGCTAATAGTTTATTGCAGTGTGCAAGTACTTACAGTGCACATAAAGAGCATTTTACTGGATAGTGATAGAATTTATGCAGAAGAACAGTTTATTGATGTGTAGGGATGGGCGAATTTGACCCGTTTCGTCTAAAATTTGCGCGGCATTTTTTTTTTTTTTGACGCACATCCCCATACAAGTCTATGGGCGTCATTTCTGCAGCGAAACAAGCCGAAAAAATTCGCCCATCCCTATTGGCACGTGCTAGTATTTACACATAAGAGCACTTTTACTGGGGAGTGCTAGCACAAACCTGCCTATACGTGACAGGTATTCTTTTCATCCATCTGCCTGTTCTCAGGTGTCAAGCTGTCAGCTGCTGGAGTAGCGTTGTCATTCTGTTATTGCCATAAATATTTTACCTAGTGGAACATAAGCAGGATATCCATGCTTGTGGTGTACTGTAACAATTTTCTTGGTAATATATTCCCTGTTGCATTTGTTTTGCTATAGAGTTATCTACTGCTAGAATTCATAGATGCAGTTGTAAGTTATTATTATTATTATTATTATTATTAACATGTATTTAAATAGCTCCAACATATTGTGCAGAGCTAATCTAAAAACATAATTAAGCTTCGACAGTGCAGGTACAGTATGCATATGTAACCTTTTATCCAGAATGCTTGGGATCTGGGATTTCCTGGATAACGGATCTTTCCGTAATTTGGATCTTAACATACATAGTTAAATCTAAATTATATATATCTATATCAATACTGAATATAGAGTTTAGTATCATAATAGCCTTTGATATTATGTCTGTCCAAGAAATCATCCAAGCCACTCTTAAAGGCATTAACAGAATCAGCATCACATCATGTGCTAGAAAATCATCTAAACATGTACTTATAATTACAGAGAAAAGGGAAATCATTTTTAAAAATTTGGATTATTTGGATAAAATTGAGTCTATGGGAGACAGGCTTTCTGTAATTTGGAGCTTTCTGCATAACGAGTTTCCAGATAACTGATCCCATCCCTGTACTGTTTTATTATTACAGAGAAAAAAGGAAATAATTTTTAAAAACTTGGATTATTCTACTCTAGTAAGAAGAGTTCTTAATCACCCTTCCTCAGCTCAGTAGTAAATAGCAGGGGCCAAAACCTTATTTAAGATTAATTAGTTCTGTAATCCCCTTAAAGCCCCTCCCCTCTCAGATGCTAAGTATGGAATTGTTATGATGACCTGGAATTGGCCTCCTAACTGTGACCTTGCTGGATGTAGATTCCCCGATAAAAACAAGCAGCTGCCTTATGATGCTTCTTCTGTCATTTGTGTGTGCTGTTCTTTTTTGTAAGGACAAAGGGGGCTATGTAATAATAGGTGCAAGGATTTAATTTTTTTACAGGTCCTATACCTATAGCAACGAATTAGCTGTTGCCTGCTTTTAAATGTGGCAAATTTGCAAATAATGTTACTTACATCTAATTTTTATGAGAACATCAATATTTTAAATAGACACAAACTATTCAATAATTGCAATAATTTTATTATGATGTAAAGAGTGCTATTCTGAGACAATTTGCAGTTGGTTTTCATTTTGTATTTGTTGTTTTTGAGTTATTTTGCTCTTTATTCAGCAACTCTGCAGTTAGCAATTGGTTTCAGTTTTTCATTATTTGTAGTTTTTGAGTTATTTAACTTTTTATTCAGCAACTCTCCAGCAATCTCAGCAATATGGTTGCTAGGGTCCAAATTACCCTAGCAACCATGCATTGATATGAACAAGAGACCGGAATATAATTAGGAGAAGGCCTGAATAGAAAGATGAGTAAAAAAAAGTAGCAATAACAATACATTTGTAGCCTTTCAAAGCATTTGCTTTTTAGATAGGGTAAGTGACCCTCATTTGAAAGCGAAAAGTCAGAAGAAAAAGGCAAATAATTAAAAGATGATTAAAAATAAGTAATGAAGGGCCAATTAAAAGTTGCTTAGAATCAGAGTTGAACTGGGGGGCACAGGGCCTGCAGCCTCAGGGGCCTACCACACCATCCCCTGGTCCCCCCAGCCGCAGATAGGGTTGCCACCTTTTCTGGAAAAAAATACCGGCCTTCCTATATATTTATCTTTTTTCCCTATTAATAACATTGACATCTCCCATCATTTTTAAAAGGTGGCAACCCTAGCCGCAGAGCCCCCTCTCCTCCCATCCCAGCCGCAACCTGTTCCCTCCCCCGCCCTCGCACACCCCCCTGTAATTTTTTCTACGCGCCACGGCCGGGGTCAGAGAGAAAGGTAAGCAGCAGCAGTGCAGGGTGCAGGTCTGGGCCGGCGGGGCCCAAAAGAATGCTACCCCCAAGCTCTCTCTCATCACTTGCCAAAACCATGACCCCAGTACTTAATGCAGTTCTGACTCTGCTTAGAATTGCCTATTCTATAACATGCTAAAAGTTAAATTTAAGGTGGACCACCCCTTTAATCATGTATAATACATGTGCTCTACCATTTCTATTCAACCACCCCATCAGCTTTGCATAGTAACCCAAATATTAACAGATTAATTGATCTTTGGATCAAAGAGGCCACAGTGTTTATTATATAACATGTTAATATATATTTTCAAGTACAAACTCTGTTAACTAAAGCTGGCCATAGACGCAAAGATCTGATCGTACGAATAGAGGATTTGTACGATTTTTGGACCGTGTGTGGAGAGTCCCGACATTTTTCGACCGATGGAGATCGGTCGTTTGGTCGATCGGAGAGAAAATATCTGTCGGCTGTGGGTAATAATCTCTGCATATAGATTGTACGATTTTCAGTGGGAGACTGTCACTAGCTTTGTTAGGCTGATCTGTTCTCTAACTACTTTATTTGATCTAAATGGCAAGACTTTGATCTGATTGGTGAGTGGCAGGTCGGGAGATGGGAAAGTCCGATCGTACGTTGATTCGTACGATTGGATTTTTGCGTCTGTGGCCAGCTTAACAGATAACTTTATGACTATCGCAGACCTCCTATTCCCTTCATTGGCAGATGGCCCATGGAAAGCACCAGATTTTGCCTCTTTCCAACTCGCCAGCTGCCACCACATAAATTTGATAAACGCTCTCTCATCACTTGCCGAAAACGTGACCCCAGTACCTAATGCAGTTCCCATTTCAGTAAAGAACCTCCAAATTATACCCAGCTGTTCTCATAAGTTGTCTACCTTTTGTAGCTGTGACAACCTTTGCCATGCTCAGGCCCGGACTGGCAATCTGTGGGTTCTGGCAAATGCCAGATGGGCTGCTGTGTGGTTCAATAGAAAGATACCATATAGTGGGCTGGTAGGGGGCTGTTTGGGCCTCTGTGTACTTGAATGGCAGGGCCTATTTTGACTCCCAGTCCAGGCCTGGTGCTCATTCCTAACACCAAAGCCAATGTGTTTCACAGTCCATAGGAGGGCAGGTAGGGGTTCTTCAAGGCCTGCTGTGCTATTCAAGTGGCACTCAGATAGAAGCGCCTGCATTTTTACCACACCCACCTTCCCCAGTGCAGCTCCTGTATCAGCCCCACAACCATTGGCCCATCTCCCCTTTGTCTCCATGTCTCCCTACATCCTTATTTCTCCATGAGGCAGTAACTTAGGTCCATGTTACTCATCCACCACTATATCCACAGGAAACCACTCCCCTTTTTTAAACCTAAAGCCTTAAAGGAATTGATCAGTGTAAAAATAAAAACTGGGTAAATAGATGGGCTTAGCAAATGTATAAAGGCTGGAGTGACTGGATGTCTAACATATCAGTCAAAACACTATTTCCTGCTTTTCAACTCTCTTAGTTTCCACTGACTGGTTACCCTGGTTACCAGGTACTAACCAATCAGAGACTTGAAGGGGGGCCACATGGGTCATATCTGTTGCTTTTAAATCTGAGCTGAATGCTGAAGATCAATTGCAAACTCACTGAACAGATATGTACCATGTACAGAGAACTGAAAAGCAGGAAGTAGTGTTCTGGCTATTATGTTAGACAATCCAGTCACTCCAGCCTTTATACATTACATTTTTGGCTAACTAACTATATTAGAAACATTTTTTATTTTGCACAGCCTATCTATTTACCCAGTTTTTATTTTCACGCTGAACTGTTCCTTTAAACCCCCAGGAATCCCTACTCTGTGTCAATCCTGCTACCCTCCATTAATCTGATTCCTTTATTTATTTACAGTGTTTCAGTTAAACAACTGTTTTGTGAAATGGACACATCACATTATTTTGTTATCTAATGAACTTGCCAAAGTATTTTAACCCTTTTTCCTGCTCAGTGTTTCAAAGGCAGACGATTTATGGCAGGAAGTCATGTCCTGTGAAAGTTCCCTCCTACTTCCTTCCTCATATTCATCACACATCCTTACACTGATCCAATATTTTATTCCATATGCCCCCACCAGAGAATCCATCTGCATGATCACTTTAATGTGTGTTTGATGTCAGCGTGTTTTCATGTTGTGCGTCAGTAGCTTTTGAAGTGTGAACGCGACAAATTAAAGGCAAACTACATAGTGAATAAAGTACCCCTTCTTGTAAAATAAAGGATATTATAAGTTACCGAGGAGTTTCTTGCCTTTGGGTACCACAGTAGAGTAATACCAGCCTGTTTTAACTTATAGGGTTCAATATTGGGATTACATACTGACTTCTTTGCAGTCCATATATTATACTTCAGCATAAAATATTATTTGCATTTGAATAAATTCTTTTGGAGATGTTTGGCTAATCCTCCAAAACTATCTCAGTACAAAAATAAGCATACCTTTTTTTAATATTTATTAATTAACATGTCCCCCCCCCCCTTAACAGATGTTCTCCATTTGTGCTGCCCCTTCTGTTTCCTAGTGTGATTGCATGCTTGGTTTCTGAACTTATAAACCCACTACATTAGTAATGTGTAATTGACAACTAGGACTGATACACCTAGGCTAAATTTTATTCTTTTTCAACAGTAAACAATTATATGACCGGTGTATCATATAGTTGTATCATATACACTTATATATGTTTGTGTCTGTGTGTAATAAATACTGTATGTATAAAAATGGCATCCACCTGCCAATGGAGACATGTATATTGAAAAATGGCTTGACATGAGCCCTGCCTGAACAAAAAGTTCAGTTTGGGATACTACACTGCCACCAAGGTGTCTTGAGCACAATTGAATTAGTTCCCAGAACAAGTGTCAGAATCATAAACTAAACCAAACAAAAAAGTATTTCTTTTTTATTTACCATGCTCTTTTTCTTTTCCCCCTTTAGGGATGGAGGTGGGGTCGGTGGTCCGAGCAATCTTTGATTTCTGTCCCAGTGTGTCTGAGGAGCTGACGCTGTTTGCTGGGGATGTCATTGAAGTTTTGAGTGTTATAGATGAGTTCTGGCTCATTGGCACCAAAGAAGGAATTACTGGTAAGATACTTTTTTCTGTTGTTTGTTTAAAAGGGTTTCTGTCACAGAAAATAAGTTCCCTCTACCGAAGATTAAAACTATGGTCTAGATGGGAAAATAACAGTATTAGGGTAATGTTACACCTGGAGATTCAGGGAGACTAATCGCCTCTTCTTTGGGGCAACTAATCTCCCCAAACTGCTTCCCCCTGTATTCCGCCTGCTAGAATGAAAAAAACGCCTGCGGCTTGGCACTCGCAGCGTTCATTCTCCAAAGTTGACTCACGAGGGCGACTTCGGAAAACTAAGCGCGACGAGTGCCATGCCACAGGCGGAAGACAGGGGGAAGCAGTTCGGTGAGAATAGTCGCCCCAAAGAAGAGACGATTAGTCGCTGGGCGACTAAATCTCCCCGAATCTCCAGGTGTGACCTTACCCTTAGTGGACTCCCCATGCGGAGGTTTCAGCACTCACTGGGGCCTTATTTCTCCAAAAATACTGCTGTTTTCTCATTCAGCTTTTGGTCACTGTTAGCCCACACCTCCAGGGGTGTTATAGGTTCCCTTTAAAGGGGTGGTTCACCTTTAAGTAGACTTTTTAGTTTCTAATAGAATAGCCATTTCTAAGCAAATTTTCAATTGTCTTTCATTATTTTTATTTTTTTATAGTTTTATAATTATTTGCCTTTTTCTTCTGGCTCTTTTCAACTTTCAAATGGGCGTCGGTAACCCCTTTTAAAAAACAAATGCTCCGTAAGGCTACACATTAATTGTTATTGCTACTTTTTATTACTCATCTTTCTATTCAGGCCCTCAACTATTCATATTCCAGTCTCTTATTCAAATCAATGCATGGTTGCTAGGGTAATTTTGACAATAGCTACCAGATTGTTTATAATGCAAATTGAAGATTTTGCTGAATAAAATGCTAAATAACTCAAAAACTTGCAAATTGTCACTCTTTACATCATACTAAAAGTTAACTCAAAGGTGAACAACCCCTTTTAAGGAGAACTAAAGCCTAACTAAAGAAGTAGGCTAGAAATGGTTTGGGCTTCTGTAACAGCCCTTTAGCAGTAAAGATCTGTGCCTCCAAAGATGCCCCAGTAGCTCCCCATCTTCTTTTCTGCTGATTCACTGCACATGCTCTGTGCTGCTGTCACTTACTGAGCTTAGGGACCCACTCACAATATACAGTGCTCTTAGAATATAAATGTCACACTATAAGGCTGATTAGTAATTAAGATGTATAATTACTACATGGCAGCACAGAAACCAGTGCAATTAGCATCAGAATTTAATAATCGGCCTTTAGCATCAGTTTATATTACAAACCAACCTCATTTTCTGCTTGATAATTTGTGACAACCCCTAAGCTTTGCTGCTCAGAGCCCACTGAGCATGTCACAGACACTTTCCAAGATGGTGACCCCCTGTGACAAGTTTGAAGTCCTGGATTATTGCTGCTATTGAGAAGCTGAAACTTTAGGCTGGTGCAATAAGTTCAGTATATAAAAATGAAATTTTTAGCCATATTAATTTTTAAGGTTTAGTTCTCCTTTAAGTACTTTCTGTGACTAGTACTACAATACATACCTTCATAAGATGTAGATAAATAATAATAAAGAATATAAAAGGTAAGCTTTTCCAGAAACATTAAAATGTTGATTAAGAAGGAAATGGAAGGACATAAGGATTTACAGAAGGAAAGAGAAAAGTAGAGGGGTATGGTGGGAGGTATGGGAAAGATTCTGAACTTTTTCTTTTAATACTGTATGTTGTTCCTCCCTGGAAATGCTAGCGGGCACATTTAAATACATTTTTCTTGAATTTATTTTTATAGACTTTTAACACAAAAAAACAGAACGTGTTTTGTATGCTTCAGAAGCACATTGGTATAAATAAGCTGCTGGTGAACCATGGTGGTACCCATTCAAACTGAATAGGACAAAAAGGCACATTTACACACTGATAACAGATGAGCTCTGCAAAATACATTAAGGCTGATGTACTAAGGTTGCAAAATGCACAATCTGCCATGTTTTTTGCACTTTGCGTCTGTCTGTAGAAAAATCATCAGATTCAAACGGTAAACGTACCATATATAAAATATTTTTACTTTTTGACGTCACTGGCCCTTTAAACATCAGCTGGTGCTGAATTGCATGAGTGCAGTTACCAATCACAGTTAATCAATGATTCCTTAATAATGTCTTAGGCAAGTTAGAAAACGAAAGCACAGTTTTCTTTTTTTCTTTTTTTTCCAAAATACAAATAGATAATATCCACATTATTATACACATTGCTTAAAAGAAAAACAATACGATAATTTTAATACATATATTAATTACTAGAATTCTTTCTATAGAAGAAGACATGTGCCTATACTCATCTAAAAAAGGGAAGTGTCAGTGTAGGACAGGTGTCAGTGCCAGTGAGGAGCTAGTGTGAGTGTTGTTCTTGTTCTAAAAAGAGGGTGATGGTACTCTTTGCTAGTATTCTTTCTGTAGGAGGTTTGTGCCTATATTCTTCTAAAGAAGAAATGTCTGTGTTCTTGTGTGGGATTAGTGTCTGTACCAGTGAGGAGCTAGTGTCCGTGTTATTCTTATTCTTAGAAAAGAGTGATGGTGCTTTTGTGTGGGACAAGCCCATGTTATTAAAAAAGGAAAGTGCCAATATTGTTATAAAAAGCAATTCACAGTGCTATTTTAGCGGCAGATACTCATCTCATTCCAATAAAGGTGCTACCGTTTTTAAAGTGAACAAGTGCCTACCTTCTTGTGAATGGGAAAGCAAAAAGAGAGGTGCTTTTAGTGTTATCAGGAACCTGTGTATTTATTATTATGAGAAACTAATACTCTTACCCTGTGAGGGCTGTGTATAGATTTATATTTTGGGGGAAAAGTACCTGTGCTATCATGAGTAGGTAATGTATTTGCTATATATATAATTAATATATATATATATATATATATATATATATATATATATATATATATATATTCCCCCACAATCACAGCACTCACGTTTAAGGATCTCTTCTTGGCCTGGGTGCGTGTGTCCAATGTAAACTGTAGTCCTCCAAAGCAGAGACCGCACTCTCAGGGCTTATGAGAATATAAATTATTTTATTAGAAAAAACTAGTTTTTTCTAATAAAATAATTTATATTCTCATAAGCCCTGAGAGTGCGGTCTCTGCTTTGGAGGACTATATATATATATATATATATATATATATATATATATATATATATATATATATACACAATAAAAAACAAAGAACAAAAAAATCACAGTATGAAAAAGAAAAGGGAAATTAAAGAGGGTAATAAAACAGTAGGGAAAGGAAGACGAAAATATCCATAACAGATATTGATCATTTGAAAAGCCTGCATTGCCTTTTCTTGCTTATTTGATCCAATAGCTTTATATATGAAAATGACTTTGCTGAAGAAGATATTGTCCATTTAAAAAGCTCTGGCCATATTTCTGCCATAGTCTCATAGCCAAAATCCGGGAAGTTTGGGTCTTGTGTTGGGCTTCCCTCACAAAGTATTTCCTCACATATATATTAAAAACAAAGGAGAAAAAGGAAACAAAATTTAAATAAATGGAAAGTTATATACATGTATAGGCCCGAAGACACAAAAATCTCATTTGGTGCATATTGAAATGTTACATGACTGCTTGGGGTTCGTGATCCGTTGGTACTGCTTTAGTAAAAGCCATGTTTGATGAAGATCTTGTTGGAAGCCAATCTTGTCGAAGTTTAGGTGCTTTAGTTATCAATTTTTGAGGAGTAATGGTATGATGTGGCCATATATGCCACTTTTTTAGTAATTGTATCCTGTGTTCAGGGGAGTCAGCTACTCATGAGAGTATCCTCAGTTTGACTGGAAAAAAACACCTATTTATAATTCTAGAGCTTCTCAATACGGAGGTTACTGGGCTGAATTCTCTGCGTTTTTGCATTGTATATGCTGAGAGGTCTGGGAAACAGGAAAGTGTTGAGTATCTTTGAGGCAGAGTTTGTGTGTTGCGGAAAGCTGTCAAAGTTAGTTCTTAAATGTGGAAAAAGTGGAGGCGCAAAATGACGTCTCTAGAAGCATTTGGTGGAGCATTTTTGTTCTTAGGTAATCTATGTGCTCTATCTACCAATAGTACCTCTTGTTTTTCCTTCGGATGAATTTCCAGAAAAATTTCCTGGATTGACCGAATTAGGTCCTCTGCTTTTATTTGCTCTGGGATACCCCTTATACAGATGTTGTTCCTCCTGTTTCTGTCTTCTAAGTCTGCTAATTTTTAGTTAGAAGCTGCACTTCCCCTTCTAGGGTATTATTAGCATCTATCAGCATGTTATGAGAGGTCACAAACTCTGCCATTTTTGTTTTCAAGTAATTGGTATGGTCCCCCAACTGCTGTATCTCATGGTGCAGTTCTCCTACTGCTTGTCTGAAATCTGCTTGGAGATCCGACCTAAGCGTGGTAAGTAAGTCCTTTATTTGTGGCAGTGTTATGGCTGCTTGTTGATGTAGTTTGGTGCTGCATTTTGTTTTAATGCTCATCTGCACTGTTTTCTGGACTGCTACCGTTCAAGTTCACACCTTCTTGTATGGGGGAACGCGGCTCTACTTGCGAGACGGTTTTAGGGTACAATTCTGTCATTTTCATGGGAGATGCCTTTTTTTCTAGTTTTACCCATGGCTGATAAGTTATGGCCGGTGTTAAACCTTATATTGATTGCTCTGAATCCTTTATGTTATCGGGACCAAGACTAGACCCCTTTGTAGAGATAATATCTCAGATACTTAATTATATTTCTGCAGGCTCCTTCTCCTTGTTTCTTCTGTGTTTCCACTATACTACATACGAGGAGTATGATAAGAGAGTGTTGGGGGTGTTCTTCTCCACTAGACCATACCCACACAATTTTTTTAGGAATCGTAGCTGGGGTAAAGTGGCTCCAAAAATTTCTGATGTATGTAATTAGAGGGTTGTAAAAACTCCTCCGAATCTTATCCTCAGTTTTAATAAAAGTTCTGAAAGCTGCTGGAACACAGGGGCACAATGCAGCTACCAATAATAACAGTAACAATCAGTGACACCAATAACACCGGCACACTAGCACACTAGTAAATTGCCTACACCTCAACTTTGCCCACTAAATTAGTTGAAGGGCTTCTCGAACCTGTGCAGAGGCACTGTACGAAACCAGATACCGCAGTGCTTCGTATCCTGCTGTCCGCTTCCTCCAATGGAGGTCTACCGCCAGCGGTCACTTCGCTGACCTCCCACCAATAGCGTCGTCCAGATCCCGGTGTCCCTGGACCCCTGCCCGAGTCGTGCTCTCCGTCGGCAAGGCAGCCTATATCTCCGTCTCCTCTAATGCTCTGCATTCAGAATCTGCCGGCTGTGAACACGTGATGAGAGGAAAAGGAAAGACAAGGGAGCACTCACAGACCTTGTGAATCTTCTTCCTGCTGTACTAACACGTGAGAAAACGCTCCCGACACGTACAGCCTTCAAGTAGATATATTGAACACAGAGCACCAGCAGTCATTAAAATCCATATTTTATTAATTCTTCATTAAAAAGATAACCAGGACATGTATCCCAAGAGTCGCTTGACGTGTTTCGTGGACTAAGCCACTTTCTCAAAAGCTAAAAAGGCTGTGAACACGTGACTGTTCTCCACTGCAGCTGCAGCTTGTTTCCGGGTTTCCAGCGTCCCTGGTTCATATGCCAATTTTAGCCCCGACAGCTTCCCCCAAACAGTTTGTGGGTAATAATACCCTCACATTTCACTTTTCCACCTTTTTTTTTTTTTTCCGCCTACCAGGCCATTGTATTTAGGGAATATGCCCTATAGAGCACCACCGTGGTGCAGAGCTTTAGGTCAGCGCGGCCATCTTGCCCCCTCGCTCCCCTTCTACAGCTGAAAGCACATTTTTCATTAGTTGGCATGGGTAGTTGTGCTGAAGACAGTTCCCATCTGTGTTAGTAGATGAATCCCACATGTCTACACTGAGTCAGAGTTCTTGGATGCAGGGGGTAGCCTGGGACTGCTGTGGGTGTATAGGGCCCAGCATCAGACTCTAACTAAAAAATGATCATCCTTTTCACATTTTTGGAAGGGTCTAAAATTATTTTGCAACTGTGCCCAGTAACTTCTAGTTGCTCCACAGCTGGTATCATTAGTCCTTGACAGCCCAAGAGATTATATTGCATTTTCATGTTTGACTTTTTTTTTTCAGAGAATGGCACTGCCAGTCCAACAGATGGTTAATTTCCTACAGTGTAACACAAACATTCAGCACATTTACAGGACAATTTGGCAAGAAGGACCTTTCTTTCATTTGTCTGTAGATTATATTTAGATTGACTAAGGCTATTAGTGCAGAATATACATGCACTTATATATTACTTAAAATATTCCCTTTAAATGGGATAATTTTAATCTTTACCAACGATTAAATACAGTTATGGGACCTGTTATCCAGAATGCTCAGGACCTGCTGCTTTCCAGATAAGAGATCTGTCCATAATTTGGATCTCCAAAAGTTAAGTCTACTAAAAAGTAAACATGAAATTAATTTAAACATGAAATAAACTCAATAGGATTGTTTTGCCTCCAATAAAGATTAATTATATCTCAGTTGGGATCAAGTACAATGTACTGTTTTATTATTACATATTAATATGTGGATTATATCATTATAATGGAGTCTATGGGAGGTGGCATTTCCATAATTCTGTGCTTTGTGGATAATGGGTTTCTGGATAGTGGATCCTATACCTGTACTCACATCGGCAAACATTTGGGCTGCTTCTGGAATTAACCCAAGTTTGTGTATAAGACCAATGGAAGCTGAGATCCTATGGGATTTTGCACAGAGGCAAATGGATAATGTTAGAAAGTGTCTTCCATTAGCTCCTAATTACTGGTATAGGATTTATTATTGCCCAACCTATTAACCTGAAATCTCATGAATACAGAAAAGTAATTTTCCATTTAAGGAACTATTTCTATTAACTATTTGCTTTTTCTCTTTAAAGGTGTATTTCACATGTACATATCTTTTAGTATGGCATAGATATATTCTAAGGCAATTTGCAATTGGTCTTCAGTTGTTTATGTTTTTTTTTTAGTTATTTAGGTTTTTGTTCAGCAGCTTTCCAAATTGGTATTTCAGCTGCTAGCTGGTTGCTAGGGTCTCATGTGCCCAAGAGACTAGGCAGTGGTTTAAACAAGTAAAGCTGGCCATATATGTTGAGATTTTTAAAAGATCTGATCGTCGTGAGACCATGATTATCTCGGAATGATCGTACGAATTGTCCAACAACTAAAAAGACCAATTTGCCAGGAAAACAAAGGGGAGCTGCCTGCTTGGCCCTGCAAACATAGATAGATTGCACTGGGACCGACAAAGATTTTTTAACCTGGCCGATCAATTTCCTGTCAGATGTAGGGTGAAAAATCGTAAGATGCACGATCGTTCGAATCCCACTAACTTCACGATAATTTCGAAGGATTCGTTGTTTGGCAAGAAAAATCTTTGCGTCTATGGGGAGCTTAAGAGAGGGCCTGCATACAAAGACAAGGCATAACAAGTAACAATAACAATACAGTTGTAGCCTCACAATAGTTTTTAGCTGCTTGGCTCAGTAACCTCCATTTGAAAGCTTGAAAGAAATAGAAGAGGAAGACAAAATATTCAAACTCTATTGGAAAAAAATTAAGACCAATTGCAAAGTTGCTAGTAATAGGGCATTCTATAATATACTAAAACTTGACTCAAAGCTGAACCACTGCTTTAATAATATGAACTGTACCATTTAATAGGCTAGTATAAGAATAAAAAGAGACCCTATGAGTGTACTGTACCTGTTTAACTGAGTGTACTATACTATTTTATTATCAGGATGTCCTGTTATGACTTACAAACAGATTTTGACTTTCTCCTTACATTTTTCATATCTGTCTTTGCAGGCCAGTTTCCTGTGAGCTTTGTGGAACAGCTGTCCATCCCAAGTCTTAAGCATGGAGAGAAGCTCTATGTCTGCATCAGTGAATTTACCTCCCATGAACCAGGAGCGCTCTGCTTACAAAGAGGTATGATTTTTACAGAAAAATGCATAAGCAGGTGTAAAATTCTTTCTCATGATTTTAGATTAAAATTGTGATACTGCTGCTAACCTGATAAAGGGGTTACCTTTGGGTTAACTTTAAGCATAATCTAGAGAGTAATATTCTGAGACAATTTGCTATTGGCTTTCATTTTTTATTAGTTGTGGGTTTTGAGTTATTTAGCTTTATATTCAGCAGGTCTCCAGTTTCAGCAATATGTTTGCTTGGGTCCAAATTACCCTAGTAACCATGCATCAATTTGAATAACTGACAAATGAGTAGGAGAGGCCATGAATAGAAAGATGAGTAATAAAAAGTAGCAATAACAATAAATGTGTAGCTTTACAGAGCATTTGTTTTAAGATGGGGTCAGCTACCCCCATTTGAAAGCTGGAAAGTCAGAGAAATAAGGCTAACATTTCATAGAATGATCTTGTACACTAATCAAGCACAAACAAGCAGGTTTTACTGCAATTGTACATTACAATATATACAAGTCAATATATACAACTGTTCCTATAAACAGCGGAATGCTTGATGTCCAAAAATTTTGTCAATTTCTTCAAATCTCTTCCCAGACTCATAGGCAGCTTTAACTTTCTTTCTAAAGGCCTCAAAGAGCTCTTTCATTTGAGCTATGATCAGGACTGGACTGGGATTCAAAATAGGCCCTGGTATTCCTAGTACAGAGAGGCCCAAACAGACCCCACCAGCCCACTTAATAGTCACTTTCTATGGCACCTTATAGCAGCCCCTCTGGCATTTGCCAGAACCCATAGATTGCCAGTCTGGGCCTGGCTATGATGATACCACACACTTCAACAACAAAGAGCAAACCTTAAAAAGCACAAGTTCCTCCAAGATCCTCTCTGATCTGGGCTACTAGATTATAACTTGAGGTATTTGAGCTAGTGATAGATGTAGGGGGGTGCAGACACAGTGGACTACAAAATGTAAACGGTGCATGATATTTTTATCTTTATTTAAATTTTTATATTTCCTTTATCTATCAATATTATTGAAATGAAGTGTATATATATATATATATATATATATATATATATATATATATATATATATATATATATACATACATACCCAAACAGTCCGAACACTCTCGGTCCTTCAGTTCCACTTTGAGTGCTGCACTTAGTTGTGTGTAGTATATTCATCCAGAAAATGTGCGCACTCCACATTTATGATGTAAAACAGTACATTAACGTTTCGGTTGTGGTCTACAACCTTTATCAAAATGTATTAACATCTAAACTTCCGTAGAGGTTTATATATATAATAACCATTCATAGAGGCGTCAGCACTCTCGATACTTAGTTCAAATGTGCCTGGGTGCAGTGTCCAAAATGTAGAATATCTATCACACAGAAAAGGTCCCCACTCTCAGGACTTAAATAAAAATAAAAAATGTTTTATTGAATGACTAACGTTTCAGCCTTTCTCAAAGTGTGGAAAAGCACAATGTGAATGCCTTTAATACACATGACGGCAGGAAACGTTAATTGGCTGACCTATCAACATTATCATCAGATAGTTGAACTACACGTATAACCATTACAAAAAACATTACAAAACAACAAATTACATATATTGTGTCAATACTGCTGTAAGTAAAAACCCTTTTCATTTGGCTACCTAAATAATTAAAAACATGTAGAATTATTCAACTATCTGATGATAATGTTGATATATATATATATATATATATATATATATATATATATTTATTATCAAATATTGTGTGGAGTGTAATTAATCAAATGATATATTAAGCTGCTCCTTATTTTTAAAACAGGCTTTAAGCTGGGTGAAAATATATGTTTTATATTTTATTTAAATTGTTATAGTTCCTTTATTTACTTAATTATACATTTTACAAAGGGACTAAGATTTACCTGCAACTTACTTGCTGCTTTCAAAGTAAAACTCCCAAACTTGGCTGCCCTTTTATTAGACACCAGTGGTATCACCTGACTATAGGTGGATATATATATACAGTATATATATATATATATATATATATATATATATATATATATATATATATATATATATATATATATATATATATAATCATTGGATAAGGACCCGCACTCCAATGTTTCGTGAAAAAAAGTTTTTATTTTAACTTGTGCATCCAACGTTTCGGCCCATGCCTTGGCCTTTATCAAGGATGCCGGGTCCTTATCCAATGATTGTATGCTGAAGCTTTGACCCAGCACCCACAGTATCTCCAAGACTGGATCAGAGTGCGAGTGTTTGTCTATATATATATATATATATATATATATATATATATATATATATATAAAAAGCTGGGTGAAAAGATATGTTTGCTTATAAAAAGGCTCCTCATTGGACTGGTTATTTGTTTTGATTGTGCTTGTATGAACCAAGAAATAGGACGTATGTTTACTTTCAGCTTCAGATATTGCCATACATAAACAATAGGCAAAAGGTATGTTCAGCACAAGCCTTATACTTTTAGTTAGCATGAATGTCAAGGGCCAATGTAATACTTCTCTACACAGTCTGGGAATAAACAAGATGTGTTTTCGAGATGTTTTATCATCTCAATGGCAGGGACAAACAATTAAACTTGTTACATCATATTGCTTTGAGTGTTCAGAGTTACATAAGTAACTTACAGAACTTTCAATGTATGACATGAAGAGATGGGCAGGGCTTGAACTTTTAAATCCTGGGGGCTCAGTTATAGAAACTCACTGAAGTGTGTGTAATGTAGCGTAATTACCTTTATCTGAAACATGTGTGGATTTGGTTTACTTAGCTTTCCAGTAGAGGTCGCTCTTTGTCTAGATTATGCTGGTAAACTTTTAGAGACACCCACTGAAGTTATTAGTTAATATACTTCTGGACGAGCTATCAAGAAAATTAATTAAACATGTTGTAAATCAGCCAGTTTTAAAATTATTTGCAAATAAAATAAATGAGAAATTATGAGCACTGTCTGTCTTACAGAGAAGAGAAGTACCATACTTGTAACAATCTAGGCAAAGTTAGATTTCAGTTCAGTAGGGTATAATGCTGAGGGAAGTTGGAGTTCATATTTTTTTTAAAAAAATGCCTTCTAGTTACCTTTATGCATGGTATTTTCACAATAAATGTAACCATGATTATTTTTATAATATAATAATAATAGGGATGCACCGAATCCAAGATTCTGTTCGGGATTTGGCCAGGATTCGGCCATTTTCAACAGGATTCAGATTCAGCCAAATCCTTCTGCCCGGCCAAATCGAATCCTAATTTGCATGTGTAAATTAGGGGTAGGGAGGGAAATCACGAGACTTTTTGTCACCAAACAAGGAAATAAAAATATTTTCCCTCCCCCCTAATTTGCATATGCAAATTCGGATTTGGTTTGGTATTCGGCCAAATCTTTCGTGAAGGATTAGGTGGTTCGGCCGAATCCAAAATAGTGGATTCGGTGCATCCCTAATTTATAATATCTGTTCAGTGTTGCAAAGTTCATCAATTCTCACTTGTTTTTTTATGTTGTGTGGCACTTATTTTAACAGGTGATCTAGTGGTTCTGGAGGGAACATTGACTTCCAGTTGGTTACAAGGACGCAATTGTTGGGGGTCCAAGGGATTTTTCCCATTATCGTGTGTCCAGGAATTCTATCTGTCATCCAGAAGCCGCCAGCTTTGTCAGAACTCTACTCTTGAGCTCCCAAGTTATGCTATTGGCCAGGCAAGAGCCATTTTAGGACTTTCTGCTCAGCTGGAAGAGGAGCTGGATTTTATAGAAGGAGACATTATTACAATCACTGGCGTGCCAGAGTCTGGATGGTTTGAGGGTGAACTAAATGGGCGAAGAGGAATCTTTCCAGAAGGCTTTGTAGAATTGCTAAACCCCTTGAGGGTTTCTGATGTTAGAATTATTCGTAACACCTATGATGACTTTAAACATGACAAGCTATCAGAAGTAGCCGAGTTCCCTGAACAAGGAAACTTCAGCAGGGAAAAACGCAGGAAAAATGAAGACCAAGATGGCACTTTTGCAATTGCTCTTTATAAATTTGAGGCTATGGAGCAGAGAGAGCTTGATTTTGAAGTTGGTGATAAGATTAAAATAATTCAGACGTTAGAAGACGGGTGGCTTGAAGGGGAGTTGTATGGAAACAGGGGTATTTTTCCTCACAGATTTGTGAAATTGGAGAGCTCAGAACAAAATTCTTTTCACCAGACGTCACCAGAGGGAAACAAGATCAGCAACACCTCATACAATGTTGACTTCTCCTCTGCAGACAGCCACAGTGGTTCTGATCCTCATTACTGGGATGTGCATGTTGAAGATTCCTCAAGTGTCTCAACTGCTGAATCACAGGTGCAAATTCCAAATTCAGAATTTCATTTAAATAGCATTAATGAAATCCCTGTAAATGACTATGAAATGCTACGTAGCAAATCTCCTAAGCCACAGCTACCTCCTCGCCCACAGAGTAAGGTATATGGCAGCCCTGCAAATCCTGTTCAAGATGCTAATAAAGTCAAACCGATTACTGCACAGTTGCCTGTCGGTGGACAAGGGTCTAATGGTTCACATGAGAAGTGGTCTTCCAAAAGGGCTCTCTCTTTAATTACACCTGATGAGGCAGTACATGCTCAGAAGAGTTCAGAAGAGTCCAAGAACAAAAATAATAGAAAAAGTAGCCTTCAGGACCAGGATATAGCTCTTTTGGTAGATGATCAGCAGCAGAAATCTAAGATGTGTTCTAACTCCAAAAATAAACAGGAATGTCCTTCCACATGTACATGGTCTTCACAGGCAGAGAGGCCACAAAGTGGAACACGTAGCGTAAACAGTGGATGTGAATTAATCAACCTGGACTCTAAATTATCTGAGCAACTTTCTCAGTTTGAAAAAAGCCTCTCCAACCCTATAGCAAATGGCAACAAGTATGCGTCAAGACATTTGTCAATACTGGATAACAGTTCTGAAACAGACATCATTAGAGGCACATCTCAGCTCTCCAAAGTCCAAAAATCACCCGAAAAAAGAAAAACATTAAGACCCCCACCCCCTCGGCCAACCATCAGATCCAATTCAACTTCATCTATTAGAGGTAGATCACAAAAAAGTGCATATACACAAAGCGCATCTCCTCCTTTCCCACTCAAACCATCCAGGCCTGCTCCACTGCCTCCACCAGGCAACCAAAGAAATACACCATCTCCTAAACCATTATCACAAGTGAGCCCACAAACTGAAAGTGTAATTGCACCTGAAATCCATGACCTTTCTTCAGAAGAGCAGTGTGACAAAGACCATGCTTCACCATGCCCGTTCCTGCAACTCAAGATTGAAGAAGTTGAAAGAGAGCTAGATGTGTACAGAAAGACTCGTGAAGAGTTGATGTTAATGCTTGAGGAAGAGCAGGATGAACTTGTTAGGGCAGAAACCATAGAAAACTTGGAATTCTGTGACTCAAATATAGAAAGTCTACATGGAGAACTTCAGCGCCTTAAAGGTAAGTTCTGCTGTTTTATTTTTTTATCGTTTTGATGTATAGAAAGGTGAGAAAAAGTTTAAAAACAAAGATAGGATTGCAAATCACTTATCTACCTTAAGCTTACCATTCGTCCCCATCCCACAGAGACAGGACCTGTTTGAGGAATTCAGCCCCCATACAGAATTGCCCCACGAAGCGTCCTCTTCTGGCAGAATAACTTTCAAAAATGACCCCCTGACCCATGCAGAATTATTATCAGATCCTGCATTGGATTTTTTCTTTTTACAGCTAAGGGACAGAGAAGAGCAAACAGGAGGCTTTATGTTTATTTATCTGCATTCCCACTTCCCTTATATTGCAACAATTTTGCTCTGTTTCTTCCACAATGATGCCATTAACTATTTACTTGCCTTAATTAGCCATTCTGAGTTTAAGGGAAAAGGGCACCTGGGCAGACTCGGGGAGATTAGACGCCTCGTGAAAAATCGTCTGTTCTTCGGGGTGACAATCTTCCCAAACTGCCTTCCCCTACCTTCCCATCGGCTATAATGAAAAATCGCCAGCGGGATGGCACTCGCGACTTTGAAAAACTAAGTGCCAAGAGTGCCAGGGAAGATCTGTGCCTTCAAAGATGCCCCAGTAGCTCCCCATCTTCTTTTCTGCTGATTTACTGCACATGCTCTGTGCTGCTGTCACTTACTGAGCTTAGGGACCCACTCAAAATATACAGAACGCATAGAATATAAATGTCACAGTATAAGGCTGATAAGTAATTAATACAGATAATCACTACATGGCAGCACAGAAACCAGTGCAGTTAGAATCAGAATGTAATAATCAGCCCTGTAGCATCATATATCACAGCCAACCTTGTTTTGTGCTTGATAATTAGTGACGAGCCCTTAGCTTCTCAACAACTGCTCAGAGCCCACTGAGCATATGAGTTTCACAGACACTTTCCAAGATGGTGACCCCCTGTGACAAGTTTGAAGTCCTGGATCATTGCTGCTATTGTGAAGCTGAAACTTTAGGCTGGTGCAATAAGTTCAGTATATAATAAAACATGGTGTTTTTAGCCACATTCATTTTTAGGGTTTAGTTCTCCTTTAACACCTCCCTTCATACCCTCTATTATCGCATGTGTCTTACCCACTACCTGTGAAATTGTGTGTTGGTCCCTTAACACTGCAAATGCTTTGTGGAAAATGTTTTAATCTATTCACAATTCACAAAAGTGGATATAGCATTTTTTGAAGTAAAAGTGGTGTTAACACTGGTTTAAATACAATCATCATGTTCCCAAATTAAAGCAAAATGTTGCACCATATTGGCCTTTAAAATGGCAGGGAATCTCTTGTCTGAAAAGCTTAAACATTATTACAAGATACAGGTACAGCCGAGAGTCACCTAATGGTAGACTGATAGGTTTAGCATAGCTAAAAGCAAATTAAGGGGATTTTTTCATGATTTTTATAATGTAGTTTTTATTTCTAAATTACACTGCAAATAATTCACTCTACAATATAAAATGTAATTCCTGAACCAGCAAGTGTATGTTTTTAGTTGTAATATTGGTGTGTAGGTTCATCTCAGGTTATTTTGCCTGGTCATGTGCTTTCAGAAAGAGCCAGGACTGGCAGGCTGTTGTTTCTCCTACTCAATGTAACTGAATGTTTTGCAGTGGGACCTGGATTTTACTATTAAGTGCTGTTCTTGGATCTACCAGGCAGGTTCTGTTGTTAGGCTGCTGGGGGGCAGGGGCACGCCAGAGAGGTTTTCAGGGGCGGCAAAAAGCCGCTCCTGGTACCTTTAAGAGCCGAATTTCTGTTTTTTAAACCGGAAATTCGGCTTTACTAATGTGAGAGAGCGCAGTTGCTCTCTCAGCATTAGTGTTCCTGCTTCCCCTCCCGACAGGTAAGTCTGTGAGGGGGGGGCGGCATTGCATGAGCCGGTCAGGCGGCCCTTAGGTAAAAATCGCCGCTGCTGGGGGGGAAAGAGAGGTGGGTGATATCACTCCAACTTGCAGTACAGCAGTAAAGAGTGACTAAAGTTTATCAGAGCACAAGTCACATGACTGAGGGCAGCTGGGAAACTGACAATATGTCTAGCCCCATGTCAGATTTCAAAGTTAAATACAAAACTTTAGTTTAACATTTTTCCATGACAGTATCCCTTTAAAAAAAATGTGGGTAAAATGTTTCTAAATGTTGTACGAAAGAGAATCTGCAAACTGTTTAAAAGAATCTCTTAAAGTTATGTGTTTAAAATGACACCAGTAAATTGTGGTCATATCTCTCAGCAGAGCACGGATACTGAATACACTCTGGGTTGCTTATTACTGGAATGATAATAATCTGACCAAAAATTGCAGCAAGGAAGCATGCAAACCTGCTAGTGCACATTTATAGTGATACACTGGAGCCCGGATTCCATGAGAGTGCAGCCTGTGTGCAAGTAAATGTGGGCACTTGTGTACAGGTATGGGACCTGTTATACAGAATGCTCAGGACCTGAGGTTTTCCGGATAACGGAAAACTCAATAGGCTGGTTTTGCTTCCAATAAGGATTAATTATATCTTAGTTTGGATCAAGTACAAGCTACGGTTTTATTATTACAGAGAAAAGGAAAAGCATTTGAAAAAATTGCATTACTTGGATAAAATGTAGTCTTTGGGAGACAACCTTTCCGTAATTCAGAGCTTTCTGGATAATGGGTTTCTGGATAACACATTCCATACCTAAACAACCTAAAAAAGCAAAGTAGGTAAATCTGCTGTTGTGGCAACCCTGGGGTACGGTGCTGACCTCGTCTCTCTCTATAAAATCACTATATTTGTGATTTTTGCTGTATTTTATTCACTCCTGTCTGAACGAATAAATAACTTTCACCAGTGCTTCTTTTACTTCCCACATAAGTCCTTTCTAGCCCATCCCATGCCTTGGCCTGTGCAAATAGCCGGTCACACCCAGCACAGAGGCCTGGTTTATTACTATTGTCCCTGTGTCTGACCTGCTGTGGAATGTGACCTACATGTCATCCTATAAATGATTATTCTTTCTCAGAGCTGTGTTTCAGCTGTGTTATTCTTAATCACCAAGAATTGTTGTGGTTCGACTGCAACTCCCAAAATCATTACTCACTCACCAGGAGGCATATCTTCAGATACCGAGAGCCTCCATTCTATTCATCCTCGTCCTTTTGGCTGTGTGCATAAACGTTACCTTTTTTGCAGATTATGATAAAGCCTTCTATAGAGCAATGGCATCTTGCTGGAGAGCTGTAAATCCTGTTGTTTACAAATTGAGCCTGCCCATTACCGTAACTTCTCTGTCTTCTCACTAACTACTAGTAAGAGCAGTGTACCCCTTTCTGACTCCCATTATCTGCTTTGTAAAGGGCTGTGTACTTTCAGATTGAAGTTCCGATATAAAATATGCAAAATGTATCTATATTTATTACTCTATGGCATGTATTCAAAAAATTATATTATTAATTAAAAATGAAATCAAATAGTTTTCATATGATTTCTTTGAATTGTAATTGCTGTGGGGTAGAGCCTGCAGACCCACACAGGGCCGCCGTTACATATCATGGGGCCCCGTACAACAACATTTTTGTGGGCCCCCTTGGCCCCGCCCATCCCGGCCCCCAAGCCCCACCCCGCCCCCAAGATCCCACCCACTCTACATCACAGTTAAAAGACCACAAAAACATCAGCGTTAATAAAGGTAACCCCCCCCACACACAAACAAGTTATAAAAAGCAATTGGGTACCAGTGCAACCCTATATAATATTTTTTAAAAAAACATTGGCACCAGGCCCCACCTTAAAAGTTGAAAAAATAGCGGCCCAAAGAATATTTTTTAAAAAAACATTGGCGCCAGGGGTATATAGAGTATTAAAATAATACATTGGTGGCCATGGGATTAAAAAAAGAAAAAAAAAACACACATTGGTGTTCAGAGGAATTGAACTCGTGGCTTCAACTTCGCCTCCTTTTGTGACTTTGGGTCTTTTTGCCGCTTCCGAACTTCAACTTTGGCTGTTTTCGTGACTTCGGGTCTTTTCGCCGCTTCAGGACTTCAACTTCGGCTGTTTTCGTGACTTTTGGGTCTTTTCGCCGCTTCGGAACGTTAGACACTTCTGCATTACGGCTGTTCGGGACGGCTTTGGCGCTGTCAAGGGGGCCCAGCTCTTTCGAAAAGTTCAGCACTGCCAAGCCCCCCGTCAGTCCCAGGCCTGGTACACTTGTACCCCCTGTGCCTCCCTGATGGCGGCCCTGGACCCACACCTAACCAGGACCCGCTGACCTGCAACCCACCACCCCTCCATCCTGCAAAGATTTACTCACCACCCGATTTATCCGGAAGTGATATTACTCCAGAAGTAGAGCAACTGGGTAAAGTAATAAAAATTGCTAGATCAGCGAGGGTGGGCTAGACCCGCAGCTGAACCGGATACCCAGGCAGGGTACCCGCGGATTGCGCGTCTGGTTGGAATGTTCTACCCGAAAACCCACCACTTTGCAAGTATACCGGGGTACAGCATGGGGTGTTTTTCAAGGGGAATGAAAGGGTCCCCAGAAAAGTTATGTGTCTGTAAGTCGTGGGTCCCTCAGCACCCCCTGTTGTTAAGTCACTGCTTCAGCTACAGGTAAAATAACTCCTAGCAAGCCTGAGAGCTGCAGAACAAAAATAAAAATTAAGACTTAAGGTGGCCATACACAGGCAGATAAAGCTGCCGATATTGGTCGTTTAGACCAGTTTGACAGCTTATCTGCCCGTGTATGGGGGCTTCCGACGGGTCTTCCCGATCAATATCTGGCCACGGTATTGATTGGGAAGGTTTGATTTTTACCCGACCGACCGTCGGAGCCCCTTGTCGTATCGTAATCCGATCGTTCGACCATACGGCCGAACGTTCGGATTACCCCCGATATAGCCATGCCGTTAGTGGCATATCGGGGAAAGATGTCGCCAAACGATCGGATCTTTGAGTCTATGGCCAGCTTTATTGCAAAATAAAATATTGCTGTATTAATCATAGTAAAAGTTCATTTCAAGGCAATACATCTGTATTGCAAACCAGCCACTAGGGGACACTTCTCTCACTATTTTATATGCCTGGTATGAGTACATTATTAAGACTCATCATTCCCTTCTTTGTATCTACCTTATCTTTATACTTGGGCTAGACAGGTATTTATTTTAATTAAACCAGCTCTTGTTAGTTTTATATCTAGCACCTTCCTTGTGTAGAGCTTTGAACACAGACTTTATATTGTTCCTGCATGGTGCAAAAAAAAACTGGAGGTACTTGGGGCTTATGGTAGAGACACATGGACAACCTTTTCTCTGGTCTTGCAACCTACAGCCAATTTGTACCTTTACTGGTGTAATTAACGGGGTGGTTCACCTTTTTTTTTTTTTGTATTTCAAGAAAATTTTTATTCATGAAGAAAAGGTGAACATACAGTGAACATATATGAAAAAAATCACATCTGGTCAACATTCAGATATGTAAGCATGCACGGTAACAGGAGTACAGTTCTGAAAGTGAACTAGTACCAGCAATGTCGTAGGACAAAAGCAAGTAGAAAGGGAAGAGAAGGGTAGGAAGGGGGGGGGATTGGGGATAGAGCCTGAAGGCTAACGTTCTAGCATATTACTGTGGTTTCACAGTTTGCCATGTGCATGTAAGTAGGAGATCCAGGGCTGCCAGGTCGATGTAAAGTTATCCTTTCTCATCGTGAGAAATGATGTCAATTCTTCCATAATGTAAATATCCCTGACATTCGCAATCCATTCCTCTAAGGTCGGGGGAATGACCTCTCTCCAGTGTCTAGGGATCAGTATTTTTGCCGCTAGTAGTAATTGGTTTAGCAGACTATGTTTGAAAGTATGTTCTGGGAGCTCAGTATGAAGCAAAAGGAGCAAGTGAGGTGAGAGATCGACCTGATAGCCCAGAACCTCCCGACACGCCTGTTGTATGGGTGGTTCACCTTTAAGTAAACTTTTAGTATGTAACAGAATGGCCAATTCTAAGCAACTTTTCCATTGGTTTTCATTATTTATTTTTTATAGTTTTATAATTATTTGCCTTTTTCTGCTGACTCTTTCCAGCTTTCAAATGGGCATCGCTGACAGCATCTAAAAAGCAAATGCTCTGTAAGGCTACTAATTTATTGTTATTGCTCCTTTTTATTATTCACATTTCTATTCAGGCCTCTCCTATTCATATTCCATTCCTTATTCAAATTAATGCATGGTTGCTAGGGGAATTTGGACCCTAGCGCCTAGATTTTTTATAATGCAAATTGAATATTTGCTGAATAAAATAACTCAAAAACCTTAATTAATAAAAAATGAAAACCATTTACAAATTGTCAGAATATCACTCTCTACATCATACTAAACGTTAACTCAAAGGTGAACAACCCCTTTAATTTAACTTTTAGTATGTTGTAGAATCATTTCTCAATTCGCCTTAATTTTTTCTTTTTTAAAGTTTTTTAATTACTTGCTTCTTCTAACTCTTTCCAGCTTTCAAATGGGGTCACTGACCCAATCTAAAAAACAAATGCTCTGAAAGGCTATACATTTATTGTTATTGCTCTCTCCTTTTATATTCCAGCCTTCTTTTCAAATCAGTGAACGGTTGCTAGGGTAATATGGACCCTAGCAACTTGCTTGTATTGTAAGCTGCTGAATAAAAAGCTAAATAACTCAAAAACCACAAAAAGTAAAAAATGAAAGCCAATTGCAAATTTTCTCACTCTCTACATCATACTAAAAGTAAAAGTAAAGGGGAACAACCCCTTTAATTGAAAATAATGAAAGCAAACATCTCATTATTGCTACTGCAATCAAACAAATGTTGCTAACTGTATGTACACGACCTATGGATAATGAATTCTCCCCTCCCTGTTATGCTCCCATATTGCTTTAGCTGTGACCTGTGAACTTCTGTTCTCTCAGAGGTTTGTGCAGGGGTAGTCGGAATGGACAATTAAAATTCCACACTGCAGGGAAAATGCATTTTTTATTGTAATTAGTCTGCTTAACCGTGCGATTGCTGTCTCGCGCTTGAGGTCACATTTATCAAACCTCTGAACAAAAAAAAAACCACAATGCTTTCTTGTTTTTATTTTCTCCATGGGATGGATGTTCTATTCCTAGTTCCTATTTGGACAGCTTATATTTTAATTATTTTCTATACTTTTAAGGGGTGGTTAATCTACTAAGCAACTTTTCAATTGGTCTTCATTATTTTGTATAGGTTCTTTTTGTAATTATTTGCCTTCTTCTTCTGACTCTTTCTAGCTTTCAATTGGGGGTCACTGAGCCCATCTAAAAACAAATGCTCTGCAGGGCTAAACATTTATTGTTACTTTTTATTACTCCTCTTTCTGTTCTTTCTATGTCTTCTCTAGTGATGTGCGGCCTGACCTCGCACTCCCCTTTCCGTGTCGCGGGCAGGTCCGGGTTGAGCTCTTCTGCCTGCTCTCCCCACACGAAACTTTACAATGCCGGCTTCCGACTTCCGGGTTCAACTTTTATAGACGCGTGCGAGTCTTTAAAAAGAACCCAGAAGTCAGGCTCAGGCGGGTGGAGGGAGGGCGGATATCGGGTGGGTACGGGTTGGGAAGAACCACTAGTCCTTTCCTATTCATATCTCAGGCTCTTATTTAAATCAATGATTGGTTGTTATGTAATTTGGACTATAGCAACCAGATTGCTGAAATTGCAAACTGGAGAGCTGCTGAAGAAAAAGGCACATAACTCAAAAACCACAAATAATAAAAACCAATAGCAAATTGTCTCAGAAATCACTCTCTGCATCATACTAACAGTTAAAGAGGTGGTTCACCTTTACGGTAACTTTTATGCCATAGAACGGCCAATTCTAAGCAACTTTTTAATTGGTTTTCATTATTTATTTTTTGTAGTTGTATAGTTATTTGCCTTTTTCTTCTGACTCTTTGCAGCTTTCAAATGGTTGTCGCTGACTCCTTTCTAAAAAACAAATGCTCTGTAAGGGCTCTTACAGACGAGCGTTTTTGTCTGCGCTTCCCTGCGTTCCGTTTTTCTGCGTTCAGCCGCAGGGGAGCGCAGGAATAGACGCATTACATTTTTACCAATGGGGCTGTACTCACACAGGCACGTGTAGGTGCCGAACGCAGGAAAAATGCAGCATGTTGCGTCTCAACCTGCGTTCAGCGCCTACACACACCTGTGTGAGTACAGCCCCATTGGAAAAAATGTAATGCGTAGTAATACACAGAAAAATGGAACGCAGGGGATCGCAGGTAAAAACGCTCGTCTGTAAGAGCCCTAAGGCTATAAATGTATTGTTATTGCTACTTTTTATTACTGATCCTTCTATTCAGCCCCTCTCCTATTCCAGTCTCTTATTCAAAGCAATGCATGGTTGCTAGGGCAATTTGGACCCTAGTTACCAGATTGCTTAAGATGCAAATTGAAGAGCTGTTGATCGAAAAAATCTTTAATAATAAAAAATGAAAACCAATTGCAAATTGTCTCAGAATATCACTCTCTATATCACACTAAAAGTGGTGAACAACCCCTTTAACTCAAAGGTGAACAACCCCTTAAGGCAGGGGTCCCCATCCTTTTTTACCTGTGAGCCACATTCAAATGTAAAAAGAGTTGGGGAGCAACACAAGCATGAAAAAGTCCCTTGGGTGCCAAATAAGGGCTATAATAAGCCCCTATGTGGACTGGCAGCCTTACATAAGGCTTTACTTGGCACTATACTTAATTTTATGCAAATATAACTTACTTCCAAGCCTGGAATTCAAAAATAAGCACCTTCTTTGAGGACACTGAGAGCAACATCCAATGGGTTGGAGAGCAACATGTTGTTTGCAAGCTACTGGTTGGGGATCACTGCTTTAAGGTGTAAAACTGTTTCTTGTTAGATATACAGTCTTCCCATGGTAAATGATAATTTACTGAATGTAAATGTGCTTGTGTGCAGTGATGGGCGAATCTGTGGCGTTTCGCTTCGCCGAATAATTTGTGAATCTCCTGTGAAATTCGCAAAACAGCGAAAAATTTGCAGAACAGCACTGGCTTCTCATTTTTGACGCGGCTTCTGGTTTTTTTTTTACCCCGGTTTCGAAAATTTATTCGCTGGTGGCGAATTGCGGGAATTCGAGCCTGGCAAATAAATTCGCCCATCACTACTTGGTTGCAGTGCCACATGGGGTTAATCAGAGCATAGGCTGCACAAATGATTTCCAGCTCAAAAGGCAGATGTAAAAAAAACACTACAAATGCCCCTGTCCCCAATTTATTGCTAATGCCTGTACCTAGAGGATGCACCTACTGATCAGACAAAAGCATCACCTACCTAACTGCGGATGCACCAACAAGGGCAGGTGATTGCCTCAGAAATCAATAGGGGTTTTGAGGATTTGTTGTCCATCAAGCTGGAAATTGCTCAATCAACAATATGCTCTCAGCTGCCCTATGTTTCATTGCCCCTAAACCTTTTAGTAAATTGTTTCAGATGATTTAAAATATTATTCTGTGACTTTGAGCTAATACATGTCATTTGCTGTGAAAGGGGTGGTTCACCTTTAAGTTAACTTTTAATATGTTATTGAATGGCTAATTCTAAGCAACTTTTCGATTTGCCTTCATTTTTTATTCTGTATAATTTTTAATGATTTGCCTTCTTCTTCATACTCTTTCCAGCTTTCCCATCTAGAAAATGTGCTGAAAGGCTACACATGTATTGTCCTTGCTACTTTTTATTACTCGTCTTTCTGCTCAGGCCCGTTCCTATTTGGTCCAGTCTCTTATTCAAATTAGTGCGTGGTTGCTAGGGTAATTTGGACCCTAGCAACTAGATTGCTGGTTGCAAACTGGATTTATTTAATTAACTTAAAAACCACAAATAATAAAAAAATATATCACTCTCTACATCATACTAAAAGTTAATTTGATAGTAAACAACCCCTTTAAGATAAACAGATAAACCAAGTGTATCTGGTTTTGTGTCTCTCTCCTACCAAGCTGACAATGTGAAGAGAAACTCCATGATTTTGGAAGCCCTGCATTGTAATAGATATTAAAAGTATTTTTCATTGGTTCATTTCAAAGAGACAAAGGGCTGTCTCCATGGCAGCGAGAAATAGTAAACGTCCGCTCTTTTGTTTCACCCGAATCTCCCGTAATTGAGGTTTCTGAGGCAGAAAGGGGCCTCCACACACAAAGAGGCAGAAACTCTACGCTTTAAAAACACAATGTAAATTTAAATCAGTGTTTTCCAGCTTTTCTCACACATCTCATCAATCCTGCTGCCTTGGTCCAACCTATAAAAACGTCTTAAATTAAGAATGTCCATATAAGACCACTTTGTTTACAGTTGCCCGTCTTAGAATATATTGATGGACATATGAAAAATGATAGAATAATTGTTTAAAAAGCACTTTGTGTTGTAATATATATATATATATATATATATATATATATATATATATATATATATATATATATATATATATATATAGAACCATTGGCACTCACCTCTGCCGTTCGATAATTTCGCCGGGTACTAACCCAATTCAGTATAAAGTCCAAAAATAAAAGGAAGCACTCACGGCATAAAGGTTGTTAGAAGTCCTTTACTGAATCATATAAACATCTCAAGGGACCGTCATCAGGATGTGCTCCTATCAGCAGAAAACTGCACCAGTCCGGGTTTATACCAGTGAGCACCACAGAGCGATCCTCTTCCGACTTAAGTTCGGCTTTTCTTTCTACTACACATGCGCAGCCACGCAAAGAAAGAGGAAAAAGTATCGCTCCGTGGTGCTCACTGGAATAACCCTGGGCCGGTGCAGTTTTCTGCTGATAGGAGCACTGGCCGAGGTTTCAGGTAAGTAAATACAATCACTTGGGGGTGCCTAACATTTGGCACCCTAAGTGCAAGAGCCTTTCCTTCTACTTTCTATGTCTTTTAAGCACCAGTTTTGACATGCTTGCCTTGGCAATTGGCAGAAGTGGATAAGCAAAGTTGATCAGCGCTCTTGTGTTCAAAGGCAATAAGGGTGACATTACTGAATGCATCCCAGTCTTGGCCCATCTACGAAGTGCAGCATAGGTTTCAAAGTGGCAAACCACCTTTGTTTTTTGCACCCTGGATACGTGTTTTTGTGCCCCAGAATAGAGACAAAGACTTGTTCTTCCCCCATAAACACATTGATACCCACCCGCATACCTCCCAACTGTCCCATTTTTAGAGGGACAGTCCCTCTTTTGACAGCTCATCCCGCAGTCCCTCGTTTGTACTGGAAAGTCCCGTTGTTCTCTGCACTGAACAGGCAGAAAAATAAGTAAAGTTTCTAACTTAATTGGCTTTTGGCAGAGAGCCCAGAACAGCCACAGCAGCAGATAAGATAATTTTATAACAGTTTTGAGATAAGCGATAAGCGAAGTAATTGTAACAATATAAGAAAACAGGTCCCTTGGAAAAAGTTAAACTCACAGCTTAAAGGGCAATTCACCTTCACTAGCAAAAATGTAATAACTGAAAAAATACTACAGAAATATGTTCAAGCTTTTATAAAATTTTGTAAAATGAACATGGTAATTAGGAGGTGTGGCCACAAAAATGGTTGTGGTCAAAAAAATTTCACTACTCTAAGCGAGGCAACTTTTTTGTCCCTCTTTTTCTTTCCAAAATGTTGGGAGGTTTGCTCTAACTTGTGTTTCACTCAGGGCAAAAGTTATGGAGCCTCTGGCTGATGTAAAGTACTTCCAATTCCTAATAGGACTGTGATCTGCACCTTGTGCTAAATTTTTAACCTGGCGTGTGGTTCAGAGTGCAGCAATGCCATTGACACAAGTGCTGAGTAAACAAGCACTAAGCTGTAGGATTTTGTGTTCCTTAGTGCTCTCGTACTTCCACCTGTTGCTCAAGTAAAAGAGCCCAATCAGCACTGAGAAGCGCTATATTCACATCTCTTTCGAGTAAGTAATATGAATCCTCCATTTACTCCCTCAAACCTAGCACAGTCATGTAAACATCATGTCACGCACAAGCAATGGATATTTCACCCAAATATCCATACTAAAAAGAACTTTCAAATATTCTCAATCCTTTAAAAGTATTTTATAAATTTATTTTTGCTTTTGTAAACAATTTCTGACAGACTGTTTATATGTTCTGCACTACTGGTTGTGACTCCTGAAAACAGTGTAGTACAAGCCAGCTGATTAACAACAGCATGGTAAATCTGGAAAGAGAAACTTTAGACAAGGAAATAAAGTACTTCTTGGTTTTTTTTTCATAACCACAAAAACAAATGAATAACATTTTCCTTTGTAGGACACCTCGCCCTAAGCTGTAAGAAAAGCTTTCTGGGTGCCGTGGAAGTTTTGATATTTTCATGTACAGAAACATTTTTGTAATCAGGAGGGGCCTCAGAAAAATGTGCTACGCCTTTAAGCAAGTCTTACTGACATGCCAAATCCAGATAATAGGAATTCAGATATTCCAGCTACACTAGTGTGAACTAACCTGGACACATCTCTGCATCGCTTCTCCCCTACCAATCTCGCTTTCCCTTTATAGATATCTTCTAGAACCTCTTGTACTCATTTATGCAGTTTCTGCCTATATGGTTTAGTATTTGATTACAGGAAAATAGCACTATTAATATTTTCATGCTTAAAATAAACTAACATTTTTTTTCCATGAGCCATTCACCAAGGATTCCACCTGCTATGTGACATTTTGTCTTTCTATGGATTTTTTTCCCACCTGGTTTCTTGGCCTTTGATATGACTTTATACATTAAATATTGGCCGCTCTGTGCACTTTTTCTGTACCCCTTGGCGAAGCTGTCTGCTGTCATCAACAACATTATCCTGGTTTCATCGCGAGACAACAAAGGTATTGTGTATGTAGCCACTGTACAGAACTGGGAGAATTGAAATCTAAAATTTGCCTCCGCCTCCTGCAGCATAGTATAGTTAAATTTGTTTCTCATAAAGAAAATAGGATATGGGTTTGACTTCTACACAAAACTACTTTAATACGACATTGTGTTCATGAACTGTTCCATGCTGGTTCAGTGAAAACAGTCTGCACTGTAATCCTACAGTTTGTATAGGTGGCTATCAAACAAAATTTGGAATTAAATCAACAACAGTTCTACAGCATCTCTCTTTGGTAAATTCTTCATATTTGTGCTCAGAGTTGGTCCTGTCTGTTTTCCGTTGCCTATTGTACCTGTGCAGACAGCATACAATACTTTACACTGCACATGAGCTGTAGACTGTCATATTAACTTCAACTAATAACTTATGTGCCCTGCATGATGTGTATTTTTATATCATGATCTGAAAGGTTCAAACCCCTAAACATAAATTGGTCTTATGGAGAAATGTAATAAAAGTTGCAAAGTTTTCACCAGGTCTAGTAACCCATAGCAACAATCAGCAGGGAGCATAATGGTCACCTGTTTGAAAGCAAACATCTGATTGGTTGCTGTAAGTTACTAGACCTCATAGAAACGTGACTTCTTATTTAGTATCCATATGTTCCACGTTGCTGTACCCTTCCAGAACATGAGATCATCTTACATTATGGAAAAAAAGACTGTAGCCTGCATGTGAAGGGCAGGTATTATAGGTATGGCACGTTTATTATGAATCCGTGCGTGGAGTGGTGACATAACCAGCCATATTAGATCTGCCAGCTCATGGCAATAATATGCATATTATGGATTTTTGTATCAGAGGTTTAGCATTTATACCAACACAAATACATTCCATCGCAAGTTTCGACTTGCCATGTCATCCAGGTAGTTAATATTTTAAACAGGTTGCATCTTATTGTTACATAATGTGTCTTTGTCTCTATCTATCCATCTATCTATCTATCTATCTATGTATCTATCCCTAGTTATCTATTCTACGTATTTACCCATATACCTGTAAATGCTTCCTTTTTTCCAGCCAGTCAGCATTTTAGTCATTGCCAAAGACCTTTATGAAGCTGTTGTATATACAGGTATGGGATCTGTAATCCAGAAGCTCGTTATCCAAAAATCTCTGAATTATGGAAAGGCCTTCTCCCATAGACTCCATTTTATCCAAATAATCCAAATTTTTTAAAAATGATTTCGTTTTTCTCTGTAATAAGAAAACAGTACCGTGTACTTGATCCAAACTAAGATATAATTTATCCTTATTGGAACAAAAACCAGACTACTGGGTTTATTTAATGGTTACATGATTTTCTAGTAGACTTAAGGTATGAAGATCCATATTACGGAAAGATCCGTTATGCAGAAAAAACTCAGGTCCCAAGCATTTTGGATAACAGGTCCACTACCTGTTTAAAAAATAAGTGTCCTTTATTCAGAAGTGTTGACATATTATATAGCACTTTACAAGGCTTTTTCATCATTAGATCAGGCCATGCGCCAGTGAAGCTTACAGTCTGTTCTTCACCATTCATTCACACGTGCACCCACAGATTAATTCATTAACCTGTATGTTTTTGATGTGTTTGAGGCATCTGGAAAAAATTGAAGTCCATACATAATTATTATTTTTTGTAGCACCTGTACATAGTAAGGGGATACAAACACAAGATAGAACAGTTTACACATACGTCTCTTGAAACCAATATAGTCAGTTACAAATTCATTATGTTAGGAAACAATAGGGGGAGGGTGGTGCTCCTAAGAGCTTACATAAAACCTCTCACTAATAGGGGGATTGTATAATCCTCTGGGAAGGGCTAGGAAGAGAGTGCAGTTATAGTAAAGACCCCCAGATGTAGGTGGAGGATGGTGTAAAACACACTTGGTGCAGAACTTAGCAAATGTAACGCAGATTCGTGGGCATCAATGCCTTTATACCTTTTAGCACCAGCTAATTAGCAGACAGGCAATCATATATTTCAAATATATGCTTTTAGATTTAGTTTATCCACTGTGACTTCCTAAAGTGCAAAATAGCAACAGAAAAAAGGGACACAAATCCCAGTGTTCAAATAAATGGTGTTAGATGGAAAAAAGTGCGCAATGCAATGCAAAAATTTTTCCCTTTGCGCATAGATAAGAAGTGTGGAATACAATGCAAATCAAACACCACCGGGAAAGAGATTCCATGTTTTGTTGTTTGCACTTGTGCATGACCCAGCCACTGCCATTGCTTCACAGCACATCAAACTGCAATTATTTTGCACAAAGCTTTCTAAAAATAAATGCCTTTTTTTACTTCTTCCCCATGTCCTGCTGCCCAAGTTACTTTAAAAACAAGGTAAACAGATTCTGGAAATTAAAGGAACAGTAACACCAACAATTGAAAGTGTTTTAAAGTAAAGAAAATATCATGTACTGTTGCCCTGCATTGGTAAAACTGATGCGATTGCTTCAGAAACACTACTATAGTTCACCTAAACAAGCTGCTGTGTAGCAATGGTAGAAATTAAAAAAATAAAATATGGCACAGGTTAAATAGAGGATAACCGATAACATTATGTTCTACAGAGCTTATCTGCTATGATCGGTTTACTGATTAGAATAGACAGATATAAATGTGCCCTGAAATGGTAATAGTCAGATATAAAACTCACATGATATAGAAATAGACATGGCCTGTTCAGGTATGTTAATAAATTAATTTGTGGGTGCACGTGTGAATGAATGGTGAAGAACAGACTGTAAGATTCACTGGCGCATGGCCTGATCTAATGATGAAGATGCCTTGTAAAGTGCTATATAAAATGTCAACACTTATGAATAAAGGACACTTATTTTTTAAACAGGTAGTGGACCTGTTATCCAGAATGATTGGGCCCTGGGGTTTTCCGGATAACGGATCTTTCAGTAATTTGGATCTTCATACCTTATGTGTACTAGAAAATCATGTAAACATTAAATAAACCCAATAGGCTGTTTATTCTTCCAATAATGTGGATGTTATGGAAATATATAGATATGAATATGCCCTGATATGGGAATATACTAAATATAATGTACATGATATGAGCATAGACCGATATGAATGTGGAATAGACAGATACGGTATATTTGAATCCTTGAAGAGTGTCTTGATGCAGGTTGGGATTGAGCTAATGCTCTTATCTTTCTTATCTTTGTTCATTTTCAGTTAGGAGTGCATGGGTGATGTCAACTGTTACAACCGTGAGAATAGGTTGTAATAAAGTAATATTTATTCATTATACATGTATTCATTATAACCCACAGTATAGAGTTTATATTGAACATTACTGTGTGCAGTAGCTGTTTACTTTTGTGTTGTATGCGTCCGTGTTTTTTTCCCCAATTCAATAAAGAGATTATTTCCCCTTTGATTTGGCAAATCTCTGCTTCGCATGCCATAATCTCCTGTCTGCCTCCTTGAGTAGTTTAGCATAACAATAAGCAGTCAAGCCTGTTCATCTGGTGAGAAGCCTGCCTTCCCCTGCCGAGGGGGACGCCTTCAACCAATCATATTCAAGGACTCATCGGCGCTCTGCTCATATGACCTTAGCTACTAATTAATTCTGGAATCAGGTGGGAGAGGTAGTAGAAGTTTGTTCATTGGCTGTTTAAGATAAAGGAAAGGGGAAAAAAAACCTCCGCATTGAAGTTTCAGCAGAACACAGTGAGCAGGGAGTGTCTGCAGGTATGCTGAAAGAAAGTCAGACAGAGTTTCAACTGCAGGAACGGTAGACAGTTCAATGGATTCCTCATTACCAGGCACCAAACCGTGTTGTTTCCAGGCTTCTGTATCAAGGGGGGTTTTGGGAATTAGGCTGCCAGTTCAAACCTGGTAAAAGAGCCAGTGTTCTGGATGAGCACTTTTCAGCATGTACCATACAGGACGGCAGAACATGGATCTATAATTCCTGAAAGAGAGTGCAACATAATGAGCTGGGAGTTTGAGGATTATCAGAACCTACGGCAGCGGGATCCGTTTGAATATCCCAAGTGCTACAGGGAACAGAGATACGAGGAGAACGTTAGAGCATCGTTTGTGAGGGAAGAGCAGTATAACACCGACAGCAGGAAATATGATAGAAGAGCAAAAGCCTATAGGCAAGCAGATCAGTGTGATTATTACAGGACGTCCCAGAATGAGGACTGGATTGGGTATAGCGACGCAGAAAGATATTATGACTACAGGGAGAATATCTGTGACTACCCTGGAAAATACAGGAATGGAGGTCGGTATGAGGACAGAAAAATAATTTATGACGATGGGAATTACTGTTCACAGAACATAAACGCCAACTCTCGTTATGCTCCCAGAAGGGAGTATGACATTCCCAGTGACGATCGACATTATCAGGAATATAGTCCAAGAAAGAGTGAATATTACGATCGAGACATGGAGCCATACGGATATACCTCACATCGGACTTTAGATAAGAGATATTCTGACCCAGATCGGGGAGATTATTACTCTATGGATCGCAAAAGTGGTGATTATTACCAGAAGGACAATAGGAGGACCAAGGATTATTATAGCAGAGACCCCAAACTGGACAGATATGGAGAAATTTCAAATGGAAAATCTAGAACCTCTTATAAGGACTATGAGGATTACCCAAGGGAGAAAGAAGAAGAAAGGGAATACATCGAAGTTAAAAAATCCAGGCAAAAGGACAGCAATGTAATGAAGGGTAATGCTCGCCATTATGACTTTTTACCTTTGGATTGTGATGATGTGGATGGTGACAGCAAGAGAATTCAGACCAAGGACCAGAGCTCATCTGATAGATATTATGATGACAGACGGAGAGACAGAAGCCATTCCTTTGAATCAAAACCTCAGAATTATTCGAAACGCACTGGGTATGATTTTGAATGCAGTTCTCCTGATGGAGTGGACCTGTGTTTGAATTTTCAGAGAACTTCCAAGGAAAACTACAAAGATCAGTACAGGGACAGAAAGCCATTGGATGAAAATTGGGGGGAGTATGATGATTTTGAGACTGGGGGGAAATGTACCAGAGAAAAGGATAAAAGAGATTATCTCAGGAGTTTGGAGGATATGGCAACTAATGGCCCTGATAGGTATGACAGAGACCAAAAGGATATGTACAGATTGGAATATGAGGATTGTCATGCGCCAAGAAGTTCTCATTCATTTGAACGACCGCAGAACCAGGATCATGAGACCTACATCAGGCCCGAAGTCCTTTCCAATGTAGACATCATGAAGAGAAACAGCATTTACAGGAGGACGGCACCCAGCAGCCTACGACGGTCAGAATTTGTGCAGAACAGGAAAAAGAGGCAAGGTAAGTGACCACATTCTCAAGAAAGTGCAATGGTTTACGCCTTTATTATAGTGTCTAACATATCCAGTTCCCTGCAGCAGTGCTAATGGTACAGTTCAGCAGCAACAAATGATCTTGGTAGTTTCTTATGTTTTAGGATTGTGAGTAGTAATATATGTTGTACCAAGTGCTGTGCAGAGTCGGTAGGCTAGAATAGAAAAAGAATGGCAAAAAGTTTGCTGGGAAAAAACATTTTGAGACAAGTGGACGTGCAATAACAAATCAAAAGTGACACAGATCCAGGTTTCTGTTATTCAGACCCCTGCTGCTGTCTGGCTTGTGATTTTTAAGCTGGCCATAGACGCAAAGATCCGATCGTATGAATCGGGAATTCATACGACTTTCGGACCGTGTGTCCCGTCATTTTTCAGCCGGCTGAGATCGGTCGTTAATATCTCTGCGTGTATTGCCGCTCGTGTGATTTTCAGTGGGAGACTGTCACTAGTTTTGTCGGACATAACTTTCGTACGATTGCTGTCAGGGGCAGAACATCGCATGATCTGTTCTTTTCTACTTTATTTGATCTGAATGATTAATGGCAGGTCGGGAGTTGGGAAAGTCCGATCGTTTGAGGATTCGAACGATCGGATCTTTGCATCTGCACAAGAACTTTTAGGCAATTGCCAAATCAGGCAGTAGGGTGATATTTGCCCCCCCCCTCCCCATGCAGTTAGGGGAGTACTAATACCTATGATATGTGCATAGGAAAATTGCTCCCACTGGCTGCTGCAAAACTGTTGTAAACCACAGTTCACTCAAGGGCACCCCCCCCTGCACTCCCTTCTTTAGCGGCACGTATATTAAGGGGCCGATTCACTAAGGGTCGAATATCGAGGGTTATTTAACCCTCGATATTCGACTAGGAATTAAAATCCTTCGACTTCGAATATCGAAGTTGAAGGATTTAGCGCAGATATTATTATTATTATTAACATTATTAACATGTATTTATATAGCGCCAACATATTGCGTTCGATCGAAGGATAATTCCTTCGATCGAACGATAAAAACCTTCGAATCGAACGATTCGAAGGATTTTAATCCAACGATCGAAGGAAAATCCTTCGATCAAAAAAAGTTAGGCAAGCCTATGGGGACCTTCCCCATAGGCTAACATTGACTTCGGTAGCTTTTAGATGGCGAACTAGGAGGTTGAAGTTTTTTTTAAAAAGACAGTACTTCGACTATCGAATGGTCGAATAGTCGAACGATTTTTAGTTCGAATCCTTCGATTCGAAGTCGTAGTCGAAGGTCGAAGTAGCCCATTCGATGGTCGAAGTAGCCCAAAAAAAACTTTGAAATTCGAAGTTTTTTACCTTCGATATCCTTCACTCGAAGTTAGTGAATCGGCCCCTAATTGTTGAAATTGATCTAGTATTATCAAAAGTTATGGAAGCTTTCACATATATAACAGTATAACAATTACATCAAGCTCTTTCTGAAATATTTTATACAAGTGAATAGAGAACTGTGACATCTCATTCTTGGTGGCTCTGTTTTCACCCTGTGATAAATTTCCCCCTTTGTGTACCTAAAGTATAGTTAGTATGTTAAAAATAGTACCAGCATGTTTTTTTTCTCCCTAAGCAAAACTTTAACTTTATTGGTTGTGTGCCTTGAAGACAACACAAGAATCAGAAGTCCTCAGAATTGGAATAAAGTGCAAGGCAATAAGCAATAAGCTAGCCTAACAATGTCATCAAATTAACATAAGCTAAAGTTAGTGTTGCACTAACCCTAAATATGTTCAGTATATACACCAGTGGAGAAAACGACATGTTTGATGCTAGGCTTAATATTTAATTGTAAACGAATAGATCTGCTTCACTTTTCCTTTACAAGCCTTCACTTTTTCAGACACTTGTGTGATCTTGTATAGTACTGCATATTTCTGCAGTGTCATTACATTCATAATAAAAAAAAAAGTTCATACTTTTGTAAGTATCAGAGATTTATTACCAAGTATGTTCTGCATCATTAAAAGACACGTGTAGGTTGGTAATGTTGGGGGTGTATCTCCTGCCTTAGAGTAATTAGTAAAGTAATAGCTGACCTAGCACCGACAGTGGGCATTTGAGTAAAACAAAATAACCCTGTTCTTTGTCACATCCCCCACAGGCTATTCATCTTTCATTCTATTCCTCCCACTTTCTTCTGACACTTCCATTCACTCCTGCTAACCAGCCCCAGCTTTATGTTTATGGGCAGTTTCACAGCACATTGTGTAGGCCGGCCTTTGAATGGTAGCAGACTGCTATGTTAGAAGTACCAGAAACGCAGTATGTAGCCTTCTACCCTATAGATCTGTGGTCCCCAACCTTTTTTTACCCGTGAGCCACATTCAAATGTAAAAAGAGTTGGGGAGCAACACAAGCATGAAAAAATCCTTTGGGTGCCAAATAAGGGTTGCGATTGGCTATTTGGTAGCCCCTATGTGGACTGACAGCCTACAGGAAACTCTGCTTGGCACTTTACTTAGTTTTTATGCAATTAAAACTCGCTTCCGAAACAATTGGATCATAATGTAGACCTGTTGGAAGTGGACTGTCCAAGCAGGACTTTGATGAATTTTTGGTCAGCTACTGGTCAGGCAGGCCACATACCTGGGACAATACGCTGCCAATTCTTAACCCTATGGAAGATTTACGTTAAAAGTGTCAAACAGAAATAGTACTAAAACTGTAGCAGCCATTGAGTACTAAATAAGGCAGTAGTATAGGAACTCATGGCAACCAGTTTCATGTTGTCTTTAATGGCTCCAGTGCAGATAAGAAAAACGAGCATGCACAAATGACAGAGGAGACTATAGCTCTCTGGGGCCCTGTACAGGTATAACATTTTGGGCTACCTGTGACTACAACACATGAGAAAATAGAATGGCACACCTTCCTGTGACTACACCCACTGCTCCACAACACTATCCTCCGTTAATTTAAATTTCTTAGGATGGAAAAAGGTTTTGGTCCCAAACCAGTCTGTTGTCCAAAGTAGAGACACCGGCACCAGCAAGTTGTGGTGCACACTGACATGTTTGTTTAAGACATCAGACATCTAATGTACATTGTTAGACTATGGGCAACAGGCTGTTGTCAGCGGCTGTTTCAGCTTGCATATTTGGGCTGACCTCAGCCTGTGTGTGATCGCACACAGGCTGATCAGATTCAAATCAATGGAGCAGGGGCACTGAGCAGATCTGCTTCTCTCAGCCTACAAAATTACGCAGTCTGACAGCCTGTGTGCCCATAGCAAAGAGTAGAAAGAGCAAATAGGAACTAGAGGCCCCCATAGACGCAGCTATTTTTCTTTTATGAGCGACCGATTTTAATGCAATCCAACCAATCCGTCAAATTATCGTGAGGTTAGTAGTGGGAATCGAACAATCATGTATCTAACGATTTTTCGTCCGACATCGGTCAGAAAATTGATCAGCCAGGTTAGAAAATTTTCATCGGTCACAGTGAAATCCACCTTTTGTCCAATTGTTTGCAGGGCCAAGCAGGCAGCTACCCTCAGTTTTCCTGGCTTCAACTAGACAACATTGCTTGAAATGGTCTTTTTAGTTGATGGACAAATCGTGCATTTAAACGATCGTTTCAAGATAAGCTTGGTCTAACGATAAGGGTCACAGGCAGATTCGGGGAGATTAATCTCCCCGCGACAAATCTCTTCTTCGGGACGACAATCTCCCCGAAATACCTTCCCTCCGGCTAGAATGAAAAATCGCCAGCTGGATGGCACTCGCGTCGCTTCATTTTTCGAAGTCGCCCGAAGTTGACTCACGAGGAAACTATGGGCGAAGCGCAGCGAGTGCCATCCCGCTGACGATTTTTCATTCTAGCCGGCAGGGGAAGGCAGTTTGGGGAGATTGTCTCCCTCGAAGAAGAGGAGATTTGTCACCGTGGTGGCTAATCTCCCCGAATCTGCCAATGTGTCCTTACCCTTAAAAATCTTTACATCTATGGCCAGCTTAGTGTAATGTATCATTGTTCATTAATCTTGCTAGGACCAACCTACCCTGCTTTGCACACATTTCACACTATTTCTAGAATGCCGCACAGCCTGGCAATTGCTACACGTGACCCCGAAGTTTTGACCTGAGCCGTGAGTTTCCAAGCTTTGAAAGAATTTTAAACTTTCCTCCTTAGCAAACAGTGAGCGCCAGATGCACCAGTTACTTGCCAGTTCAGAGCCCGGCCCCATACACATATCATACCAGGACTTTGGAATCGTTTGTAGCCTGCAAAAAGCACACTGTAAATACAACCTTTGTGACGGGTGTGCGTTGTAGGAATTTCCTTTTTACTTTACTCTCAGCATTGATTCTAACGGGGATTTGTGTCTGTAACTCCTATTTTCTGACAGTGATAGAATTTTAATACAAGTACCCAGGGCTGCAGCACTCTTGCATATTTCCATAATTTGGATTGTCATACCTTAAGTTTATAGAAAATCACTTAAACATTAAATAAACCCGATAGATTGTTTTTCTTCCAATAAGGATTAATTATATCTTAATAAACAGAAAGAAAGTGCAGTGGGTCTGCTCCAACAGAAAAAGTATGGATATAAAGTTATAGAAAAATAACAAACAGTCTCGTTACATAAACCCTAGTCCAAGGGTTGCCAAAACTAGAAAAAACGTAAAGAGGCCTCCTAACAATAAATGCATTATATGTATGTATACATGTATAGCCTAACACGTTTCGTGCCAAGTGGGCATATGAGCATGTGCCCACTTTACAATTTCTTATGCTACTGCATTTATTGTTAGCAGGTCTCTTTACTTTAGTGATTTTTAATTATATCTTAGTTTGGATCAAGTACAAGGTTATTATTACAGAGAATAAGGAAATCATTTGTAAAAAATTGGATTATTTGGATGAAATGGAGTCTATGGAAGATAGCCTTCCTGTAATTCAGAGCTTTTTAGATAACGAGTTTCCAGATAAAGACAAATTCGCTACTTAGGTTTGCAGTATGTAGCTTTTAATCTATTATCTATCAGCGGGTTCATGTTGGGTTTTAACACGCAGTCAGGGTATGATAATTTTTTTTGGGATGTTCATCTTGTCTGCAGTGAATATCAGCAGAGCTTACTAATATTTATGGGCTACAGATAACAAGTTGAAAGTTGACAGAAAAGCCTATAGTCATCATTCCATTGTGGGCAGGATACTTTGCTACTTCTAACTGTATTAAATATATTGTTTTTATGGGTGTGCACTCAGTTTCATGTCGATTTTGTATCCATCCAATTTTAAAGGGGTGAGGTGGCTTCCCTGTCTGAAGTGACGCAGGCTGCCCATCCCATTCCAGATTGTCAGACTTTTAATATGTGTGGAATGTCAGCATTAAAGAGGTTAAATTAATATCTCGACTGAATTCTATTGGTTGTCATTTATATGCTTCTCCTCTCCCTAACAGGTGGTTTGTCAATATTTGGCAGTTAGTCACTGTGGCTAGAGATACTACCTGAAGTGACTAACCCAAAGGAAAGTCTGTACTTATTTCTCATTGCAGTCTGTTAGGAACACACCTTGTAACTCTGGTTTCCTGGTTTTATAACTGAAACGATGGACATTATATCTTAGCAAGAGATGGTTATGGGGCTATATATCATGTGAATAAACTGACATTTGTTTTACTTTATTTTCTTTTAAATGTTCTGTTTATACCTGTACCTTACAGTACAGTAGACCCCCCATTTTCAGGGGACCAGGAAAAAATTTTGTAAAATATGGGAAAATGTAAAATCAGGGAATTGTGTTAAAGTAATATATTCTTCAAAATCTTTTAAAATCAGGGTACTTAAAATCGAGGTTTCACTGTATATATATATATATATATATATATATATATATATATATATATATATATATATATATATATATATATATAGTGTATATATATAATATATTGATTAAGTAACACATCTTGATAAAGGTTGCAGAACACAACCGAAACGTCGATGTACAACCGATGTAATTGCTCTTTGTATTCTAAATAAACTCTTTGGAGTAAAGAAGATACGGTGTGCGTGCTACTCTCTGGTCTTATATATATATATATATATATATATATATATATATATAGATAGATAGATAGATAGATAGATATATCTATCTATCTATCTATTTTTTTTTTCTATTAATTGATATTGATTGGGAGCTGTCATATTAAACAGTGCTCCCACTGGCCAAATTATCATGAAATGGTCAGTGCTGTTATACGTCAGTGCCCTTTTGTTACAATACAGAGTAGTGCTTGTCCGACTTGTGACTGCATATTTCCCATACTGCATGCTTAAGTATATATTGTATTAAAGTGATGATGCCATGTTAGTTAGTAGTAGCAACAGCAGAAGTAGAATTTGGTTGTGTTCAACTGACTACAATAGGGATTGCAGAAAGTAGCACCATCATATCCAGGACAATAGCATTATCTCTATAGTAATCCTCTACACTACAGTAATAAAGGTGTGGTGTTCCCTGATCTGGAAACCCAATTTTCCAGAAAGCTCAGAAATCAGCAATGCCTTTTCCTTGCTTACACACAAATAATTATTTTTTGGCTTATTTGCTTTTTTCTCTATAATAAGACTGCTGCAGAAATCTGCATTGTTAGCAACCTGTTGGGGTTGTTTTGTTGCAGCCTTAAGGAAGGGTGCTACAAATTTCAGAAAGACCCCTAATCTAGAATACCCAAGGTGCAAATGGGCATAATAGAGCCCACACCTTGTTTGGCTGAAGGCAGCCATTGTGATTTGCATGATATATTATTATTAACATGTATTTATATAGCGCCAACATATTGCGTAGCACTGTAAAGTAAATGTGATTATACAACTAAATCACATGAATTATATACATAGAACATATGGAGTTACATACATCACAATCAATACCGGTACAAAAGGGAAGGAAGGCCCTATGCAGAAAAAGCTTACACTCTAAAGGGAAGTGAGTAATACACAAGGTGTGGGAGTGGGCAACATCGAATTAAGTGGGTGAGAATTGTGGTACTGTATGTGGTGTTGCATTTGGTAGTTAAGCAGAGTGAGGGTAGGCTTCACGAAAGAAGTGCGTTTTAAGAGATTTCTTGAAAGCAGAAAGGTTGGGAGAAAGTCAGACAGACCATGGGAGAGAGTTTCAGAGGAGGGGTGCAGCCCTTGCAAAGTCTTGAATGCGAGCATGTGAGGAGGTAATGAGAGAAGAGTTGAGTAGCAGATCAGTAGAGGAGCATAGTAAGCGGTTGGGTGAGTATATAGAGATGAGTTCAGAGATGTAGGGTGGGGCAGAGTTATGAAGTTCTTTGAATGTCAGGGTCATTCATTTGAATTTGATTCTGAAAGGTAGTGGAAGCGAGTGCAGCGATTGACAGAATGGCATGGCAGAGGAGGAGCGGTTGCTGAGGTGTATAAGCCTCGCAGCAGTGTTCATTATGGACTGGAGAGGTGACAGTCTCTGGAGGGGAAGGCCAATTAAAAGAGAGTTACAGTAGTCTAGACGTGATATGACGAGAGAATGAATAAGAATTTTGGCAGCATCTTGGGCGATAAATGATCGTATATAGGGAGTGATATTATGAGACAATTTCCAATTAGTTTTCATTCTTTATAATTTGTGTTTTTTTGACTTATTAAGCTTTTTATTCAGCTGCAATTTCTGCAATCTGGTATCTAGGGCCCAAATAACCCTAGCAACCATGCATTGAATAAGAGACTGGTATATGAATAGCAGAGGGCTTGAGTAGAAAAATGAGTAATAAAAAGTAGCATTAAAGGGGTTGTTCACCTTCAATGTACAAATCTTATGAAACCACTAACAATGCTCTCAATGTGTTAGAAAAACCATTTTCCATAACAAAAAGTAAAAATGCCATTGTAAAAGCTAATTTCTATACCTATTAACTCAGCCCTTCTCCTGTCTCTCTGACCTGTTTTCTGAAGTGATGGGAGTGGCCTATTTTGAACCTGACACACCAAGAACTTCCTATATGATGACATCATCATGCCCAGGCTTTGCCCTTACTTGTTTCCTATTGGATGTTGATACTGCCCTCCTCCTAGTAATTTATTGGGTGCTTGTGAACTGTAACCAGTCACATAATTTGAATGATCATTGGTTGATTACTCAATTGTAATGGCAGAGGTTAACAGACGCAGCATATAAACAAACCTGCCTTGCAACAAACAATCACACAGTCATGCAGACAAATACTGCAGAAAAGGAAGGAGCAATATTGTTTGGCAACCTTTGGCATTAAGGGTAATGTCAGTTATTTACAAAATTGCAACAAAACCAGCACTGACTTGCTTAGAAACGTATGTAACTTACACATCTAGCAGGGACAGTAGGGCTGCCACCTCTCCCTTTTAAAACCAAACACATATGAAATCCACAGGCTGCATGGCTAATTATCAACTCATTTAGATGCTGCAGACTGAACTGATTTCTGTGCAGCCATGTATCATGCATCTAAATGAATTGCTAATTAGCCATGCAGGCTGTGGATTTCATATGTGTTTGGTTTTAAAAGGGTGAGGTGGCAGCCCTAAGTGACAGGCAGAGCAGTGATGAGGGCAGGTACATTTTTTGAACATTTTGTGCGCTCTCCCAGGGGGGCAGTAATTTACCTTGGAAAACGATACCTTTTTTAAGTGTTCCACTTCTGGAACAAGATTTAGAGCTCTAAATACCAAAAAATTAAAAAGTTATATTTTTCATGATATAGGGATCTATACCAGAAAAATATTTTACCTTTTTTATGAGGTAAATACACAAAATAATACATGGACACCCCCCCCCCCCAAAAATAATAATATATTTCTGGAAAGTACAAGTGTCATCTCCCATAGTAGCCATTATAATCCAATAATTCAAATTTTTAAAAATGTGATTTCTTTTTCCTGTGTAATAATAAAACAGTCACTTGTACTTGATCCCAACTAAGATATAATTAATCCTTATTGGAAGCAAAACCAGCCTATTGGCTTTATTTAGTGTTTACACCATTTTCTAGTACTAAGATCCAAATTACAGAAAGATCTGCTATCCGGAAGACCCCAGGTCGCAAGCATTCTGTATAACAGGTCCCATACCTGTACCTTGTACTTGATCCCAACTAAGATATAATTAATCCTTATTGGAGGCAAAACCAGCCTATTGGGTTTATTTAATGTTTACATGATTTTCTAGTAGACTTAAGGTATGAAGATCCAAATTATGGAAAGATCCATTATCCAAAAAACTCCTGGTCCCAAGCACCTTGATCCCCCCATCTGCACAGTTGAAGTCTCTACAGTACACAGCCCACACTCCCCCTCCCTCTCACAAACTTGTAACAGTTTCTCTTCAGTACCTGAATGCTGCTCAAATTCCCCAGCACAGCCCAGCACAGGAAGCAGCGGCAGATTGACAGCAGACATAGCCAATAGGAGTTAAGTTAGCTGCCAGTACAATGTGTGATGTCATATAAGGAAGAGGAAGTGAACACTGTAGTGTTTTTGGGGGTCAGTGACCCCCTCCCAGCACAGGGTCTGTGTGGAACTGAAGGATTAGTACAGGGACACTTCTGAGGTGAATATCTCTTGAACTGTACTTTTTCTGTTAACTATTTCTATGGAAAAGTTTTTTCTATTCATGTGAACTGTTAGATTTGTCAATTTGTTACAAAGGTGAACAACCCCTTTAACAATAAATTTGTAGCCATTTGTTTTTAGATGGGGTTAGTCACTGCTTCATTTGAAAGCTACAAAGAGTCAGAAAAAGAAGGTAAATCATTTTAAAAAATTAAAAAATGAACAATGAAAATCAATTGAAAAGTTGCTTAGAAATTGCCATTCTGTAACATATTTAAAGTTAACTTAAAGGCGAACCACTCCTTTGAAGAAGAGAGGATAGGTAGGGACAGTGAAGTTTTCATTTAAGCACTACTCACTCACTCTCTTGGAATGAGGAAAGTTGCTGGTGCGTCTGGTTGTGTGAAGTTTTGTTGTGCAACATCAGATTCCTCCGTGCAGCAGGGCCGTGTCTTGTCCCCGTGACATTAGGGAAGGAAAGGGAGGAGTGTGATGGAATGCAGTGCTGTTAATCCCCTCTCTATGTTAAAAGGATACAAAGTTTGGAGAACAAAGACTGGGATTACAGGAAAACCACTAATACAAAAATATACAATTGCTCCAAAATGATGTGATTTATCCGTGCTTTGATCAGTGCACAGCTGGAAAGCCAGGGTTGTTGCCTTCATTTCTATCATTTTAAAGTCTGTTTTTAAACAGACCAGAAAATAAAAAAGGTATGAGTAGCATACTGTGCATGCAGAACATTTCTTCTCAGTTTTAAATACAAAAGCATGCTCTTATGTTCTTGCCCCACTAAAGTAAATCAAGTCTCAGAAGTCCTAGGACCTAAAGGGCAGAGACGCACAGGATTCGGGGAGATTAGTCGCCCGTCGACAAATCTTATCTTCAGGGCAACTGCCTCTCCGCCGGCTAGAATGTAAATCGCCGGCAGGATGGCACTCGGAGCTCTTTGCTTTCCGAAGTCGCCCCGAAGTTTCCTCGTGAGGCAACTTCAGGCGACTTCGGAAAACGAATCAATCCGAATGCCATCCCGCCGGCGATTACATTATAGCCAGCGGGGAGGCAGTTCTGGGGGTTTGTTGCCCCGAAGAAGAGGAGATTTGTCGCCGGACAACTAATCTCCCCGAATCATAGTGTGTCTCTGCCCTAAATTAAAGTTATGACGTTTCCTGTAAAGTAACTATTGCAGGGCTTTCCGTCTTCTTTGGCATTTAGTGTAAATCTTATGTCTTGTAAATTACTGTGGGGACTAATGTTTCCTCTGAAACATCTGTGGACATGATTTACAAGTGACACATTTCCAACGTGACGTATGATTCAGGTGCCTGATGATGTATTTAGCAGCAATGTTAATAACATCAGCTCCAGTGCCTCACCTCAGTTTCATCATAACACAAATATAATATATTAGGACCATTCTCCTGTTCAGCAGTGCATTGACAGCTTTCTTATATGGAAACTTTCAGTTCACTGGCTGTGGAGAAATAAAGCCTCTGACTCTACCTGCCCCTGTTCATTACTTTCATCACTTTACAAGGAATGCTTTGAGTTCTCAGGTGACAGTGTGTGGCCTCTGTATAAAGCGTGCACAAAGGATACACTGGTATATGCATTGAGATCCGGCTCTCAAATCATATTCAGTACAAAGAACCTTTCTTCCTCATTAAAACTTCATCTCTTCTACAGAATCCGGCATTCAGAAGATTTTAATGGTGACTTCGGTTGATACCCACAACAAATTTATGTACCGTATAATTACAGTCATTTGTATTTTGATACAATTTCATATGAATCACTGAGCAAACTACATATTTAAGGGCAAGTCAACCCCTAAATAAAAAGAAACCTAATTCTAAGCAATTTTCCAATATACATTTTTATATTGTATCATACATGTTTTCAATGCAAATGAATGCAGCATTTGTTAAATTCCTGGTTGTAAAAAAATGTTCCCCGGCAAAGACAAGTCTGTTAGGGCAGAGACACACGCTCAGATTCAGGGAGATTAGTCTGCCTTCCCGCTGGCTAGAATGTAAATCGACGGCGGGAGTGCTGTTTTCCGATGTCGCCCGAAGTTTCCTCGTCAGCCAACTTCGGGCGACTTCAGAAGACAAGTGTTCCGAGTGCCATCCCGCCGGTGATTTACATTCTAGTCGGCGGGAAGGCAGTTCGGGGAGATTAGTTGCCTTGAAGAAGAGGAGATTTTTCGCCGGGCAACTTATCTCCCCGAATCTGAGCGTGTGTTTCTGCCCTAAATCAGCTGGCTTGTCTTACATTGTATCAACACTCTGAGCCACCAGGGCAGTTGCTTAGAATTATGTTTTATAAGGCAAATAATTATTTTTTGGGTTGACATTCCCTTTAAACATTGCATAATAAAAGAGAATGCTGGTCACTATGGCACTATAGACACACAACGGGGGATATTTTATTTCAGGGAGTGCTATGCCCTCCATATTATATGGCAACACATGAATAAATGCCAGTATGTGATGGCCCTAAGACACATACAAATTCTGCATACTTAATTGCTAATAAATGATTATGACTTCATGGTGGCACAGACACCAGTAAAGACTTCCGCGTGCATTTGAATAAACCACTAATTAGCCATGTAAGATGAGGAAGAGGTGAGATGCCAGTTATACATTATATAGTGATTGTAATATAATGATCCTCAGTGTTATTATTATTCTGCTATAACCTGCTCTATGTCTGTGCTCATACCTCTTCCCCACATATATGCTCAGTCAGCAATTTGGGAATTTCTGGGAGTAAAAATGAAGACCCGGAAGGTTTATAGGTTAAACACGATCTTCGAAAATACAGTAAGGGGCAGATTTATTAAGGTTTGAGTTGTGTTTTCCACGAAAATTCAAGTTTTCGAGTTGATTTTTTTGGTCAAAATTCACATTTTCATGTTAAACTTTTTTTTTAATTGTTCATGTTTTTTTTTTAAAGCCCAAATTTTTAAAAAATGTATTATATCCTGACTCTGGAAATAGCTCAAATCCAAAAACACACCATCTAAAACCTGTCAAGGTCATGTAGGAGTCAGTGACAGAGGTCCCTTGAACCATTTGAAGGTATTAATAGCCTTCATGATGTTTGAGTTTTTTTCAGAGGGTTTTGCCCGAAAATTCGATTAATTCCAGCGATTGGAGTTTTTCCCACTGAAAATTCGATCAATTAGGGTAGGACTAAACGGACATTCTTGGCGGCTTCCGATGCGCTGCAACAAAACGCATGTGACAAATCACATGCAATGGAAATAAGGTAAGAGATAGAAATGTCGGCGGAAGTCACAGCGTTGATCCAACGCGACACGACTGTTAGATGCAGACTCAGTGTGCAACATCTACATCTGACAGTCGTGTCGCGTTGGATCAACGCTGTGACTTCATCCGACATTTCTATCTCTTACCTTATCTCCGTCTAGGGTTGCCACCTGGCTGATATTTTACCGGCCCGGCCGGTAAAAATTATGGTTGATCCCCATGTTATTAATAGGGAAAAAAGATAAATATATTTTTATCCAAAAAAGATGGCGACCCTATTTTGATCGCAGCACATCTGATCCAGGTGAAAACATCCATGTAGTCCTACCCTTAGAGTTTTAAGGTTGTTAACCCGGAACTCGCTGATTTGATTTTTATTTTAATTTAGAAACCATTCAAGTTGTGAGTTCATTCGAGGTATATAAAACTCTAAAATGTTACCTTTGATAAATAACCCCTAAGTGTATTTGGAAATGTTATTGGAATTAGGGGACTATTAATCAAAAATACACCAACCAAAACCTGTTATGTCTCTGTTATGTCATACTATTTCACATATATAATAAACAACCGGGTCTTCAGGTTTCAGGTAGTTAAAGGAGAAACAAACCCTTAGTAAAAAAAAAAAAAATACCCTACACAGACCCCCCTCACCCATGTGAACTCCGCCGACAGAATCTGCTCAGAGGGGTAAGTAAAGAGTAGGGCATTTGCCTGGGAGAGGGGGAGGTGGGTCTATGTAGGGTAGGGGTAAGGTTTTTATTTTCTTAAGGGTTTGTTTCTCCTTTAATAGTCCCTCACCCCCCCCCCTGCAAAACAGCCTTTCCTAAATTCCTGTAGTTTTGGGCCTGGTTGCTAAACAGTTGCTAGGGGCCACACATTATGGCTGCATTCTTATTTATTTTAACCCCTTTTGTCCTAGGATGAGTTTTAGGGCAAATCCTTTTAGAGGCATCTTGGGGGTCCCAAGAATTTGACACAGAAGCAGTCTATCGCAGTTGATAAAAAAAACATACCAATGTGATTCTTAATAATTCCGTCATAAATGAATAGTATAAATGGCAAAAAAATGACAGCCTGTTTTCTGTGTTTAGATTTAGAAATATATTTTAAAAATAATTCTTTAAAATGCAGATGTGTTTTCAGGGAAGAATCAGTTTGTTAGGGATACCATGCTGCCTGGTCTTAAAGGGCCATGTCTTCTCTAAGACCATCCAGCAATACAGCACCACCCACTCTATATATGTATGTATAACTTTATTTTTAAAATGTTGAAGGGATCTGCAGCACTGTACAATACATAAAAGTACACACAAGGAGAACAAGTACAATAAGTATACACAAAGTACACATAGATAATATACGGACACAGAGCTTAAGTGCCATGTGGTAAGAGAGACAGTGGGAAGGAGGTCCTTGCCCTGTAGAGCTTACAATCTAAGTGCTGTATCTAATTATCTGCATTTTCCCTAATCATTATATAAATTCAACCAGTTTTATGTTCTTGTGAGGTCGGTGAAAAATTAGTGTGCAGCTCCCTCTCAATTGAGCAGAGAAAGGAAGCCTCGAGCATACAGTAATTTAGTGCCACCGCAGACAAAACCTGTACATTGTCAAATAAATTCCTTGCGCTCAGTTCAGAGTTTTTTCCTTTATAATTAATAAACTGAAGTGCAGAAAGCAAGTAGGAAATACAGGAATAAAAAAGCTATGGTTTCATCCAATGTGATTTATCCCAAAATGCCTCTAGATAATGTAGCAGTTTCTGACATTCATGGTGTGTTTATGCGCAGGACTGTGTGTGAAGCATCACATTGTATGGTAATGTTGTGCTGCCAGGTGTGCAAGCTGTTCTGCCGTGTTTGTACAGTGTGTGGATTTGGACCTCTGCACTCTTACATTGTATTGTCAGGATAAACAGATGTTTGTTTGTGTATTGTCTTTGTGATGTGCCCCCAGAAACCACAAATAGTTTCTCTCTATTATTGTTATTCATAGTGCAGGGCTTCTGCTTCCAGGGGTTTTCTATTAATGTTGTGACCAATAAATAACTAGGCTGGTTTGGTGTATTGGAAATGTATATGTTTACGTGAAAGTGATTCTGTTCAGTATATATAGTATAGTGCTATAAAGTTTTCAGTCAATTTCATAGAGGGTGTTAGTGAATATTCTCATTTATTCGGGTCATGGTATATCTGTAGAAATAAGTCAAATCAACTGGTAGTATATATATTTTGCCCTGCAAATCACAGACAAATCTGAGCATGTAGTAACACAAGGTGCAAGGGTAATATGTGAATCACAGCAGTCAGTTAAAAGGGTGGTTTGCCTTTATGTTAATTTTTTTGTATGTTATAGAATGGCTAATTCTAAGCAACTTTTCAATTGGCCTTTGTTTTTTCTTTTTTATAGTTTTTTTTTAATTGTTTGCCGCCTTCTGACACTTTCCAGCTTTCAAATGGGGGTTGCTGACACCACCTAAAACAATAATGTATTATTATTGCTACTTTATGACTTGTCTTTCTATTCATGCCCTCTATACATATTCCAGTCTCTTTTTCAAATCAAAGCACGGTTGCTAGGGTAATTTGAACCTGGAGAGCAGCTGAATAAAAACCTAAATAACTCAAAAACCACAAATAATAAAAAATGTAAACCAATTGCAAATAGGGTTGCCATCTTTTGTGGAAAAAAAATTCCAACCTTCATATAGATTTCTTTTTTCCCTGATCAACCATCATTTTTACCGGCCAGGTGGCAACCCTAATTGCAAATTGTCTCAGAAGATCACTCTCTACATGATAGCAAAAGTTAACTCAAAGGTGAACAACCCCTTTTAAGCCCTACAAATATACCTGTCCTACAACCATCATCTTATCTGCTGAGTATACCGAGCAGGTTGAATCCAACGGTATTCCCAGAATTATACAGGCTCTGGCATTTCAGAAATGAATGTATAGAGTTTGAGCTGTGAGTTCCCTTGCTATGAGGGATGAGAATTTCTATCTCATGTCCCTCCCACTATCCGCAGGATTAAATGCCTTTACTCCTGATCACTTGCTTGTGGCCTCCCAGCCATTGTTCCTGGTGCAGTCCCCAGCTATTAAGATGGTAATAATGGGAGAGCGGAATTGTTTCTCCCTGTAGTTGCTGTGAAGGGAAATGGGAGTGTGTGAATCCCCCCACAGATGAGAAAATCTCCAAGCAGTAGAAAAAGCAGGGAGCAACTGCAGTAGAACCCAAGGTAAGGAAATCAAGCTGGTGCTGGGGATTCCATTCCAGCCTGTGCAAAATGAACACAAGGTTGAATGGCTGAGGATGCTGGGAATAATAGTACACGACAGCTGCAAGGCTTAACTCGCCTGTTGCTCAATGGCAGCGACTGTATTGCTTAGACATTAACCACTTTAATGCCAGAAGTGGAGTGTAAAGCTGGCCATACACGGAGATATCTGCTCGTTTGGCGATGTTGCCAAATGAGCGGATCTCTCCCCGATATGCCCACATTGAGGTGGGAGATATTGGGCTGATCCAATCATGGGCCCTTGGGCCCAACAATGGGATCATAATGCTGCCAATACGGGCGGTCGGATCTACAAACAACGGGATTTGTAACCCAGCCAATTGAAATCTAGTCGACTTTCGGACAGATAACGATCGGGGAAGCCAGAGGGCCCCACGCATGGGCCGATAAACTGCCGACTCGGTCTGTTGCCAGCTTTTATCGGCCCATGTTTGGCCACCTTTAGGTTCATCATGAGCTGGGAGCTGCATGGCTGCAGGTTGGTCTGGTTTTGTGCAACGGAGGAGGGGGGGGGCAGATTAGTTCTGTTTAACCAAGTTCAAGACTTTCTTCTCCCTGGCAACAAAGAGAGAAAAAAATGCACCATTCAGCACCTTCTCTTATTACTCATTGTTGGCAAGTTCTTCCCCCACACATTCTTATCTTGAGACACTCATATATCTGCAGAAGAGACACGTGTAGTCAGACACCTATGGAAAGTACCCGGCTCAGGGTAGCACTGAAAAAACACAAGTTTTCCTTTGAGTTCTCTTTAGTAATGTGTTGCGGACTACAGTACTTACAGCAGACACAACATAACTTCATTGTTCCTTACAGTTTGTGCCATGTATAGGATTGACGCCTCACCCCTTTAATACCAACCACATATTGAATCGACATTCTGCATGTCCACAAAAATAGAAACAAATGGCACACTCACTTCAATGCTTCTGCATCAATTCAAACTGTTGACATTTTTATTTCGGTTTCAGCTGGGATCTCACTGAAATAAAAATGTCAACAGTTTGAATTGATGCAGAAGCATTGAAGTGAGTGTGCCATTTGTTTCTATTTTTGTGGACATTTGATGAAAGCTCTTTTTGGCAGCAGAGCTAACATTTGAGCACCTCTTATCGATTTACCCACATATAAGAAGTATAAAAGTTCTAACAGAAGAAAGTTGTGATATTTTGTACCTACGACATTCTGCATGGCTAATTAGCAATTAACTTAAATGCTGCATGGCTGAACAGAAATCAGTTCAATCTGCAGCATGCATCTAAATGAATTGCTAACTAGCCATGCAGAATGTCGATTTTTCCAATGGGGCTGTACTCACACAGGCGCGTGTAGGCGCCGAACGCAGGAAAAATGCAGCATGTTGCGTCTCAAACTGCGTTTGGCACCTACACGCGCCTGTGTGAGTACAGCCCCATTGAAAAAAGCTAAATGCGTCTATTCCTGCACTCCCCTGCGGCTGAACGCAGAAAAAGGGAACGCAGGGGAGCGCAGCTTCAACCGCTCATCAGTAAGAGCCCTTAAATGAACTTTTAGTATGATCTAGAGAGTGATATTCTGAGGCAATTTGCGATTGGATTTTATTTTATATTTTTATATTTAGCTTTTTATTGAACAGCTCTCCAGCTTGCAGAGTCAGCACTCTGGTTGCTAGGGTCCAAATTACCCTAGCGACCAGCATTGCTTTCAATAAGAATCAATTGGCCACTCTATAACATACAGGTATAGGACCTATTATCCAGAATGCTTGGGACCGGGGGCTTTCCGGATAACTGGTCTTTCTGTAATCTGGATCTTCACACTTTAAGACTACTAGAAAATCATGTAAACATTAAATAAACCCAATAGGCTGGCTTTGCTTCCAATAAGGATTGATTATAACTTAGTTTAAATCAAGTACAAGCTACTGTTTTATTACTATAGAGAAAAAGAAATTAGTTTTTAAAAATGTAAATTTATTATAATGAGTCTATGGGAGACAGCGTTTCCGTAATCCGGAACTTAAAAGTGAACCTTATCTTTAAAGGGGTGAGGTGGCAACCCTATCCATGTGCCATAGAAAAAAATGAATATTTACCTTTAGCCTGCTGCTAATGCTGAACTAAAGGCCACCTATGAGGCTTAGGCCTTAAAAGGTAGGCCCAACATAATCCGAGTGGGCCATTGTCTAGAACTGCCCTTGCTCTGATTACATACAACATTATTATTTATTGTATATTTTACTTCCACTGACTGAAGCTGTAATGTTGCAAATTCCAGCATCCTCTAAAAGCCAAAGTTAATGCAGACACAATGCCATTATGAATCATGTATCGATCCAGTTTCGATTTTACCGAATTGCCCTTCTTTTTGTTTGCTGCAGGTATAGATAACTTTCAAACTGAATACATATAAAATATACATGTTACATTTCTAATTGATGCAGACTTCTCTGGTTTCCATGTAGTCACAAATAAGGGCTGAACTCCGCAGGCAACAAGGTGGATGTAGTCGCATGCGTCCAAATATAATTGGACTGATAGAAAAATCGCCGGTATAAACTGCACATGACAAGACTGTCTGAAGACGCAGCATGCGTCAGGTGGAATGTCGTTATACCTGTGATTTTTCTATCAGTCCCATTCAATTTAGAAGTATCCGACTTGTCGTCTGCTTTTTATCGCGGTGACACCATCTGTCAAAAAACATAGTGGAGTTCAGCTTTAAGAGTTCGCTACTAATCAGCTACAGCATAGTTGTTGTTACATAATCCATATATAGTGAAATATAATCTAATATCGCTATACTGGAAGTGCTTAAAGGGGTTGTTCCCCTTTAAATTAATTTTTAGTATGATGCAGAGAGTGATGTTCTGATAAAATTTTCAATTAGTTTTAATTTTTTATTATTTGTCGTTTTTGAGTTATTTAGTTTTTAATCACCAGCTCTTCGGTTTGCAGTTCCAGCAATCTGGTTGCTATGGTCCAAAATACCTTGGCAACCATGCGTTAATTTGCATAAGAGACTGGAATATGAATAGGAGAGGGCCTGGATAGAAAGATGAGTAATAAAAAGTAGCAATAACAATACATTTGTAGTCTTACAGGGCATTTTTTTTTTTTTAGATGGGGTCATTGATCCCCATTTGAAAACTGGAAAGATCCAGGAGAAGAAGGTGAATAACTCAAAAACGATTAAAAAGTAAAAAATGAATACCAATTGAAAAGTTGCTTAAATTTTGCCAATTTATAAAATACTAAAAGTTAACCTGAAGGTGAACAATGTAAGCATTAAAGTGTGCAGGTTCAACTGTGTAACTGCCAATACTATAACCTGTAGTTTGGCACCAGCAGACTAACTGAGCTTGGTGCCTTTTCTAGATGGTCAAATACTTTTGAGGAATATTAGATGGAAGGTGTCTATACCGCTAAATTGCTTCATAATGTTGTTGGTTGAGGTTTGGGCTCTGTGGCCTGGAGCCATACAGTCTTACTCAGCCGCAAGCTATTGAGAAGCATGGAGATCGGGCTTCAGTGCAGAACCTGAAACTCCTGAGTAAGCTACCACACCTGCAGAAATATGCCGGTGTGAAGGTACACTGCCTTTCAATAGCCTGTTATTTCAACTGTCTGCCCCAAATGGTACTGAGTCCAACAAAATAAGTGTTAAAGTCACTCGGTTGCAGGTGGGTATAGAGCAGACACACCCAGAACATTACAGCAGTAAATGATTTAGTAATAATCATACAACTAAATCAGAGATCTGGTTCTTTCATCAGATCTATAGTAATAGCCAAACTGAAAACCTAGTATTTTTTATTTTTAAAGGGTACGTAAACCCCTGGATAAAATGTTGCAGAAAAGAAAACTATATAAAAGGTCTAAAGTTCTTTGTAATTGCCAGCTCTCCTTCAGCCAAGAATCCCATTTCCTACAATACCTTGCATGTTTCTTCGTGGGTCTGCTAATCAGTCAGGCACGGACTGGCAATCTGTGGGTTCTGGCAAATGCCAGAGGGGCTGCTATAAGGTCCCATAGAAAGTCAGTATTTATTGGGCTGGTGGGAGATGTTTGGGCCTCTATGTGGACTGATTGGGCCTCTGTGTACCTAAAATGCCAGGGCCTATTTTAATTCTCAGTCCAGACCTGATAATATCAGCTGCCACACTGTTTCAGTAGTCAGAACCAGCAGTGAGTGCAGAGAATAACAAGGGGGAGACAAATATTGCTTTCAGTAGCAATTACATTGCCCTAGTGCCATTGCTCTAATATGGAAATGTTTGCACAATCCTGTGATTTCATTCAGTTGGGCCCAATTTCAGCGCTCCCAATCTGTAATAGTTAACTCGTACCCAATCTATAGCTTTGGGAGGAATAAACCAGTGTACCCAGTGGGAATCACCATGACAATATTCATTATTTTTTTATTACATTTTGCTTATGTCATCCCATGTTATCTGTACTTAACTGTCTTTATGGTCTCACTGTTGATCAGAGTTCAGTTAACTTGCTCTGGGCAAGTTGTATATTAACAAGCTTTCATTTTACTTTCACGTGTTTGCGTTTTGCAAGAAACTGTTGCGACACGCTCTGTTCATTGGGTGTGTAAGCAGTGCAGGTGGGGTAGGGATATGACAAATATCTTTCACAGCTCAACATATTCCCAGCTGCTTGTTTGGCAAGGTTGCAGATCTCTGCCCATTTTGCTAGGCAGTGGGGTTATATAGAGCTGATCAATCATTTGGCCCCATACACAGACTAATAATGAGCCTTGAATCGCATAACTGACAGCTAATATCCAGTACCAGATTTGTGGGGAAGCAACAAAGGGCTGGGCATTGGGCAGCAAGATTTTAGGGGCCCCCGCCGCAATTCAAGGAGCGTTGGGGATGCGTTCTCCTGGCGCTAGGACCCAGAGGCCTAGGATTGCCCAAGCCCGAAATCCAGGCCTGCTAATATCGGTCCATACATGGTCACTTTTGTGCAGTGGAGGAATGTATCAAACAAGGAAAGCCCTGATGCTCCGCTTTTAGAAATGTCTCCTGTGATAAATACAAATGTTATCTGTTATTTTTAGATTTATATTATTCAGAGGCATTTGGATTTTAGTATTCTGGGGTGGGGGGCTTCACTTTACAATTTAGTTGAAGCCTACATGTTTGTTACGCTATGGTCACACAGGCCTGAAATCAGCCTTCAAATAACAGGCCGTTTTCAGCCCCTACCGCGGGCAGTAGCCTCATTCTTCTGTTTTCATCGGGAACCATTGTGTTGGCTCCGGGGAGATCACGCTCTGTAAAATTGGCTGTAAAATAGGAGACTCACAATCCGCTGAGTGTGTAGATGCCGGGCCCAACACAATGGTTCTGGATGCAAATAGAAGAAGGAGGCTACTCCCTGCAGAAAGGGGCTGAAAACAGCCTGCATAATTCAGCAGGCTGATTTTGGCCCTAACAAATCTGTAGGAGTCAGAACTGAGAGAACAGATAAATTCTGCTCGCAATAACAAATACATTTATAAATAATATTTAAAAAAAAATTAAATAGTGTATATTGGAAAGTTGTTTAGACTTAAATTGTTTTTTCATAGTGCAAAATAAAAGTTTTGGGTGGAGTTCCCATTAAAGCCTTAGGGATGGAAGATCGGTATAGTGAGCAGTAAGTGAAACTCATTGCAGTGACACAATAGAGCAAAGGGAAAGGCAACATGTAATTATTATGTTGCTGAGCAACCAGCATGCTCTTTATTAATAACAAAGGTTTGGAGATAGCCCTGCCTGTTCCTTATCTGCCTAATCTTAGGGTCAGGGCACAGCGGCAGATTCTGGGAGATTAGTCGCCTGGTGACAAATCTCCTCTTCTTCGGGGTGACTAATCTCCCCGAACTGCCTTCCCGCCAGCTAAAATGTATATCGACGGCGGGTGATTCGTTTTTTGAAGTTGCCCGAAATTGCCTTACTGGGATATACGCCTGTGCATTCCTGTTAGAATTATCAGTCCATTGCATTGCACTAAAGGCATACAACCTCTTCTTTGCTCGTCTTGTTGGTTAAAGTTGACTCTAGTGAGGAATGCTGACCCTGGAAGCGTGCAGGGAAAGCAAGACCTGAAAGATTATTGTTGCCTTTACTAGAATGGTCTCAGTGACGAAATGCACCTATGTGTAGAGTGAAGTCAAATGTCTATTTTATATATTTATTTTGGGGGCATGTATTTGTTAATCAAGTGCAGGTTACTGTAGAAATTTGACGCAGCCCGATATGGGAACAATGGTAATACCACCACTTTAGGGTGGCAGTAACTCCATGGCTACCTAGCCACAATAGCAGTATTTGCTCAGAATTCTTTTGTGAAACTGGACTGATAAAATGGCGCTTTCTGACAGTATCAGGAAGTGCAAGGAGTGGGGTTTTCCGCAAGTACATTTTGGGGCCATTTTAACGTCACCACATTTGCTGCCCTAAATGCGGCTTCAGGACTTTTATAGCAACTATTGAGTGTCTCGCCATAGTTGCCACCTGCAGTGTTCTCATTATTGGGCTTCCATCTTGCTGATGGGTTTATAACTTCCTTCTAATCAAAGGTCTCTGCTTTCTCCATAGATATGACCTTGCTCTCCTCTCAGCCAGAAGGTGTGGAGCAGACTCCATCCTCTGCGTCCTCCACAGAGAATTCGGAACAGAGAATGCTGGAGAAGAGGTCGAAGGTGATTGAGGAGCTGTTACAGACTGAGCGAGATTACCTGAGGGTCCTGGAGACATGTGTGGAACACATCATGGGACCCTTGCAGGCAAAGCAGGTGAGATATTTATCATTTTATCATGTACAGTTAGGGCTGGGACACACTGGGCGATTTGGGGAGATTTAGTCGGCTGGCGACTAATCGCCGCGACTTTTCTCCCCGAATGCCTCCCCTTGCTCTGCGCCTGGCTAAAATGAAAAATCACGAGGAAACTTCGGGCGACTTCGGAAAACGAATCGCCGCATGTGATTAGCGCAGGCGATTTTTCATTTTAGCCAGGCGCAGAGCGAGGGGAGGCATTCGGGGAAGATTGGTCGCGGCGATTAGTCGCCAGGCGACTAAATCTCCCCAAATCGCCCAGTGTGTCCCAGCCCTTACAGTGCTTAACAGAAATGAGTATAATGGATCTATGTATAGCTCTTGGGATCAGATCATAAATAAACTTTATCCAAAGCTTTAAAACTAAACTGAAAATGTGAATGTTTGTGCATACTAAAGAACTGAGTCTGGCACATGGGGAAACTTTATGATTATTTTTAATGGTTTCCATAGTGGGAATCATGGTTCTTATAGCAAATCCTAGCAACTGTCACCCTGCAAAGGGACAACAAGAAAGAATCTGATGGCACACAGGACTGCAGGAAATCTTCCAATTTTTTTTTCACAGCGGAGTGCAAATGCAACGTTTAGGGTATAAAACCCCTTTGTGAAGCATTCCCCGTTGCATTTGCACTCCACTGTGAAGTAAAAATTGGAAGATTTCCTGCAGTTTTTTCTTGTTGTACCTTGCTGTGAGGTGGCCGAGCCTCAACCGTTGTGCACCAGGCGTCTCTTTCATTCTGCAGGGTGTGCGAGGTCCTGCACTGTTCTGAACCCCACAAAGGGAACCACATCACTTGGCAATAATTATCTATAACAGCAGTGAGTCACATAATGTACAAGGTACAGTTTTGTCAGAAAAAAACAAATAAATGCCATGTTAGAGCAGATAAGCAACTACATCCTATAAATATCAGCACCAGATATAGAAAGTACTGGATGGACAGCCATAATCTCATTTTACTTTTTGGGGCACATCATTGGGTAAAAATGTTCCCAGCAGTTCATATGGGTTACTGCATTGGGTCAGATATGCCGGCAGTTCATAAAGGGATCTTCCCGACATGCTGTATTAATCTTGCCTGCATTTTCCCTTATGTGTACAGGTATAGGATCGCTTATCCGGAAACCCGATATCCAGAAAGCTCCGAATTACGGAATGACTGTCTCCCATAGACTCCATTTTATCCAAATAATCCAAATTTTTAAAAATGATTTCCTTTTTCTCTTTAATAATAAAACAGTAGCTTGTACTTGATCCCAACTTAGATATAATTATTCCTTATTGGAAGCAAACCCAGCCTATTGGGTTTATGTAATGTTTAAATTAATTACTAGTAGACTTAAGGCATGAAGACCCAAATTACGGAAAGATCCGTTATCCAGACAACCCCAGGTCCCGAGCATTCTGGATAACAGGTCCCATACCTGTATAAGTAAAGCTGGCCATACACACACATACTGATAAAATCCAAAGGCCGATATTCAATTCCGGTATGGCCAGCTTTACTTATACACACAGATAGAGTACAAAAATCTCATGTAACTTACACTTTTAAATCAAGTCAAAACTTGTATTTGATGCTTTTTGCCAGTATCAGAGACTGCCGACATGTCGGGAACTTGTCAAAAGGATCGAGCCGGTGCTTATGTGAAAGTCATTTTCCCTGTGAAACATTATCTAACAGCAGACACAAAGCACAGAAACAATTCTCTGAACAATACCTTTACCTTGTGTCTTCTTATCTATTGTGTCTGCGCTTTATCAGTTTTCAAACCCGACTTAACCTTTGCAGTGCTCGCAATCATTAAATTGTTCTTAACGGTTCCGGGGGTTGCAGTTTAATGCCTTGTCAATTTTGTCTTTATTGGGGGTGATAGGGAAATCGATGTATGCCAAATTGTACATCTCTGCTGTTTGTAGTTATACGTCTGCCAATAAATAGGGTTTCTGTTTAAACTAGGAGACTGGCAGTCATAACATGTTCAACACCAGTGGCTGTTGGAGGCATCTGTTGTTCTGCCAGAAGAAAGACACCAGTTCATATTCCATGGCTTTGTCAAGGCCCTTATTGAATTGTTGTGTCTTTTTTTTTTTATACTACTTTAGTTTTTATTCTTCTTTTTACAGATGGCCAGCGTGGATTTTGATGTTCTGTTTGGAAACATTCAGAGTGTGATTGACATTTCTAAGAAATTTCTTGCAGCTCTATCAAGCTCGGACTCCATTGGTATGTACTTCTACTCAGCCCTTCTATTGTATGTGACATAAACAGACTTTGCTGACCCCATAATAAGCAGAACCGTATGGCAATGGACAAGCCCAGTGTTTGTGTATGGACCTATAATATTACAGAAGCGAATGACTGAAACTTGTCTATCTTTTCTTAATTTTCCTTTTGTTACTGAAGTTTACTTAAGCCAAATGTGTTATATAGTGATGGGAGAACATTTTCGCCAGGTTGTGCCGCAAAAAAAAAGTCCATAGAAGTTTGTTTGTTTTGGTGAAGCAAAATGGCATTGATTCGGCCATCACTGTTCTTAGCACTTCAAAAATGGTTCATTGCAGCTGGGTCTATTATGTAACAGAATATTATATAGAATTAATCAGTCACTTATCCCTGCTATAGTCCCTGTTATACTCCATACATAGAACTGATAACAGTCCCTGTTTTTCCTTGATCTGGCCTTGTCTGCTTCCTATTTGTTGCTCTGTAAAGTGTCTGGAATCTCTTATAAAACATTAAGGAATGCTGTCATTAAGACATCTTTGTCATTATGCAGAATGTTTTGTCATATAGATACTATGCACCATTATGTAGTGTCAGTTTTCATGTGATCCTAATTATAAAGCATAATAACTTTAAAGCATGTACTGTAAACCAATGAATATATTATATGAGGGTTATGCAATTTCCTTTTCAAGTTATCCATTTTACAGTTCTGCATGTGATGTTCAGTTTGCTTTATACAGTTTATGTAGGATAGCAATGTGTATGATCCCCTATTTTGTAGACGGTGACTGGAAGAAGAAATCTATGTGGGTTGCTTGCTTTACTAGGGAAATTGTGCAGCATCCTTACACAGTTCTATAAACATAGCTGCTTTTTGTTAGTGATACAAACCCACAATCAAAATGGCCGTATAAGGATAATTTTCCATTCATTGTCTGTTGTGACATGCCACTGGCCTGCACATGCACTTTTATGGGGGAATTAGCGTTTGGTAGGCAGGTAGCGTAGGATTTTTGAGCTTAGAGACAGGGACACCAAGGCTTCAGACAAAAAAACACAGCTTTATTAAGCACTGGACATTCCAACGAAAAGGCAACAGAAAAATGTTCAGGTTACAGTTCAACTTCACTGTAGAACATGCAGGGTACAGTTCAGTAAATACACTGCAAAACATTCAGGGTTTTCCCCCCTCTGGTCGCTCACCATCAAGGGAAACTCTCACCCTCATGCACCTTGAAGTATTGGGCTTCACACTCAGCCCTGCTGGCTTCCCCTCCTGGGACTCAGACTCACTAGCCTCTGCCAGTCCTTTTCTCTTTCTTTCCCCACAAGGGATTTAGGCTCCAAGCTCTGGAACTCTCTTGCTGGCAGCAAAGCTCCTTCTGCCCAGCTCTGTCTCTCACAGCACCTCACTTCCCTGGAGAGCCCTGAACTGTGCTCACACAGCCCTTTTACATTGCCAGGTAGCTCCTCTCTCAGCTGCCACTTAATTACCTGGCTGATAGGGAATATTAACCCTACCTGAGCCAAATATTCCTTTGCAGCACATACAATGCAGTTTAAATGCACTCTTTTGTGTGTCTTTTGCTCTAAGACAGTGGTGTTTCCCAAACACCCTGTCACATATCCTCCCCCTCTGTTTCGACCCAGGGGCGGAACACATTGCCATCCCAAAAGAAACTCTCTTAACGGGATTTCTACCTCCAGTCTTTCTTTGGTTGAAGGGCTAGATTGCTGCTTCTCAGTTACACAACCCTTTAAACATGATTTTGACCTTTCTTTAGCATGTGAAAGATCCAACACATACATGTTAATCAGAGTATACAGACACATGCTCTCTTGTAAACTTGAACCTTTTATCTTTAAAGGGCTCACTCTGCCTTTGAAATGCAAGGTTTTACTCACTTTGTCTTTCACTAAAGGGCTAGGGACCCGTTTGTCCATAGCGCATCCCTTTAAAAGGGATCTTGGCCTTTCTTTAACCTGCAAGACATTTAACACATGTGTTCCTATGGAAGAAGTCACACACCATTCAGTCTCCTGCTTCTGATCAAATAGGGCAAGATCAGACACACATGCTTCAGTGTCTTTGTCCACACCATGAACACTTTGAATTTTGCATTCATGGGTTGTAGGGTGCTTTTTACCAGAGATTTGTGTCACAAACTCTGACACACAATCAAACACACATTCTGTGTTAACAGGCAACCCACACTTGACCTCTTCTGTATCAGGTCTTAACTCACATGCCTCTTTAATAGACTCAGCTGGTGCTGAATCTGTCACTTTCACTTCAGTGGGGACAGGCACACATTTTGCTAAAGGACTTTTAACTTCCCCTTTAAATATGCCTTCACGTACATTTTCCTCTCCAGAACACTGTTTCAACTCTCACACAGACGGGCTCACTGGAGAACAGTTGTGTGGTTGGCACCTGCACACACACAGATTCAGGAGGCAGGTGTACATTTTCATCACTCACCTCCTCAGACACTCTGTCTAGCTTATTACCATTAACACTCATGGTACTATTTTCCACAACATCATTTGCACTGGCTATGTTCACACACACAGCTTGGCAGTCAAAGATTTCAGGTCTCTCACTTAACACACTTTTAGGTGTCTCATTCCCATAGTTCTGCTTGCACTTTTGCCTTATTTTACTCTCCCTGGTTATCATGCCTGAACCATGGGAGTCACAGTCGGATGGACACTTTAAGGCCAACTTATTATCGCTACTACATGAATCTGACACATGTGTCTCTATGGAAGCAGCCACACACACTTCCAACTCCTGAATTTTATTTACTAGGGAAGACACACACACTTTGGCATCTCTGTTACCATCATGCACGCTTTGCATTTCAGTTTTACCCACTGCCTGGGATATAGGGTGTCCTTCCACCACTGGCAATGATGGGTTTTTAAACACACCAAGGGCTTTCACTTCAAGCCCATGGCCAACAGTTTTAGTCTGCTTTCTGGTTGCATCTTGCTCACAGACTTGTGTTATACAACCAGACACACACTCGGTCACACGCTCAGGGTTAGCAAGCAACTCACATTTGGCATTACTTGTATTGGGACCCAATGCATCCTCTGTCAGACAGACAGATTCTGACTGCAAGACACCTTCCAAGGAATGTAACACAGGAGTCATGACTTTGCTTTCAACCACAGTCACTCCATGTGGCTTATCCCCATTGACAGCCATGTTACCATTCTCCATATCAGCACACTCAGGTCTGTTCTCACTCACTACACACTCAGTGAGCCGGACATATCCCTGTCTCTCTAAGGGATTGCTCTCAGTAGACTGGGACTCTCCACCTGAGTTGAGTTGCAGACACAACTGGTCATAGACTTTGATCAGCTCGGTTATTGCCGCAGTAGACCTTTCGATTGTGCAATTATCAGCCATATGACCTGGGCCAGAACAACTACTGCACTTTACAGGCTCTGTTTTGTACACAGTTGCAGATTTGTACACATTCACAGACAAGTCACACAAAGTGCAGGGCTTAGGTTTTGCCTCACCTTTAAGACATTCACACTTGGAATCACAGACATGCCTCAAAGAGTTTTTCTCCCTTTGATTTAACCCTTCAGGTAACAAAACATTAAGGCACATTTTACTCAAGACATTTTCTCTCTCACTTGAGCTACTTTGTTGCAGAAACACCTGCTTTGCTTTTTGGTGATCCCCACTGTGAATTACCTCATTCACCTTTGCTAGGGGAACATTTACATTGGGGGTCCCCCTTATACTTTTTACTATGGGTGTTACCTCACACCCCACAGTCACACACATAGGATTCCCATCTGGACATTGGACAGCAAAATTACACATAACATTTTGCATAACCCCAACATTATTCACCACCTGGTTTGATTGTTCCACATCCATTGGGTTGTTGTTTCCCCACAACTCCCAGAATAGGGGAAAGTCTGTACCCAGAACAATTTCCTCTTCACCGTCACTCGCAACCATAAGTGAGTGGCTAACAGTCCCTTTGGTGGTTTCAAAATTTAGACATACAGTGGGGTTTGAGTTCTCTTGCATCTCAGGGACCTCGTGCGGTAGTAGAATAAACATTAACAGTTCATGCAACACCACTGACTTAGTTGAGTTAATGTCCAGTGTGACCCACAGTGAAATCCCATTCACTTTCACCTCTACTGACTTTTCAGCAATACCTTTAACAGGCACAGTGCACTCTGATTGCACACTTAACTCTTTAGGTCCCAGGACCTTGCCTTTCCTCCCACAGTCCCAGTCTTGTATCCCCCCAGCCTGCCGTTCCCTTTCAACCACCCCTTTAAGAACAGTCTCACCATTCCTGTAGGGCATCCGGTATGTAACTGCTGGGGATGAACTCTGGCCAAATATGCCAGACTGGACTTGGAAATCAGCATAGCCTCTCTCCTTGGTATTCTGCTGGAGCTCCAATTTTGGGGTACCACCTCGTTGGAACCAGTTTCCTGCCTTGGATCCAGATGTAGGGGTCTCCTTTCGCACGAGCGAAGTTGCTCTCACTTCCTTGGCAGTCTGTTGCAATCCCACAGGCCACTGCACCTTTAAGGAAGCCTGCTGGTAGAACTTTCTTTGTGGTAGACAGAAAAAACGAGTCTGTTTTCCTACAGACTTTACAGGAGCTGCCACTGCTCCTTGCAACTCACAGAAATGCTCACCTTTCACTTGTGAGGCATTTAACGGTCTCTTTCCCAGACTTGGCTCGCTGACTCTTTCCCAGTCACGGTGGAACTGCAGCCACCAGTCGCCATCTTGCTGTTCCTGTTGCTTTCCAATAGCACTCACAGCCTCCTGCTGAACAGCTGTAGCATGGGGATTTACAGCACCAGTTGCCATATTAGTACAGTCTCTTAAGGGTAATGCTTACCAAGCTTTTAAACAGGTGTATGTCTCTTTAAGCTCTGCCCGCATCCGAGCACCAATTGTGACATGCCACTGGCCTGCACATGCACTTTTATGGGGGAATTAGCGTTTGGTAGGCAGGTAGCGTAGGATTTTTGAGCTTAGAGACAGGGACACCAAGGCTTCAGACAAAAAACACAGGTTTATTAAGCACTGGACATTCCAACGAAAAGGCAACAGAAAAATGTTCAGGTTACAGTTCAACTTCACTGTAGAACATGCAGGGTACAGTTCAGTAAATACACTGCAAAACATTCAGGGTTTTCCCCCCTCTGGTCGCTCACCATCAAGGGAAACTCTCACCCTCTTGTACCTTGAAGTATTTGGGCTTCACACTCAGCCCTGCTGGCTTACCCTCCTGGGATTCACACTCATTAGCCTCTGCCAGTCCTTTCCTCTTTCTTTCCCCACAAGGGATTTAGGCTCCAAGCTCTGGAACTCTCTTGCTGGCAGGAAAGACCCTTCTGCCCAGCTCTGTCTCTCACAGCCCCTCACTTCCCTGGAGAGCCTTGAGCTATGCTCACACAGCCCTTTTACATGGTCAGGTAGATCCTCTCTCAGCTGCCACTTAATCGCCTGGCTGATAGGGAATATTAACCCTACCTGAGCCAAATATTCCTTTGCAGCACATACAATGCAGTTTAAATGCACTCTTTTGTGTGTCTTTTGCTCTAAGACAGTGGTGTTTCCCAAACACCCTGTCACACTGTATACAACACAGGGTGCTAAAAAAGTATCTGTGAATGGATTAGCAGTGGCCCCAGTTATACAGGAATAGACACACACTTAACTAAAAAAAAGTTGCTTTACAAAATTAAGGCTGAAGTCCGTGGAAACCTTATACCTACGTGGCTCTGCCTTTGTCCTCATGGTAGTGGATCCGTTGTGGAATTTTCTGGGATATTCGTATTGAATAAATATCTTGAAATTATTTTATAATGCTCCTACTCTCCCCATACTGAGCAGGATTTAGTACATTAGTAAACCAACATAGAGGGATAATGGCACCGCTTGCTCTACTCTTCTTCGTTCGGCACATATACCAAGTTTGTGCTTTGCCATAATTCACTACAATTTCAGTTACTGATTACCTTACCCCTGTGCAGCAGCCCTTCTATGTCACTGAACCGAGCACCCAAATATAGGGCAGGGCAGCCGGCAGAGTCTTAAAATGTCAGTTTGGCTCCCACAGAAGTTGACTGGCAGTTTCAGTCCCCCTAGGCTCTGACTTTTTTTTTAATGAAACTGCATGCGGTCTCTTATAGTCTCCATTATCAGACACACAGCTGTACACACATACATTTACAAAACCCAATGGAGTTATGAGCAAAGTAATATGAGCAAAGAATGGTTGAGCTGTTAATCCTTTGTAAAATCTTAAGGTGGCCATACACGGGCCGATAAAAGCTGCCGACAGACCAAAAGTCGGCCAGATCTCGATCGGATGGGGTTAAAAATCCCGTCGGATCGCGGCCGCATCTGTTCGTTGATGCGGTCCCGCGATCCGACCGCCCGTTTGGCGAACGCTAGGATCCGATCGTTGGGCCCTAGGGCCCACGATCGGATCAGCCCGATATTGCCCACCTCAAGGTGGGCATATCGGAGGGAGATCCGCTCGTTTGGCGACATCGCCAAACGAGCGGATCTATCCGTGTATGGCCACCTTTAGTCAAGTATTTGGAGGCCAGTTGCCAGCAGTAACTTTAGGTGGCCATAGATGTAGTGGGTGGTATCGGGCTGATCTGATTGTGGGCCCTAGGGCCCAAGGATCGGATCATAATGAATCTGATAAAGGTGGTCAGATTGCGGGCTCAATGTTCGGTGATAAAACCTCACGTTCCACTGTATCACAGAAATCCCACATCTTCTTTATCAATTTCATAGGGACGGTTTTCCTTGACCATGCCTCCGACTTGGAAAACGTCTACAAAGAGTACTGCCAGAATCATGAAGAGACTATCGCACTGCTGGAAGCATATGAAAAAGATGAGAAATTCCAGAAGGACTTGTTGGAATGCATGGAGACTGTCAAGTAGGTTTCTCTGCCAAGCAGTTCACAACTTTATATATAAACATTGCTCATCTAACTTGTAAAGGGTTAAACAAGGTGTCTCGTCATAAAATAAATGTTTATTGATGTCCAGATAAGCAAATTAAAGGGCACGCCACTGCCAAACTGTTTTTTTCTAGTAATGTAGAAAGTGTAAAGGCAATAAGAACACTTTTTTTTCTCTGGAATGACTGTAGAGCAGAGTCCCTTGCTCTAGCCTGTGCTACAGTGATTCATTTAGGTGTAAATGTTGATCAAGAGGATTTTTTTTTTATGTTCCGTGATGGAAATTTATAGACTGAAAAAATCCATATTGGTATGACATACAGCAACTCCACCCCTAATTAGCCCTGTGCATTGTTCGTTAATCAGTTCTCAGCATGAGTCTTGTGTTTTTGAGACTAAATATTAATGATTTCTTCCTTTCTAAATTGTTTTCTTCTTCTTGTTTCAGGAACCTTTACCAAGAATGGTGAGTGTTTTTTTAAGATGTTTGATTTTGAAGGTCAAGTGTAGAAATGTGTATCCTTAGTCTCTATGCCGCAATATTTCAACAGCCAAAGCACAAGTCATGCGTGACATTGGCATGAACTCATAGACAGTGTTTGTCTTCTATTTATTTTCTCTTAAATAGACCGGAAAGTACGTATGAAGACACTTGTGTATTTTGTGTGCACAGTGAATTCCCTTTCCTTTTCTATTGATATAAATGAAATCTTCCATGTGGTTTCCCTATCAGAGATTTGATAAATAGATCCCAGTAGAGCCCGCAATTTCTTTATCACTACACTTGTATCATCTCCGTAAATATTAAGTAGAGTTTTTCCTGCAGGAGGAAGCAAGGGTAGGATCTCTCACTTATGTATTTTTGGCACCCAGTGGGTGTCTGTGCAAAAATAGATGGAAGAAACTTTAAAATACTAAATTAATTGACTAAAAATAACATTTACAGAATAGAATTCCCTGAACAGATTTCAATCAAACTAGAGTTGTTTACAATACTTAAACACGTGTGTACAGGTAAAATAGTTCAAACTTATTTAAGCGTTTATGTTTTAGACAGACGTAAATCATGCTCAACTGGGGCATGATAATTGCTACATTCATTGTTTGTGTATCAACTCCGCAATTAAGAGTTCATGTGCAGTGACACAAGAATAAAATTACATTTTTATATGCTCTTTCCAACAGCCTATGGGTAAATGGTTTTGTTCTGGGATCCTGTATGCCCTGTTCATGCTAGAGTCTAGAATGATTCTGAAGCTTGGAAAGCTGAACAGACAGTGTTCAGGTTGTGTCATGAATGTCTTAATGTGTTTAAGGCAGTTACAGTATATCCTAACTCTTTAAACTGGAGGTTTCTGAAAAATATAAAATATTGTCTGAAAACTGGCTTGTATTTGTAAGTCTGATCTGGGCTGCACATGACTCCGTAGGTCCAATTTACTAAAATATTATGGCCCTGTTTACAGCAGTGACACCTCCAATATTCACTGGTGTGCACAGGGCCATAGGCTAAAGTATGTTGGTCCTACAAAACCTGTCCCCACAATTCAAAGGGCCAAACATTGGAAAATGTTTCTACTAGAATAAACTGCCACCACTCGTGCCACCAGTGTGTGAGTTTAGAATGACTTGTTTTTTCCAGATCCAAGACACAGTCAATTGATTGGGTTAGCTTAAAAATCCAGGTACCCAGCGAGCAAAATATGTAGTTGCATCGATCGCTAGCTTATTGGCCCGAGTAGAGGCCGTCTGAGGGGCCTCCTTGACTGATATTTGGATGAAAATCGGGCAGGTTAAAAAACTTGTCCTGTTATCATCCATTTATTTGGCCAAACAATCAGATCAGCCTGGTATCACCTAGCTCAACGTGGGTGCATACTTACATGTATGGCTACTTTGCCAGATGACAAATAGGGATGTCGTGGACTGTTCGCCCGCGAACTAATTCGCGCGAACATCGACTGTTCGCGTCCGCCGAATGTTCGCGAACGTCGCGCGACGTTCGCCAATTTGGGTTCGCCTTAGCTGGCGCTTATTTTTGCCCTCTCACCCCAGAGCAGCAGATACATGGCAGCCAATCAGGAAGCTCTACCTCCTGGACCACCCCCACACCCCCTGGACCACTCCCCTTCCATATATAAACTGAAGCCCTGCAGCGTTTTTTCATTCTGCCTGTGTGTGCTTGGAAGAGCTAGTGTAGGGAGAGAGCTGTTGAGTGATTTGAGGGACAGTTGATAGTAACTTTGCTGGCTAGTAATCTACTTGATACTGCTCTGTATTGTAGGGACAGAACTCTGCAGAGATTTGAGGGACATTTTAGGTTAGGTAGCTTTGCTGGCTAGTAATCTACCTTCTACTGCAGTGCTCTGTATGTAGCTGCTGTGGACACTGCTGCTGATCTCTCATCTGCTGACTGCTGCCTGTAACCCAATAGTCCTTGTAAGGACTGCTTTTATTTTCTTTTTTGTTTTTTTACTTTGCTACTATAAGAGCCCAGTGCTATTAGTCTAGCTGTGTTGGGGAGTGGGACTGGTGTGCTGCTCCTCCTAGTAGTTCACCACTACCAGCACCAACCAGAGTCAAAATTGTTACAAAGTATCTTATTTGCACCTGTTAGCTGTTCTGAGCTCTCTGCCAAAAGCTAATTAAGTTAGAAACTGTTTTTTTCTGGCTGTTCAGTTCAGAGAAAAGAGGGACTGGTGTGCTGCTCCTCCTAGTAGTTCACCACCACCAGCACCAACCAGAGTCAAAATTGTTACAAAGTATCTTATTTGCACCTGTTAGCTGTTCTGAGCTCTCTGCCAAAAGCTAATTAAGTTAGAAACTGTTTTTTTTTCTGGCTGTTCAGTGCAGAGAAAAGAGGGACTTTCCAGTACAAAAGAGGGACAGGGGGTTGAGTGGTCAAAAGAGGGACAGTTGGGAGGTATGCAAGTGCCACCTAGCTGTGTGAGCTTTTTCACATTCTGTCTAAATAACAATAATAATTCCGTGTCCATAAACATCACCTGAGTGATGTTTTTACAGCAGCAATAATATATTCCGTACCCACTACTGTATACGTTGCCCTTGCAGGCATTGTTTGCCCAGTCTTTAACCAAGTGCCACCTAGCTGTGTGAGCTTTTTCACATTCCGTGTCCAGAAACATCACCTGAGTGACGTAGTGTGATTTCTGCCCTTTACAGCACAAAACGCAGCGCTGTGTCAACAATGTATTTTTCAGATACATTTTTGCCCTTGATCCCCCTCTGGCATGCCACTGTCCAGGTCGTTGCACCCTTTAAACAACTTTAAAATCATTTTTCTGGCCAGAAATGTCTTTTCTAGCTTTTAAAATTCGCCTTCCCATTGAAGTCTATGGGGTTCGCGACGTTCGCGAACCGTTCGCATTTTTGACGCAAGTTCGCGAATATGTTCGCGAACATTTTTTCCGCCGTTCGCTACATCCCTAATGACAAATGTTGTTTATTGAAGTTTTCCAATATTTCGGCATAGTTTCAGTCCAAAAGGAACTAATGTAAATGTTTCACTTTACAGGGGCTGTACAAACTACATTAACCTGGGTTCCTTCCTCATCAAACCAGTGCAGAGGATTATGCGTTACCCTCTGCTCCTCATTGAGCTTCTTGGCGCGACCCCTGATTCTCACCCTGACAAAGCCCCTTTAAGAGAAGCTGTGCAGTCAGTGAAAGAAATCAATTGCAATATTAATGAGTACAAGCGCAGGAAGGACTTGGGTGAGTAGTGGAAGGATCCCCTGAGTAACACTCTCATCTAACAAATTAGTTGTTGCTGCTGTTATGCCAATGAGTTGTGTTCTTTTCTTTTCTTTTAGTTGTAAAATATCGCAAAGGTGATGACAATAGTTTGATTGACAAAATCTCCAAGCTTAATATTCACTCGATCATCAAGAAGTCCAATCGGGTCAGCAGTCATATCAAACAACTCACAGGATTTGCTCCCCAGGTACTGCCTTCTGCCAAACATGTCCTGTTTATAATGTGTCTTAACTGCATAGTTCATCTTAAAATTAACCTTTATAGAAAATGACATTCTAAGACAAGTTACAGTTTAGTTTTTTTTGTGTTTTTTTTTTTAATTGTTTGCTAGCTTTCAAGCTTCCAGTTTAAAGTATTGTCTGGTTGCTAGTGCTTAATTACCATTGGAATCAGTCTGCAGATTGCATAAAACGGTATCCCTATAACCTTTTGTTTATTTTTGTAGGCCGTTTAATATTCTAAACAAACTCTCATAATAAAGCATGGCTTTAGATGTGTAATTACAGTATGTAAGCTCTGTTAAACAAGGTTATCTTTACCTCTTGTAGCATTTACTAAAAACCGAATTTAGAATTTTTTGGACCACACTAAATCAATTTGGACTTTTACAGGTTTTCGTATTTTTTTTTTACCATATGTACTTTTTTTATTCTGATTTTGTAATCTCGCGAAATACAACGTTTTAGGGTTTGTGAGTTTATTCGTGGTTTCAAAGACCACTAAAACCACGAAAATGAGACTGTTGAGGGTCAGGGCACACGCTCAGATTCGGAGAGATTAGTCGTCCGGCGACAAATCTCCTCTTCTTCGGGACGACTAATATCCCTGAATCTGAGCGTGTGCCCTGACCCTGATAAATAGGCCCCTATATGTTTAATGTATGAACCCATCTATTGTCATTATAAGAATGTGTTCATATGTGTAACCATATGTTTTATATATCCATATATAGGAAACTTTGTTGAATCAGTAATATTACTGTTCAGGGATCCATAATAAGACTTTACCCGAAATATTGTATTGTTTTGCTATAAGTTAATGCACCTGCGCAATTTTATGGGGTTATTGCATAACCCCATCAGTGTAGCTTGCTTTGTTGTACTCTGGATTATAAATAACGTGGGAACAGCAGTCACGGGCGTGAAGCAAAAGTCAAGGTTTTCATGTGTCTAACTAACAAGAGTTTGCATTTTGCATGGTCCCACAGATCAAAGATGAAGCATTTGAGGAGACTGAGAAAAACTTCAGAATGCAGGAAAGGCTCATAAAAAGCTTCATACGGGATCTCTCTGTGTATCTGCAGCATGTCAGGGTAAGCTATTCTCAGAATACTGAAATATAATATGAACACCACATCTTTAGCAGCCCAAACACACTTGTATATTATTCCTTTAGATTTTCCATGTAATGCCAATTAGGCTTCCTAGTCACATCTATTTGTCTTTCCATGTTTAATGTGCCTGAGGTGTCTCATAGGCAGGTCTGGACTGAGATTCAAAAAAGGCCCTGGCATTTCAGGTACACGGAGGCCCAAACAGGCCACACAGCAGCCCCCCCCAGCCCAATAAATAGTGACTTTCTATGGCATCTCACAGCAGCCCCTCTGGCATTTGCCAGAACCCACAGATTGCCAGTCCGGGCCTGCTCATAGGAAAGATATACTTACTACTGTTACTACTCTAGAAGTCTTACATTCAATTAAAAAGTCTGGCACAGTATTTCTGCACAGCGAGCCCTGCATATTTGTATTTTATTATGAAACAGCAAGCAGATATGATTGTTCTGACTAGGTAATTTAATTCCCAAACACAAGAAGAGACGGACAATATTGACTAATTATCGTGATGTGGGATTGACTTTTCAAGTTTGATAATCTCCTGGGTAATATGGGAAGCTCACCAGCATTGTTATGGGGGAAAAAAATTTAATCTGGAAAGCTTTGGGAGACTCTGGATCCATTACAGAGGATTGGCACGTGACCACTCTTGAATTTTAACTCTCTTTTGCTAGCCCCATGTCCCCCTATTTTTACTCTTTTGCTAGACCCATGCCCCCTACTTCTTCTTTAAGTCCAGTCTGGAAGTTGCCAAAAACAAGCAGTACAAAATGGAGACAACCCACTGGTACTGAGTTATTGATCATTCTTTATAGTGCTATTAATGATAATATAAACTGTTCTCACTGTAGCATTGTACTCAGCGGGTTCAAATGGACACCCTTTTAAGCTCTCCACACATGCATTGGCCCTGTGTTGTATGCTTTAATAACCAGATTCTGAGTTTGCAACAGCAACTTATTTATTCAAATACAGTGCATGAAGGCATGTTTCTCTGTCCAGCTCACTCTTATCTCCTGTGTCCTGTCCCACCTCTCTGCTTCCTTGTTATGACAAACTTTATTAACATCAACAGTTATCAAAACATCCTTCGCTTTTTAACATTAATGATGGCAATAAAAACAACCCATTGAAATAGTTGAAACTTAGTACAGGTGGTTTGCTACACTTATATTGCTGTGGCAACAGACCATGTCACTTTAACACTGTTCAACAAGTCTTGATGGTTTCTTGATAATACGGCCATAACGTGTTTGTACACCATGAGTAAGTGTTTGTGCCTGGTTATTGTCAGTTGTATTTTGTGTGTTAATTGTGGACTGATCTGAGTTTCGTGTTCCTTGAATGGGTGAAGTATCTCTCAGAAAGGATTCTGACATGTCCATCTGGTTGTCCTTCTCAGTGTTATCTTCTGACACCTGCTTATTCCATTGGCATCTTTTCCTTGTATGTCCTCTGGCCAGTAAACATCCACTGGTAGATGCTGCTCCATGTGAATCCAATCCTGATCCTGTGCTTCCTCTGATGACAGTGCTGGCCATCCGAATGAGTCACGCTTGGTATTTTGGGGATTTTATACAAATGCCTTCTATTTCGCCTTAAAATTTTCCTATCACTTGTTTTAACCTCATAAGAATGAGGTGCGACTAGGCGTACCACTTGAGCTTTTTCATACCATTTCAAATTCTGGCCACATCTCCAATGTGTAAATATTCAAGTGGTTTGGTACTTTTATCATCATTTTTTTTTGTCTCTCACGCATGTTTTGTTTCTGTTGTTTGTACCGTTTATGAAGGGTCTTATCATTGTGGTTACACTTAAGCTCCAATGCAGGTCATTTTGTCTTCATTTGTCTTGCAACTCTGCTGGAGATTTGCCTCCTTCCAGGGATGTTGCTCTGTAGTTTAAAAGTGCCACTTCTGGGTCGTGCCCTGAATGAACAGCTTTTTTTTCATCAACTGTTTTATAATCTTTACAACAACACTCTGCAAGTCCATTAAGGTGGCCATAGACGCAAAGATCCTATCATACGAATCTTGGTGTGTGGAAAGTCCCAACATTTTTCGTCCGGCTGAGATCGGTCGTTTGGTCGATCGGACAGGTTTGATATTGGGGAAAGATCCACTTGTTTGGCGATGTCGCCAAACGAGCGGATCTTTGCGTCTATGGCCACCTTTACTCTGTGGGAATCTTGGGCTTGTGACATGGTTTAACCCAAACTCTTCTGAGTCTGTTTCTCTGTCCAGCTCACTCTCATCTCCTGTATGTTGGCCCCACCTCTCTGCTTCCTTGTAATGACAAACTTTATTAATATTAACAATTATCAACACAGGGCCCCCCAACAGATATCTGTCCAGTTTGAAAATTTCATCAGACTAGTTCTGCATCCGCACGATAATGGCCAAGGGGACAAAATCGGCCTATTTTGTCCATGCATGTAGGTGGCCAAATTGGGCAAATATGTAAATGAATAACTGGTCAGTTTAATGTCCCTTTCTTTAAGTACTTGTTCTAGCATCCTTTATGGGTTGTGTATCTGGGTATAAACTGAGGCCCAGAGGTGGTGTTTTTAGGCATGACGTTCATTTGTGTTTCATACACAGCAATTACATACAAATGTTTACCCAGCATCAGTTTTTAGCTAAAGGCAATTTTTTAAATCAACATATGATACTTGCAAACCGGCTCTTGCACAGATTTTATAATCTTGGGTGGAACCTGCTAATAAGATGTATCTCTATGTATAATTGCAGCTTTGTGTGTTATCTGAGTGCAGCTTTCTTGGAGCTTGAATATTGAGTCACTATGTTATCGATAGTGGTTACTGTCATGGAAATTCACTTACTGGAGATCATTTGAGACAAAATATAAAGTTTATTGGACATGAGCTCTATGGATTCTGAACTCACAAACAGTCAGAACCCCGAAAAAAGGAATCCCGAGTTTTATTGATTTGGGAACATATGACATGAGAACATATGGAAGAGCATAGATATCTCTTCTCAGCACAGAGAACAGAAAGAACTGCTCTAAGAACCAAAATGGTGGTAATGCTTCAGGGTTAGGGTTCTAGCAACCAAGGCTTGCTTGAGAACAGAATCCATCCAAGTCAGGGGGACTCTGCATACACAGAACGTTATTCTTTCTCAATATTGAATATTAATGCTAGACAATTGACAGAGACTAGACTAGAACTCTAGTGCTTTCCTCCCAATGGATTCAAGACTCTTCTGCTCTTTCTTTCAAGTGCTACTTATTTATATAATTAACATACATGAGAGAATCCCATTGCTTGTCTGGTTTAAATACATTATGAAAACCTTTGCTTCTCCTCTCTCTTTTGAGGAGGTATTTATCCGAGTTCCATCCCTAGTATGGAGCAAAGGGTAATTGTCGTCTCCTTACAGTTATTGTTCTGAGACAAGATAGTAACCATTTTGTTTCCAACTCCACAACAACTCTCACACTCTTATTTTCTCTTGTGTTCTAGGAATCTGCCTGTGTGAAAGTGTTGGCCGCTATGAGTATGTGGGATCTGTACTCAGACAAAGGAACCAGTGATGTGGAGAAGTTCCACAAAGCCCATCGTTGCATCAGCGAGAAGCTTTTCACTGATTTTGTGAGTGACCTCCTTTTTTTTTAAATTTGTGCGATCCCATTAAACAGCTGTCAAAGGGAAAGTGCACCCAGTGTATAACTAAGCCTCTGTCTTCTATTTATTTCCCATTATTAGTGCATAAATTATTATTTGCACAGGACCTGCCATCTCTGAGTAATTCCATATATTCACATACTACAGCCGTACTGCTTTAAACTGAACATAGCTTTGTTCTAGATATGAGCCTCAAATATATGCCAAGATCTTTCTTTATGATATCATGGTTTAAATAATACAACCCAAAGATAAAACTTCGCTATAAGATATTTCTGTTTCAAATATAACTTATAACTGTGACCTTTAAACCTTCATACTTTTTTATGTCATGTGTGTTTATTTTCTGTTGTTGGCACCCAGTAATATAGCTCATCAGGCCGCATTCTCCACCCGATTATCTGATAATTCAGTTCTGTGGCTGCAAAATCCAAAGATAAATACTTATTGGCTTGTAAATATAATACAAATATAATAAGGTTAAGGTTTACATGTTCATGCGTGTCCTGAGGCTCTTTATGGAAATGCAAACCTTAATAAAGATATACTATTTATCTTACTTTAACCCATCAACGTTGGATCTTTGCGTGCATGCTTAATCTTGTAATATATCGTTTGACCCACTCCCTCCAGCTGTAGGTTTGGGGCAAGTGTTTCTACTGGTGAGTCTGTACATGCTTACATTGTTGGGGTCAATATATTTCTGTGGTCCTTAATAAACCCCATTTCGCTTTAATAAATAAAGTCCTACCCATCCTGGTTCTCCTCTTCTTTAAAAATGTAGAGGTCCAGGATTTTGGTATAGAGTGAATAAAGCTGAGCACATGTGTAGTAAAGTATTTGCCAAAGAAGTTCGAATCCAGGGTCACACAGGGGATACTGAGAGCAGGCAGAAAGATGGAAACTGCACACTCTACACCAGTTTTCCATTGGTCATGCAGAAGTGCATGCAGGGAAAGGAGGATAGCGTTTAGAGTCATACATTGGCACCCCTCAGTGAGTTTTGGTTAAGTTCTCCTTTAAAGGGGTTGTTGTTAACCTTTATTATGATGTAGTGTTATTCTGAGACAATGTGCATTAGGTTATCATTGTTTATTACCTGTGGTTTTTTATTTATTTAGCTTTTTATTCAGCAGCTCTCCAGTTTCAGCTGTCTGGCTGCTAGGGGCCAAATTACCCTTGCAACCATGCATTAATTTGAATAAGAGACTGGAATCAATAGGAGAGGGTCTGAATAGAGAGACAAGCAATAACAATAATTTTGTAGCTTTAAGGTGGCCATAAACGCAAAGATCCGAATCGAGAATTTGTACGATTTTCAGACCGCGTGTAGAGAGTCCCGACATTTTTTGTCCCATGGAGATCGGTCGGCTGCCGATAATATTGCCGATCGGACAATTTTCAGTTGGAGACCGTCACTAGCTTTTGTCATCAGCTTTGCATCTATGGCCAGCTTTACGGTGCATTTGATTTTAGATAGGGTCAGCGACCCCCATTTGAAAGCTGAAAAGAGTCAGAAGCAGAATAAGGCAAATAATTTAAAAAATAAATAAAATATAAATAATGAAGACCAAATGAAATGTTGCTTAGAATTGACCATTTTATAACATATTAAAAGTTAACTTAAAGCTGAACCACCCCTTTAAGCTTTGAATTTGCATAGATAACACTTTACTCTCTCACCCAACAGAAACAAAGAACAGAAAAGCTGGTCGTTTCACCCCTGAATCAGCTTCTTAATATGTTTGCCGGGCCACACAAATTGGTACAGAAGCGCTTTGACAAACTCCTGGACTTTCACAATTGTACCGAGCGAGCAGAAAAGCTGAAGGACAAGAAGTCTCAGGAAGAGCTCCAGTCCGCCAGGAATAACTATGAAGCTCTAAACGCCCAATTGCTCGATGAGCTGCCCAAATTTCACAACCACGCCAAGGAACTGTTTGCCAGCTGCATGCGGGGCTATTCTAATGCACACTGCGAGTTTGTGAAGCTTGCTTTGGAGGAACTGAAACCACTATTAACGGTGAGCAATAGAGCTTGAACATATTCCTACTGTGTAAGGACCTACATCAGCCACTTATCATTTTCACTTGGTGCACATGAGATCTAGAAAATATCTGTTCTGGTTATTCTTGTATAAAAATATTTTCACTTTAATTCAGTGCCTATTATACTAAGCGCTTGTTGCCAGTAATCTCTGCAGGCAAAGGAACTCAAAATAAAAAGAATAGACTTTTACAGGTCAACTGAGACACTTGCTCAGGAATCAGACTGAAAGGGCCAGGGCTGCAGACTGTGTGCCATTCTATTGGCAGCCTGTTGCTCCGAGCCATGCTAGACATACCTGGGGTTTATTTAAAGGGATTTTGTCATTATTTTTATGGTGTCGTGTTTATTTCTAAATGACACTGTTTACACTGCAAATAATTCACTCTACAATATAAAATGTCATTCTTGAACCAACAATTGTATTTTTTTTTTAGTTGTAATATCGGTGTGTAGGCAGCAATCTCAGGTCATTTTGCCTTGTAATGTGGTTTTAGAAAGAGCCAGCACTTCAGGGTGGAACTGCTTTCTGGCATGCTATTGTTTCTACTACTAAATTTAACTCTTTGTGTCTCAGTGGGACCTGGATTTTTACCATTGAGTGCTGTTCTTAGATCTACCAGGCAGCTGTTATCTTGTGTTAGGGAGCTGCTATCTCGTTACCTTCCCTTTGTAGGAAAGGGTAGCAAAGGGAGGGGGGTGATATCCCTCCAACTTTACAACAGTAAAGAATGACTGAAGTTTATCAGAGCACAAGTCACATGACTGGGGGCAGCTGGGAATCTGACAATATGTCTAGCCCCATGGCAGATTTTAAAATTAAATCTAAAAAAATCAGTTTGCTCTTTTGAGAAATGAATTTCAGTGCAGAATTCTGCTGGAGCAGCACTATTAACTGATGTGTTTAAAAAAAAAATGTTTTCTCATGACAGTATCCCTTTAAACTTTCAGCTGCTGGGAGTTGGAGCCACAGAAGGGAACCTGATTTCCGTTTTCCAGGAAGAGCACAGCAAGGTTCTGCAGCAACTTCAGGTTTTTACCTTTTTCCCAGAAAATCTTCCACCTTCCAAAAAGCCTTTCGAGCGAAAGACCATTGAACGGCAGTCGGCCAGGAAAACCATCCCGACCCCGGTGAGCCACCATCATTTATTGATTCTGCTCTGTGTGTTTCTGTAAAACATCACACTGTGTATTTGTTCTTGTGTTTTTATTGTATACCTACCACTGTACTTTCAGGCCAAGTACATCCCGCAGCTGGATGAACACCGGGTTGCAGTGCTGGCCAGGTACCCACCAGAGAAACTCTTCCAAGCAGAACGAATCTTTAATGCTGCTCAGGATTTGGATGTTTCTTTACAGGAGGGTGATCTTGTTGGGGTGATTAAACAGCAAGATCCCATGGGAAGTCAGAACCGCTGGCTCATTGACAATGGGGGTAAGTTTTGTTATAAGCATCCTGCTTGATATAGAGTGCTGTTTTATTTGTCTCTTCATGGTCACATGATTAGAACTGCTGCAAAGCAAACAAGCTCTCCCTCATACCATGTGACTGTACACCAGATTAGAGTGGTGGCAGACGGTAAGATTCCCGGGGAGATTAGTCGCCCACAAACAAATCTCCTCTTCTTTGGGCAACTAATCTCCCCAAATGCCTTCCCGCCAGCAAGAATGTGAATCGCCGGCAGGGTGGCACTCAGATTGCTTCACGAGGAAACTTCGGGCAACTTTGGAAAACCGAAGCGAGTGCCATCCCGCTGGCGATTCACATTCTTGCTGGCGGGAAGGCATTTGGGGAGATTAGTCGCCCGAAGAAGAGGAGGAGATTTGTCGCTGGGTGACTAATCTCCCTGGAATCTTACCGTGTGCCACCAGCCTCGAGGTTGAAGAAACACAGAGATATTTGTTTTTTTGGCATTTTGTAGCTGTGACAAGTAGCTGCTACTAGAAGCTCAGAAGCAAGTAGTAGCAGCTATTGTTGTGGCTACAAAATACCTGCCATAGACAAGACTGAGAGTTTTTTCTGCTAAGACTCGTGTAGTCTACTTATCACTATTGTCTACTTGGTAGCTGTGACAAGTAACTGCTACTAGTAGATCTGTGTGTCTTCACCCTAAGGGTAAGGCCACACGAGGAGATTAGGGGAGATTTTCGCTCGTCTTTTGAGATAATCACTCGTCTTTTGAGATAATCGCCTCGTCTTTTGCGCGACTATCTCCCCGAACTGCCTCTGCGTTTTCCCCATAGGCTAGAATGAAAAGTCGCCTGCGCTAATGCACATGCGGCAATGCGTTTTCAATAGTCGCCCAAAGTTGCCTCAGTGAGGCAACTTTGGGCAACTATTGAAAACGCATCGCCACGTGTGCATTACCGCAGGCGACTTTTCATTGCAACCTATGGGGAAAAACGCAATAAAACTGAGGTTTCAGCACGAGCTAATGGCTGTTTCACATTTTTATCTTATTCATAAGGATATAAGGAAGATAAATCTTAATTCTAAAGTGTAATAAGTGGGTTTGTCCACTAGCATCCTATATATTTGACACAACGGAGGCTATGGACAAATATTGAACTGAAAACACAAAGTATGGCTTAGGCTTATTTGTATTTACTTACCCTTGGCTAAATTGACCACAACATTTTTATTTTCCAGTCACCAAAGGTTTTGTCTACTGCTCATTCCTGAAGCCTTACAATCCTCGGCAGAGTCATTCCGATGCATCTGTTGGGAGCCAGTCTTCTACAGAGTCCGGCTACGGAGGTTCCTCCCCCAACTTTTCAAGGCAGAATAGCAAAAATACCTTGACATTTAACCCAGGCAATGCAACAGTGGCCTTCACCGCAGGATCCATTGCAAAACCCAGTACTGATTCTACAACCACAAACAGCGGTCAGGAAGACTCCCCTGTCTGTCCGCCTGATAGTAATTTCTCCAAAAAGTCAAGTGAAACCGAGGTGACCATGCAAGCACGGACCAGTGAAAGGGTAGCAAAAAGTAGTACAGACACTGAATCAAATAATCGCAGGAGGCAGACAGAAAATGGGAATAGTGTCGTCTCGCAAAATAACGGCGACAAAGAACAGACATTGGACAGCTGCAAAGCATTTAAAAAGAAAACCACTTCACCTGTTGGTAGTGACTGTGAACTAGAAGGGAACCAAGTAAGTATTCAGAGATAAATCTCCACTTAGAGGACAGATAAAACTGTGAACTGTAGGGTTTCTTGTGTGTTATGCCAACACACACACACACACACATAGACAGACACAGTTCAGGGCCTAAATGTACTTGGAACAGTTGAGCAGTTTGAGGGTTTTAAGGACTCTGACTTTGATGAGTCAGGATCACAGTATATTCCTGTCTGAAGTACAGTTTTTAGGGTAAGGCCACACTAAGCGATAGCGCGGCGATTTGACTCGCCGCGACTATTCGCCGCGACTTTTAATCCTCAATCGCTGGCGAAACTTTGGTGCTGGCGTCTATGGGAAATCGCGCAAAATCGCCAGCGTAAAAACACACGCGGCGATCTTTTTTCTATTGTCGCTCGAAATCGCCTAGCGAGGCGATTTCGAGCGACAATAGAAAAAAGATCGCCGCGTGTGTTTTTACGCAGCGATTCCCCATAGACGCCAGCGCCAAAGTTTCGCCAGCGATTGAGGATTAAAAGTCGCGGCGAATAGTCGCGGCGAGTCAAATCGCCGCGCTATCGCTTAGTGTGGCCTTACCCTTAGTCTTCTTGACTGGGGGGTGGGGTTATTTACTAAACCTCAAATTTTTCTGGTCGGGCTTTTTGGGGAAAAAAATAGAATTTTTCGTGGATAGAAAAAAAAGCTAATTTTTCAAGATTTATTATACCGCAATGGCTGCGAAAAGGCCAAATCCGAAAATCCGACATCTCTGACCTGTCAAGGTCCTGTATAAGTCAATGGGAGAGGCACTTGTCTCAATTTGCAGATATCGTGGTTTGCGCTGAGTTTAGGCCATAAATCTGAAAAATTCAGGGTTTTTTGGGCAAAAACATGGGAAAAATAGAGCGATTCAGGGAAAAAAGTCAGAAAAAAACGATTCGGGTTTTCACTCAATTTTATCAGGTTTTTCCCTAAACTCATTATTCATTAATTAATTATTCATTAATTAAACTTATTCATTAATATATAAGGTCTATGAATATAATTCATTTTTATTTATTAATATATAAGGTCTAATCGGGCATGGGAGTTTGGTTATGGTTTTTTTTTTTATAAAATATGAGATAAATTCTGAGTTTAGAAAATAACCCACTGGATGTTATTATTTATTAATTATTTATTTATTATTTTTTAATTATGTTCCTGGTCAGCCTGCTTAGATAAATTGCTGGTTGCTATGGCCAGATGTTATCAACCAGTTGTGTGTGGTGGGTATTTGTTATTGTGATTGCCAATATAAAATGTGCCAAAGACATGCTTAAAATCCTATTTATGCCTTAAACCAACCACATTCCTGCTTTATTACATACCTAGGATGCTTGGGCCTTTCAGATATTTATTAACAAACGTCTTGCAAGAAGAAATGTCTTTATTCTGATAAAGATCAATCGACGGACACTTATATAAATGATGTGACTGTAAATGGGAACTGATGTTTATTTTGTCATTGCAGGTGTTTTATGCAGTGTACACATTCAAAGCGCGCTCTCCAAATGAACTTTCAGTGTCAGCCAATCAGAGACTTAATATCCTGGAATTCAGAGACATGAATGGCAATGGAGAGTGGTGGTTGGCCGAAGTGGAGGGAAGGCAGGGCTATGTGCCATGCAACTACATCCGGAAAACAGAATATACGTGAAATGGAGCTTCTCGATGATCCTGTGAACATTGCAAACTTTACAGAATTCAGTTGTGCCTTTTCTGGATGAATTTCTGTTGGGTTTTATTTTTTTTCTTCTTTACTGCTGAAATCACTTGAACAATAATTACAGCTGACGAGGCTTTAATCGAATGGATTTTGCGTCAGCTCTTGGTCCATGCAAAGAGTGTTTTATGGGAATTGATGCCGTTGTTGTTGGACCTGCAGAAGAATAGATCTTAAGAGCAGACACAAGAATTCCTAGATTAGTTATCAGGTGCTGTGGAGTCCACTTTGGTTTGATCTGTTTTATTCATTGCAACAATATAGGGCATTCTGCTGTCGAGTATTTATGGCTTCGGTGCAGTGCAAATGAGATGTCACAGAGAACAAATATCCACTGACAGGACATGCTGTGAATGGTTTTATGTATTCATTATGTCCCTGATTTTATTATTTTATCTGGTTACTCTGTAAGCATTCCCTAGGTTCCATGAGAAACCCTTGCAGGATATGTGTGTCCGACTATTTAACAGACTGAAGTCTTGCGTGCAGCCAATACTGTCTTGTCTGTTTTATTGTGCAGAAATGTGTGCAGCTCCCCCAGAGGTCTGTAGGAGCGTCCAGTGCATGTTGTATGCGGCTGCATTTTTATTTTTTCGCATCCTGCACAATATTTAATTGCAGATTGCTGTAATATCAATGCTGGTTTCCCTGAAAGATACAGAAAATAATTTTCTATGCTGCACCCACCCCATTAACAAAAAATTCTATATGAGAGGCCCACTACTAGTAAAGCAGTAGCCCAAGTATTTAGTTGGCTACTAACTGTATGTCCTAACTTTATTAGGACATACATAAGCCTAACGCATTTCGTGCCTAGATGGGCACTAGCTCGTATTGAATTTTCCGTATATCGCAAAAATTGATGGGCAGCCCTTGGACTGGAGGTTGTATAGGTGAGAGACCTTTTCATAATTTACATTTTTTTCTTATGTCTATTTTTGGATTTACGACAGTTTGTTTAAAGAACAGAGCCACGCACCATTGTTTCATGTGTTAATTTGTGACCCACCCCATTAAAATTCCATCTCCCATAGCTCCACCTGAGGTGCATCTAGGGTAGGGATCCCCAACCTTTTTCACCCATGAGCCACATTCAAATGTAAGAAGGGTTGGGGAGCAACATAAGCATGAAAATAGTTCCTGAGGATGCCAACGGAGGGCTGTGATTGGCTATTTGGTAGCCCCTATGTGGACTAGAAGCCTACAGAAAGCTCTATATAACTGTTTTTATGCAACCAAAAGTTCCTCCAAGCCTGGAACTGAAAAATAAGCACCTGCTTTGAGGCCACTGGGAGCAACATCCAAGTTGCTCACGAGCTACTGGTTAGGAATCACTGATCTAGGGCAAGGGCGAGCAGGGTGCAATACACAGCAGGCCCACCTGAAAATGCCCAAGAGCAGGATCTGTATTCTCAGACTCCATTTGCATTTATCTATCTGTTTCCATAAAGGCCTCAGATTAATTCCAAAGTGAAGCAGGAGCTCATTTGCCCAACCTTGCCCACATTGCTCTACTTTGAGGTGTTCCATATATACAGTTGGTAGATAGACTCATTATTTTAGTTAATCAATTATAAGACCCTTCACGGTAAAAGTATACTTTCTGCTAAATATTCTGGAATGAGCTTTGAAGTCTAACATACAAGGAAAACACCTTTTGGTATATTTTTGGTGTATTTTCAACATTCTCTCAATAAGCCAAACAGTATTATCTACATTAAATACATTTCAAATGTACTGAAACATTAGTTGAACCTGGACATTGGTGTTTATGTTGCCTTAAATTCAACGAATATTAGGGGGAGTTGGGGGGCCGTCGCAGTAGGACTCCTTGGCCCACAGCACTTAATAGCAAAGCAGAGCAAATTGCAGAGTAAATGAATCTTGCCAGCATCCAGGGTGAATGGAGCCAGGCAAGAAACATGTACATAAATTTAGAAATTCCTATGAAATAAAGCATTTAAGACTGTGTGTATCATAAAAGCATCAAGTGGAGCAGCGATAAAAGTGTGACCCAGGAGCCGCCAATAAATACAACTCTACCGAGGCTGGAGGAACGCACGCAAGGAAAAGGAATAACTACTGATGCAATGGGGCAGCCTTCTTGTTTGTAAATTCCATTGAAATGTATTATATTTTTTTTAGGCGTACATGCATTTTTACAATGTAGCATTTGCACATTTTTAATAGGCACCTTTTTAGGAAATGAAAGTCATTTTTGACTTTTACCTTTTCTTGTTAGAACAAACCTGTACGATACGATTGTGTCATTTTATATATTATTCAAGTTTTTTTTTTTTTTTTTTCCAAGAGGGATAATGACGTTGCTGAAATGGGGAGGGTAGTTCTGTGCGGTGATAACACAGGAGCAATAAACCTCTCGTTCTCTTATTATGTGTGTCTGTGCTTTAATTCGTCCTTCTCTGTGGCAGTTACAAAACAGAATTGAAGTTAATGGGGTGGTTCACCTGTAAGTTCACTTCTAGTACAGATCTGTTACCCGGAAACCCGTTATCCAGAAAGTTACGAATTACGAATACACTCCATTATAATGAAATACTATAGAACCCCCATTTTACATGTTTCAGGAGACCAGAAAAAAATTGTGTGAAATGCAGGAAAATTTAAAATCGGGGAAATGTTTTATGCATAACATGTAGGTGGGACCACAAAACAAAAATGTAAAATGAGAGAAAACTTAAAATCATGGGATGTGAAATTGAGCTTCCACTGTAATCCAATTTTTAAAAAAATATTTCCTTTTTCTCTGTAATAATAAAACAGTAGCTTGTACTTGATCCCAACTAAGATGTAATTAATCCTTATTGGAAGCAGAACCAGCCTACTGGGTCCAAAATTATGGAAAGATCCGTTATCCGGAAAACCCCAGGTCCCGAGCATTCTGGATAACAGGTCCCATAAATGTATGTTATAGAATGGCCCGTTCGTAGCAACGTTTCAATTGGTCTTCATTATATATTTTTTATACTTTTTGAATTATTTGCCTTCTTCTTCTGACTCTTTCCAGCTTTCAAATGGGGGTCACTGACCCCATATTAAAAAAAACAAAACAAATGCTCTGTAAGGCTACAAATGTATTGCTATTATTACTCCTCTTTCTTTTCAGGTCCTCTCCTATTCATATTCCATTCTCCTATTCAAATCAGTGCATGGTTGCTACGGTAATTTGGACCCTAGCAACCAAATTGTCACAAATAATAAAATTTTTTAACCAATTGCAAATTGTCTCAGAATATAACTCTTTATGTCATAATAAAAGTTAATTCAAAGGTAAACAGACCCTTTAAAATGGTGATTTGCCGATATATGTGGACAAACCTCCCTTTGTCACACGTTACATTTCGGGTAACGGGTTATCTGTCAATTCAGCTGCAGTTTGTGTGTGTGTGTGTGTAGCTCCTATTCTTGACAGCAGTGCAGCTTGAAACAATCCAATTGGGAGATTAAGCTAATGTAGAGATATGTGATATGATCCAAGGTCATATAAGTTGCATATACCTGTCTCCCCAACAGCGGCTTGAGAAAATGGTATATGGTTGTAAAAACTCTGTATAGAAAAAATATATATCAATATAACTGTTATACAGAATGCCCGGAACCTGCGGTTTTCCGGATAATGGATGTTTCCGTAATTTGGATCTTTAAAGGAGAAGGAAACCCTTTTGGCGCAAATGCCTCCAATAAGGATTAATTATGTCTTAGTTGGGATCAAGTAGAAGGTACTGTTTTATTATTACAGAGAAAAAGGAAATTATTATGGTAAAATGGAGTCTATGGGAAATGGCCTTTCCGTAATTCAGAGCTTTCTGGATAACTGGTTTCCAGATAACGGATCCCATACCTGTATACAAAAGCCTGAGTCACAGGCTAGACATTGATGACTCTGAAGGGCTCAACTCCAACCATGAGAGATCCTTCATGAAAATAATCAGCTTTGCATTCAGTTATTGTCTTTTTTTGCCAAAATGTCTCTTTAATTTAAGGTATGTTTCCACAAATATATATGTACATTCAAGTATAAACGGGAAGGCAGCGCTGCCTTTATACTGCCGCTGATACAATCCCCACAGCGTGGGTAAATTAAATAGTTTACTAAAAAAATATCCCACTGTAATCATTTCGATTAGATTTTATGTCCAAATAAAGATTTACCCTACAACGAAAAGCAGGTACATTAACATTCCAGTGGGTGTATTCCATCAGGTCAGGATCTGGAGCCCTTCATTGAGATTAATGAGCAATCAGAACCTTCTTCACTGTTGCAGCTGCACATTACTGTGTGTGAGAGCATTCTCATATGCTCCAGAGTCAGTTGGTTTTCAGAAAATTCTCCTGTAGTCTCCTATGTGCAGTTATGTTGGTGTCTTTGTAACTTCTTTTCCCATATTTATAGGACTGTACTTTGAGTGCTATCAATGCCAGCGTCCTTGGCCATAGAAAAGAAATGTCCCTGGCGCTGAAGGAGCTCATCTGGACTTCCAAATTCTAAGATCTTCCCAGCATCCAACACCATTAACCTGAGACCAATTGCAAAACCACAAATTTAGACACCAGTAGATATGTTAAGGCTTTAAGTCGTTTAACATTAAGCATTATTTTCATCTCTAGAGATCCAGGGTCAGATTTGTAGAAGGCAACAGAACGTGGGCAGTGCCTGCTGATCTGGTTTATAATAAAAATCTGTTGAAATCAGTAGAAAAATGCCTCTTTGTAGCCCCAGGTGTACCATCTGCCAGTGTAGGTTAGTGCAAATCAGTAAAAAACAAACATTTAATGAAGTGCCATTGGCAGTGTTTCGGCCTTTACACCAGTCCTTTGTCAAGCCTAGCCTTTTCAAAATATTACCGGAGTGCTGATGTTTTTTACTGATTTTCTGATCTGGTTTATGTTACTTTCTGGCATATTGCATTCTATGAGCCATCTGCTTGCTGCATACTAGTCTGTGTGTTTAAATGCATGTATTCTGGATATCCAAAGACTTAACTATAGAGGGATCTGTTTCAATATGATTTAAATATTTCACATATGAGTGATATCCCTGCAGTGAGCACCAACCATTTGGTGTTATTGTGTGCTTCCACCATTAATGTGAATATAGTCTTAAGAATTTTTGTGGTTACAATGGCTTCCATTATCGGCCCTCCACCATGTAGGCCAGAAAAAAATCTGACTCTTGGTACCACCAAAGTTGGACAGCACTGGCTTAGTACTTGAGAAAATTTGGACAAAATATGGTTACAAGTAGCTGCTCCTACCTGCTGCTGTCCATAATGGTGTGCAACCGATGCGCAATAGTCAGGACTGTGCAGTCTGCAAACTCGCTGCGGATTGTCCTCTGGATTAAGTTATCCGTCTCCAAGTCTACAGCAGCTGTGGCTTCATCTAGGATTAGGATCTTAGATTTCCGAAGCAAAGCCCGAGCAAGGCATACAAGTTGCCTCTGACCAACACTGCATTAAACAGAGAAATGTAAATGATAAACCACATATAAGTAGCCAGCACGCTTCTGTAATTATAACTTTTTCCATGTTTAACAGTGAACAGAGACAAAATAGTCTAAAGTCCCTTTTTGCAATCCAGAAGTATTACCATTGGATGGGACTTTTAATTAAAGGGATACTGTCATTTTTTTCCCAAAATGAATCAGTTAATAGTGCTGCTCCAGCAGAATTCTGCACTGAAATACATTTCTCAAAAGAGCAAACAGATTTTATTATATTCAATTTTGAAATCTGACATGGGGCTAGACATTTTGTCAATTACCCAGCTGCCCCTGGTCATGTGACTTGTGCCTGCACTTCAGGAGAGAAATGCTTTCTGGTAGGCTGCTGTTTTTCCTTCTCAATGTAACTGAATGTGTCTCAGTGGGACATGGGTTTTTACTATTGAGTGTTGTTTTTAGATCTACCAGGCAGCTGTTATCTTGTGTTAGGGAGCTGCTATCTGGTTACCTTCCCATTGTTCTTTTGTTTGGCTGCTGGGGGGAAAAAGGGGGGTGATATCACTCCAGCTTGCAGTACAGCAGTAAACAGTGACTGAAGTTTATCAGAGCACAAGTCACATGACTTGGGGCAGCTGGGAAATTGACAAAATGTCTAGCCCCATGTCAGATTTCAAAATTAAATATAAAAAAATCTGTTTGCTCTTTTGAGAAATGGATTTCAGTGCAGAATTCTGCTGGAGCAGCACTATTAACTGATTCATTTTGAAAAAAAAAACAAATTCCCATGACAGTATCCCTTTAACCTATTTCACACTATTTCCCTAAAGCTGGGCGAGCAGAAACAACATGAAAGTTAGAACTCTTACATAAATGTAGACAAACAAAGGAAAGTCCACTAGAGGTGATGGTTCTCTTCATACACCAGATTTAATCATTGTATAAATATTAAGGAATGGTCACATCATTAACACCCACGTACGGATTGTGCATTTAAGAGCAAATTGTGACTTTTCCATGTCTGTTGATCTTACCTGAGGTTCTCTCCTCCTTCGCTCACTTCATAGTAGAGTTTCTCCTGAAGCCCTTCCACGAATGGCTTGAGATGTGAGAGTTCAAGGACTCTCCAGATATCCTCATCTGTGTACTGGTTGAATGGATCCAGGTTCATCCTTAAGTTGCCCGAAAATAAGACAGGGTCCTAAAAAGATTCGAATCACAAACTCGTGAGGTTGTGTTTAATCTAAAGGATTTGCATAAAACAGCATTGTATATGAAAAAAACAGTGAACTTTCACCCTTCGATAAAAACGCCTATAGAAATTTCACTCTAGAGGACTGTGGTGATCTCTACCTTCACTATTTGATAAATATACCCCATATAATAAAATATTTCATTTTGTGATTATATTAACCTCAAGCATCCAGGGATGAACTTAAATATGCAACATCATGGAGTATGTACACACAGAGAAGACATTCTAGGAATAGTATCTTGTGTAACCAACTTGGATAGTGTTCTGCATATGTCCCAGGTGCAGATAGAAGCCTGAGAAGAGTGTGACTGGCGGATCAATTTTTTAGGACAGTTCTAATAATAAAAAGAACTCCTGTCTGTCTCACATGGTAATATTTTGAGAAAATGGGGACCAGAACAAAAATACGTATAGGATCCTTTCTCTAGTATCTTTAATATCTTGGGCACATATACTGTCCCACTCCCTATGTACATCTATTCCCCCCAGAAACTGCTGGGCACATTGGCCATAACAATGTAGAATTTGATTAAAGAAAAAAATAAGGGTTTAGCAAGACATCTAGCAGGCCTATTTGCTTTGCTTATTTCATACATAGGCATATTAATATCTTGAGATCCAAAACTATAACTGAACATGCCGGAATGCTAAGCTTAACTGTATTGTGTCAGCAGGTTACTTTGTACACTGTCTTAAAGGGCATGTAAAGGCAAAAAAATAAAATCCCATTTTTACTTTCTTTAATGAAAAAGAAACCTATCTCCAATATACTTTAATTAAAAAATGTGTACCATTTTTATAAGATACCTGACTGTATGCAGAACTCAAGCAGCTTTGTTTATGATGATCCCTAAGCAGCCCAGACCACACTGAGCATGTGCACAGTCTTAGTCTTGCAAAGATGTTTAACAAAGTTACAAGATGGTGACCCCCTGTAGCCAACTATGAAAGCATAAATTATTTATTTGATTAGGCTTGTGGTGCAGTAAATTCATGTTTATATTTAGTATACAAAATACAGAATTTCTAGCCTTATTCTATTTTAGACTTTACATGCACTTTAAGTGCTGGTTCAATACTTATTGTAAAGGTAAGCGCACAAAACCATTGCTTTAGCAAATGGCATGTCAAAAGACAATAGGCACAGCAATCCACAATAAAAAAGCCATGCCCACTGCCAGCTACTTCCTAATCATGGCAATAATGCATTGTCTATAAAAGGTGCTCCTGGTACCCAGGGGTCACCAGTGTAGTCAAAACCCACAGTCCTCTTTTCCACGCAAATCTATGGAGGGAGCTTTTCACAGGCTTCATTACAAACCATACAATTGTTTATTTGTAAATGGAAAATTAAATTTTACCTGTGGAATAATGGTTAGTTTTTGGCGTAGGTCATGAAGACCAATGCTGGCAATGTCCAGCCCATCGATCATAATCTTGCCACCTGCTGACTCAATGATCCGAAAGATGCAATTGGTGAGTGAGGATTTTCCGGCGCCCGTCCTGCCGACGATACCAACCTGTGCATCACATAAACAATTGCGCTTTCAAACAGGGAGGCATTAATATAATAATACTTATTTATAGAGTAACAGGAAATGTAGTCATGCCTCGAGAAAATATATCCAATTGTGATAATAAACAGCATGTGAAACCCTTCCTAAATATAACTATACAACAATATTTATTCTTTACAATCATAGACATTTCTATTACAGTTACAGACATCAGGGGTGATCATTTACAGCAGGGGATGTCCTGCCTGAACCTTCCAGACCACTGATCCCAAAAACTTTTTCATGCTTATGAAGCTCCCCAACTCTATTTATATTTGAATGTGGCTCATGGGTAAAAAGGGTTGGGGACCCTCATTTCAGACCTTGCTAAACTGCCAAAATCCTTTAACAGCTGAAGTCTTTCTACAGGTGCTCAACTCTCAACATATACATACTATGGTTCTTGAGATGTTTGATCCTAATATACTGTATCTGGGTCCTATGAATATTTTAGATCTCCTCTATCTTTGATTGAGATGTTAATGGATGTAGTCTTGGCGCATAAAGTTTCTAAGTTACCAACAAATGAACAGGACAGCTGTATAGGTATACAGCACTGCAGCCAACAACAGTCTATCTGCTGCTCAATTCTAATGCCTTCTAGTTGCTGTAGATCTTTAGATCTTTAGATTCAAAAACAGCCTAAAGTCTTTGGCAAATGGCACATATAACAGTATTACCTTCTCCACTGTTTCAGAGTATCATTGTGTATATAGCACCGTTCATAAATGTTCACTTTTGGGTTCTCGTGTTTTTTTTCTCCATTTTTCCCCACTTATATAGAATTCTGACTTTAACCAAATTGCACAGACATTACTTTTCCAAGATCTTGATATTTGCGAGAAAAAGGCATTCATATTTAGCAGTGATATTGAAAATATGATTCCATTGATGGCTTATAAATTGGACCTGAGGATTTATCCTTGCCTAAATAATGGCTAGTCACTCTAAGGATGTGTTTGATCCATTTCTTTAAAAATGTGCATTTGTACTGCTGTATGTCCCATGCAATGTACCTTCTCCATGCTTTCAATGGAGCATGAGACACCCTTCAAGACAAGGTCCAGTTCAGGCCGGTAACGAACTTTGTAGTCCACGAACTGGACAACTCCTTTCTCTGGCCAATTTATTGGTGGCCGATGGTCTCCTACCCACTGTGCCTATTGATAGATAAAGTGAAAAAAATACAGTTGGTTACAAAATTTTATTTCAAGCTACTGAGATGTTAGCTTTATGCTATTAGGAAGTTAATGGGCTAGTCCTTTGAGGTAAAGTAGAAGTTCTGAAAAATACAAGGACTGGACGATCCTCTTCCTGATGGCATTTGGGGATACAGAAGGCATGCCCTCTTACCTCTCTCTCCACCTTTATATACTCATCTACTCGCTCCACCGCAACTATGTTGGTTTCTAGCTCAGATGTCATTCTTACTAACCAGTTGAGGGTTTGAGTTATCTGTTTAAAAAAAATATATACATTTTATTTGTTAATTAATTTATAATTAAATAGTACTTATTTATATTTAAAAACAAATAAAGCACATTTTAATAAGATATAAATACTAAATAAATATTAGAGAGTTCAGGCAAACAGATTTTCCTATAGCTGATTCTCATTCAGGGTTATTAAAGGGACCAAATACTAAAGAGCCTTGCTCAATATGAGTTCAGTGAATAAGGCTTGCGCTGAGCATACTTTTTGTCTATTGTTTTAACCAGGAAAAATCTCAAAACAGGGCAAACAGGGGAAGCGGAAGCTTGTTCCTTGTGAGATAAATCATTCGATTATACCAGTATACAACCTCCTTCAACCTTCTGTTGGGACTGTTTTGTTAGCAGAAGTCCATAAAGTAAAGGAATTAGTTGTGCATCAGTAATTTACATAGTAACATAATACAATAATAAATTTGGTTGAAAAAAGACACACCTCCATCAAGTTCAGTCTTTTAAGTCTATATATATATATATATATAATATATATATATATATATATATATATATATATATATATATATATATAACCTGCTTAACTGCTATAATTAACTCCCATGCAAGGACCCAGGCTGGTGCAGTTTTCTCCAGATAGGAGCACCGGCCTGGGGTGTCAGGTAAGTAAATGCAATCATTTGGGGGTGCCTAACTTTTGGCACCCCCAAGTATAAAAGGACTTTCCTTCTCCTTTAAAACAATAAGCAAAACTATTTTGAGCAAAAGCTGTGTTCCGTAGGTTCAATGCTACCAATAGCTCATTTCACCTATAAGAAACAATTAAAAATGAAAAAAATACTGGGCAACAATGAAATCAGCCCTCTCAGTCTTCTTATCAATGTATTGCCTTCCAAAACAGAGGGGTGATTTACTACTATACATTCAGTTGCCTCTAATCAATCAGCAACTATTATTTTTGCATCTTTTCCTGCCAGTTAGAATATGCAAGCAGGAATATGATTGGTTTCTATGGTTAAATGTACTTATATTTTAAGGATCACAACTGCCTGGGTGCTGGTTATAAATTAATGTAAAGGTACAAAAACGGAAGGAACCGCACTCGCAGGTCTTTCATGACAAATTCAGTGGTTTATTTCAATGTTTTGGCTCCTAAACTCAAGCCATTTTCCTGAAGCCGAAACGTTGAAATAAACCACTGAATCTTTCATGAAAGACCTGCAGGTGCAGTTCCTTCCTTTTCTGGATATATATATATATATATATTGTACAGTAGCATAACTTTCCCCGATAGTAACACCACTGATACTGTAGATAAATTAGCATCTATCTTTGCAATTGAGCGCCAATATAACCTCCTTAACATGACCTGAAGGAGGCTGTAGCACAGGAATGCAGGTAAGAGAAAACTAGTGGGTGAGTGCAACCCCTTGAAAAAAAAACAATCTCAAATCATTCGGACTCACATTGAGAGCGGAAGAAATGGAGAGCCCTACGGTCCCACTCTCCAAAGTCCCTCGCGCCAGCACAGCGAAAAGGGCAGCAAAGAAGACTGTAAGGTTTCCTACAAACTCCAGACGAATAGCCAACCACCTACAGAAGTATACAGAGTAATCATTAAAATAATCAGAGTGCTTTTTGTATGTATTATAAATGGTTTCCTTATGCGAAGCCTCTTTTCAGAGGGAGTAAAAATGTATCATCAATCTTCCATCCGTGATGCTGACCTTATAAAATAAAGGGAACACTAAAATGGAAAGAATAAGGGGGTAAAGGAGAAATAGGTGTTCTGAGTGCTTGGTTAAGAGAGGTTAGTAGTATATTGATCCACGTGAATGTCCCTAAAAATCGCATATAGTCATAAGGGATGAATTATTGAGATTAATAACTTAGTTTTTACTGGGAAACCATGTTGTTCTTGTTTCTATATGCAATGTGATGACTGATATGACGGTGTGTCCCTTCTCACCTGTTGGAGACAATCCAAGAATAAACACTTTTCTGATTATTATCGATGGTCTCTTCGTTGTATTGCAGAAACCGATCTTGATGTCCATAAGCACGAATTACAGACAGTCCAGAGACAGTCTCCCCAAAATGGGAGTAGATGGGAGACCTAGTGACAGAATCCAGGCGTCTCAGCTGGCGGGACGTGGTGACATAGAATCTCTGGATATGCACAGAAATACAGAAATACAAAAATAAAAAGAAGGATGAATTCTGTTACTGGGAGATTCTTCTGCATGTCATTGATTCATTTTATAAAAGTATGCTAATTAGGTAACAAACCATATTCATTTGATAGCATTTTGTGAGTATATACAGCTTCGATGTTATAGAGAAACTGCTTGGCTGCGATGGCAATAGTGCTAAGAGACCATACCTATAAAAAGACATAGATACAGTTCTTTTAATATTGAATCCCATTACCTGAACAAAGTAATAGAAGATTGCGAGTGGCACGATGACAGCAGCGAAGATGGGAGTAGCCAAACATATGATAAATAAGGTTCCAATAACTCCCAGGACGCATGCAATCCAGCTACGGAATGACATTGGGATGGTCTCATCCACAGTCAGGATATCCTACAAAGACAGTGGATGTTAAAAGTAACTGCTACATTAATGTGCCCTATCAGATATGTTTGCTAAATAATGTTTTAGCTGTGCAATACCTCCCCTACAGTAAGCAACAAGCAGAACCGGGACAGAGACAGACACAACTCTTCATTCCATAACAGGTGCAGCTCATGGGGGGGGGGGTCTATTTTTGTATTATGGGAAAAAAATGGCACTGTGCTGAGGCATTAAGACTAATGTTATTGCTTACCTTAGCAAACCTGTTAACAATACGTCCTGTTGGAGTAGTATCAAAGAATCGCATAGGGACCCGCAGCATGTTGTGCAGAAGTTGCGTATGAAGCATTCTGGAAGCCCGGACAGCACCGCCAGAAACAAGAAATGCACCCAGGAGCACAAAGAGAGCTGCAATGAAACATATTGCTCATCACTAGGAGGCGCTGTTCATTCTCATTAATGGAGTGAAACCTTGCACACAATCTACATAACATAACCATTTCAATTGGTAAGAATTCAGCTCAATGTAATTTGTTACTGTAATGTTTTGTGCAATGGACCAGTGATGTTACCTTGTGCCACTCCTAGAGCTCCGAATACTCCAACCCTCATGTCTCTCTGTGAAATAGGATATGTCATGTTGTAATATTTTTCTGCATCTCCAGTCCAGTCGCTCAGCCATATATTTTGTCCCACAAAGGCTGCATTCTGGAGAATATAGCTCAGAAATATCCAGAAGCTGAATCCCCATCCTACAGCTCGCAAGTATTTCATGTACACTGAGAATTTCACCTGTGTAGAAAGGTTTATTAGCAAGTCAAGCAGCAATTCTCTGCACTTCCATACACAGAGGAACAACACATTGTGCAAAGCAACTGCAGGAATAGGCTCTAGTATCAGACTTTCCTCTGGGAATATACACCATCATTATATGGAATTTTAATTTTGTCTTAAAGAGACATCATTGACCCTCATTCACTGAACTGAGACCTCTGTTGGGCCCAGCCTTCCAATTTAGGAACAGCTGGGCTAAGATATTTCCCAGAAATTAGTACCAATAGGGCCATTTATTTATGATGACTCAAGGGGCTGTTACTATTGTGATTATGGAGACTGCCTGAGCCAAAGCAAGAATCTGGCAGCTCCAAAACTAATGCATTCTCGTTGGAGATAACGTATACACATCTATAGTGACCCCATATTCCAGAATTCAGGCTTGGCTTATAATCACATTTTGGGGAATTATAGGCTTCTGTATGTATTACATGAACATGCACGCTGGAAGGGAAGGTTGATGATAGAATGGAGAGCTTATCAGACAAGACATAATATAGTAGTGAGTTGCAATAAAAAGCACGTGGCTATTGCATATTGAATAAAGCATGCATGCCATACCTTTCCTGTTTCAACCGTTTCCTTTTCAATAAGCTTCTGTCCTTTTGTGCCATTTGGTTCAATCTCTGTCTTTTTCTTTGTAACATCTTTCACTGACCTTCTTAGGGTGCCATTCATGCTCACACTAGAACAAAATACCCATATCACTAATCTGCAGATTGCATTGGGAAGTGCAGAAAACACTGTGGCTCCTTTATATAAAGGAGGAGAAACCTTCTCAGGCTCTTTAATTATTTGATTATTTATTATGTAAATTATTTGTAAACCTGGCTATACATTCCTATGTTTTACATTTTCTTGCAAAATGCAGCTGTTCCAGTACCTTTTGGTAGAATGATTACAGAAAAATAATAAGTATAAGAATAAAGGTGGTGAAAAATCTATATTCTATTCTTATACTGCATCTGATTTCTAGAAGCATATTGAGAACATAAAGGAGTTCATACCTGCTACGTTTCCTCTTCCGCATGCTGTTTTCCCTCTTTACTGTTGATGCCACAACGTCTTCAAGAACCTCAGCCGTCTCAACCTGTTCACCATCATCTTCATCATCTCCACCATTAAAAACTAAACCAAAAAAAATATAGTTAAAGATTTCAGCCATGTTATCTGATTAGAGAGTAACCTAGTGTACTCACAGCCTGAAGGCAAGTTCTATATCATCCATCTCTTTCTCTGTCTACTATCTATCTATCTATCATCTATCATCTCTATCTATCTGTCTGTCTGTCCGTCCGTCCGTCTGTCTGTCTGTCTGTCTGTCTGTCTGTCTATCTGTCTATCTATCTATCTATCTATTTTTCTTTTTTATCTATCATCTATCTATATCATCCATCTCTTTCTCTGTCTACTATCTATCTATCTATCTATCTATCTATCTATCTATCTATCTATCTATCTATTTGTGATTAGTGATATCATCTGACATTTAGTTATATTTTATATATTCAGGTAATACATTATCTCTGGTTATAACAGTTTCATTGGCAACATTTGTTCTATAGTTGATGTATTTTTTTACCTGTGGCTTCATCTTCCATCTTATCGTCCTGCTTTGCATACAGCCTTAGAAACTCTGCAAATGCACCATTGTTGGCCTGTAAGGTTTTGTAGGATCCAGTCTCAGTGACCCTGCCATTCACAAGGACCACTATATTATCAGCATGCTTTAGGAAGCTAACCCCGTGCGTGACTAAGATCCGAGTCTGGAAGACATAAGCAATATGTGAAATTACCATCACTGATAAGGTGTCCAGCTGGTGATTCTTTGGGAAGGTTATGTACTAATGTGGGAAAATGTTACCATAGTCCAGTAACCCATAGCATTAAATAACCCATAGCAAATACAGATGACATAAGAGATCATTGGACAAAAAGTTTGTCTAAGAGCAAATGTAAGCTTCAAACCTAGACCATTGTTATGTTTGTTGGGTTTACTTCTTTTAAAACCTTTTTTTAAGTTAAATGCTAATATAGACATATGGTTTTTGGAATTGAGGACTAGTCATGGCTAATTAGTGAGGAAGAATTTAGAAGTTATAAAACAGACTCACCTTATTTTTTAGTAATCCATTGGGTCCCACCACTTTTTCAAATATATGCTTCCCAACATGAGCATCGACAGCAGAGAGAGGGTCATCAAGGATATATATGTCTGCATCATTGTACACAGCCCTGGCTAAACTGACCCGCTGCTTCTGGCCACCACTCAGGTTTATACCCTGCAAACATTAAGCAAAGTATTATGATAGGAACAGGTACACTGATGAGTTAATACTACTCATGAAAAAGAAAAGTGTAGTAACTGACAGTCTACTATTTCATTCTGTTGTGATGGGTACAGCATTGAACCTTGTTTATAACCACATTTCCAGGCCTTGATTTGATTATAATTTATATTACTCATTAAATAAGAGACAAAAATGGGGAGAATAAGATGAAATGTTAGATTTGAACACAAATGTCTACAAGCCAATAGTGGTTCCAAAACTGTGAGTCTGGACCCCCAGGTGAGCCCAGAGCCATGGCCAGGTGGACACCATTTGCTCTCTTAGATAAATCTGGAAGCCCAGCTTCATGGTCAGTTTGGGTGATGAACATTTATTTTCTGTCCAATATATTTATGGAATTATGGCTGATATACCAATGTTTTCCTATACCTGTAACATTGTTATGCACTAAGGCACCACCTGAGCAAAGGTTGGAGTTGCAGGAGGGGCTTGAACTGAAAAAAGTCAGGCAATAACTGCTCTAACATATGACTGAAATGACTGCACAAGTACCTAGCCGGTAAAATACCTGCCAAGGCCGGGGCCGGTATTAGATATTTACCGGCAATGTAGCTGCCGGTAAATTTGTAATACAATTAAAAGGAGCCCTCGGCCTGCCCCCAATCCCCTGGAAATCCCCTGGAACTTACCTTTTCTTTACTTCTTCAAGCGTCTGTGGTGTGGCCCCGCCCCCTTTGACGTCACGGCCCGCCCCTTTTGACATCATGGCCCGCCCCTTTGTGTCCCCGCCCCCCAGCAGCCGGTAAAAAAATTAAAAAAGGTGGCAACCCTATGCACAAGTCACATGGGGGAATGTATAATAATTCTACTAGTTAGTAGTCCCAAATAGCAGGGTTGAAAGTCTTTACCCACTTGTGATTTACACTGAAATGGCACTATGTATTATCGCATAAAAGTGTGATCACAGCAGAAGTTGATTGGCATTGTAATTACTGATACATAACAATCAGGTGCTAGAAATGCATTGGCTACACTAAATTTGACCTAAACCTCATCTTTGTTACACGCAAAATACCCATGCCATCCTAACTTTTGTAATCCTACTCCCTCTATATATTCCTAGCCCTAAATCCGGTTGAAAAGATATTTGTTTAAATGATTTTTTTTCTTTTTTTATTACAATTATTAATTCATTTTGCTTTTTTTAGCTCTCTTGTTATTCGTTTAAACTCCTGTCTGGTATCTAACATCAGTGACATTAGTAACAAGGAACTGGATTTAATGGCTTGGAAAATTAATAGGAAAGGGACTGAATTGAAATCTAATTAAAAAATTAATTAAATAATAAAAAGATATTCAGCCTCACAATCAGTTTTCTCACTGATGGGGGTCACTGACCATAGCAAACATGTGGCAATTAGAATTAATTGAAGGAGAAAACAAAAGAGAACGGCGTATATAGTCATGGTACCTTTTCTCCTATTTCAGACTCATCGTGTCCAGGAAGCATCTCCAGATCTGGAAGAAGGGCACATGCTTCTAAAACCTTTTGGTAACGCTCTTCATTCATCTTTGATCCAAAAAGAATATTGTTCTTTACTGTGGCATTCTGGATCCATGCTTGCTGAGGAACATAAGCGATGGAACCCTAGAAACAAAGTTGTATATTTCATAAAAGTTTCCTGTAGCTGTTACTTTGTGTCGGAATCAACATTTACTGTATTTGAATTATTATGTTCATCTTAGATAATTATCACATTGCCATGTATAATATCTGTGACAATTAGGGCTAAAATATTTATAATACAGTATTTGCATGTAGGAATGGTTGCAAATAACACAATGATTGGCTGATTATAACTACAGTAGATGTGTTTATTATTGATATATGAAATCACCAAGCTCAAGGGCTTAGCTGTAGGGATAGTGACCATAATCATTCCCTGTGATCTCAGGTCCCCCGTGGGCATAAATAATTATATCATTCACCCCAAAAACAAATCTGTAGCTTGAAGACAACACTTTCCATGACACATACAGTGTTTGAATGGTATAGGTAAGGCAGATATAGGTAGTGGCAACCAACAGCCCGGTTTTGTTGGAACTGGGACCTGCAATATGTTTTCTCCAGAACCCATGGTCCTCTAGGTAAGTAGCATATATTTAAGAAAGAATAAATACATTAAGACGCAAAAACAGACTAGCAAACCTTGATGTTGATGTGTCCACTGACATGGTCCATTTCTCCAAGCATTGCAGAAACAAGCGATGATTTCCCGGACCCTACTCCACCCACTACTGCAACCAGGTGACCTTCTTTGACATCCAGATTCACACTGTTAAAATAACATATTGTAGAGTGGAGACATGGGGAAAAGACAGGGGGTGGGGAAGAGAAATAGAGTGAGAAAGAAAAAATGCTTCAAATAAAACACATCACACAGAAGTTGTTATAAAAACACAACAGTCCTGGATCTGAGGATAGCTTTTGCCCGTCCCTTCTAGGTTAGGTTTAACTGGTAAGAAAAACATCTGAATTTAATTGAGTGGATTTTATGATTTACCATCAAATACAGACAGAAATATAGAACAAAGAGTCACACAGAAAATTCTGCAACAAAGAAATTTCCCTCATTTATTAAAGCCACCAGTACGCCCACACTGCGGTCTCATCACCCAGTCTAAGGGTTGCAAGAATTAGAAATCTCAAAATAGGTGAAAAAGACCCACTGATAGTTAATGCAGTAGCAAGAATAGTTATAAAATTAAAAAATGTTTATTAGGACATGTGTAGCCTAATGCGTTTCATGCCAAATGGGCACTTACTAGGCATTTACTATCAGTAGGTTTTCACCTATTATGAGATTTCCTACTCAGGATGACATGGCACAATTGTGTACACAACACTATGTTCTACATTTATGGTGACATTTTCCTGACAGCCATAGAAGAGACAGAGCCAATGCAATTAAGAGATAGTAGAGGTGCAGCTATGGACTTTGTATTCCAATAAATACTGCCAGCAGCAACCAAGAGAATTTTAGTATTTCTCCCAATTCAGTTCCAGTTTTTTTCCCATAGACTTCAACAGAGTTTTCACCAGATAAGTTCTGAATTTAATTGCATCTCAAATTGAATGTTGTCCATGGGTTTTCACCTGATAAACCCTTTTCTCACTGGATTAAATCTGGCCCTTTATTTGCTGACCAATAGAACATGTTGCACAATATGCGCAGTCTTTTCAGAGACAAAATAGCTTTGATTAAATAAGTAAAGCGCATTGCTCATAGAAATCAATAAAACCTGTTGCAGATCAGCCAGACTGGCAATCTGTGGGTTCTGGCAAATGCCAGAGGGGTTGCCATAAGATGTTATAGAAAGCTACTATTAAATGGGCTGGTGGGGAGCTGATTGGGCCTCTATGTACTTGGAATGCCAGGGCCTATTTTGACTCCCAGTCCAGAGCTGTTGCAGATAGAAGTCATTTGTGCAGCTTAGGCCTAAATATTACAACTTGGTAACAGGTTCCAAGAACACCAAGTTTCTTACTTGTTGATTGCAGGGTTTGAATCTTCCTCCCAAGAAAATGTAGCATCAGAAAACTGAACAGCAGCATCTGTAGAAATACATGCAAACATTGGTGGCAATCCTATCCAACCAAGAGGAGATAAACATAAACAGAGAAATGTAGATTTATATCCACCCTGTGTCTGCTTTTCTATTGTTCCCATTATACGGGTAAACAGTCTAAACTACTGAAACAGAAGGAAGTGAAACGGTGCGGTGGCTCCTCTTCCTCATCTGGAACAGCTAAGTTTATACAGTTTAATTATAGAATACAGGACCCATAATGTTCTAACCCTTGATAGTATAATGAAGAATAGTATGAAGCAGATTTATCCAAATTCAAGATTGAGAATATACTCTGAAATCTTATTTGAAAACTCCAATAGTGACGGTTTATTAAAGTAAAAATGCCAAAAGTATGATGAAAAACTATCCTCTATAAAGTTCAGTTGGTATTATCTCTGAAGATTTCCAGCAACTTTATTTTGTTTATTTCTTTTTCCAGTTAAATTAAAATAGTCAGCCTCGTTGAAACTGAATGGAACAATGTGATTTTCGTGTGTTCAACTTTTTCTCCATGACAAAAAGTGACTATGACTATTCTGTCCAGGTTTTTTCTAATATATACTAATACAGGTATGGGATCCCTTATCCAGAAACCCATTGTCCAGAAAGCTCTGAATTACATAGACTCTATTTTAACCAAATAATTATGATTTTAAAAAGAATTTCCTTTCTCTCTGTAATAATAAAACAGTACCTTGTACTTGATCCCAACAAGATGTAATCAATCCTTATTACAGACAAAACAATCCTATTAGGTTTTAAATAATGTTTAAATTATTTTTAGGGAGACTTAAGGTGGGGAGATCCCTTATCCAGTACACCTCAGGTTCCAAGCATTATGGATAATAGGCCTCATACCTGTACTGGAAAATATAGGTTGCAGGGAAAAAAAATCACATGAATTTTGTTGTTTTTTTCCCACTAATTCAAAAAAATAAACTTTGTCTCTTTAATCCGGCAAGATATCATTTGTTGGGTTTTCTAGTGAAATTCAGAATAGTACCCAATGTGAAATGTATAACAAATTTCATTAAAAGTTTTGTCAAAAGGCTGGCCTGGAAACTTTGCCCATAATAGAAACACATTGACAATGTGATGCAACTGAAACAATTTTTTTGATATGGGTTTCATAACTAGGAAAACTTAGAATTTTTTTTCGATATTGGAGAATTTCTAATACAGGGAAATTGTAGCCTTTGATTTATTGCTACAAAGATCACAAGGCTCTCGCCAGCATAGGAATAACTATTACAGCAGCTCTTATGTATTAACTCTCATTCACTGTGCCTGCCCTAGTGAGAGATTTGCTGTTTAATAACTGCTTACAGCTTTACTGTACTGTATTAAGCATTATACATTTTGCTCACCGATATTTGGATCATATTGAATGGCTGAGGTATCTAGGTCATCCCCTCCTAAATATTTCTCGAGACGGGCACTTGATACACTTGTCTGTCAAAATATATATTCTGTTAGAGGTCTCCTTCAATCAGATATTATTTACCAAGATCATAGTCAGCCTAACTGTAATTGTTCTATTTAAATATTGATTCAGGTGAATATCGATGGTCTGATTATCCACTAGAATAAATTTGGGATACAGATTATAATATAACAATTATGTCACACTAATCAGGTCATTGAAGCTCTCAAACAATCTGGGCTTCATTCTGCAAGTGTCTCCAGTAGTATAGCCCTGATCTAGGCTATGTTGCTGTGTCTGTTGGCACATTTCACCTGAATCTGATAACTGGCAATATGCTTTTAACATGCTATAAATCATAAACAGCAATAGAGACGGATATATTTTCCTGCCACAAGAAAACGTTATTGTTTTTTGTTTAAATTGTACTAATATATCACACCTCATAGGAGGATTAATAAAGAAAAATGCTGAACTATAATTTGCAACATAGCTAAGGGTAGGACTTCACAGACGATTTTCGCGCGTTCAGACGCGCTGGGCAAAAACACAGGCGTCACATCGGGTGCGACAGAAATAATGTAAGTAATCTAAATGTCGGATCAATGCTGCGACACCATCCGACTGCTATTACTTATCTTATTTCTGACGCATCCGATGTGATGCCTGCGTTTTTGTGCAGCGCATCGTATCACGCGGAAATCGTCCGTGAAGTCCTACCCTTAAACTGAAGATGCTACTGCAATATTCTTGGTGGTAATGGAACATTTTTTTCAAACATTTGTATATTTTGCTGTGTTGGATACCCTTGGAGCTGTAACCATGTAATGAATTAAGATGAATTAAGAAGGCTCCATTTATTTTTCTGGTCAAGGTTTTTAGGGGGGAGACTTGAATCTTTCATGGAAAAAACAGCTCGAATTTTTAGAGATTTATCATAACCCAAAGCTGCTACCAATATAACAAAGGTTTTTGGAGCGTCAATCCTAAAATTCGAATCAACGCTTGATTTTGTTGTGAAGTTTTGTCGCTCAGATTTTTTTAAGAAAAAATATTGATAAAATTGTGGAAGGGAATTTGGTTGGATATGTTTTCATAAAACAATGAGTTTAATTCGAGTTTTAGCAAATGTGCCTCTTAGTATGATCTAGAGAGAATGATATTCAGAGAAAATTTGCAGTTGGTTTTCATTTTTTTTAGTTATTTAGCTTTTTATTCAGCAGCTCTCTGTTATGCTATTTCAGCAATCTAGTTCCTAGGGTCCAAATTACCCTAGCAACCATGCATTGATTTGATGGAATATGAATAGGAAAGGGCCTGAATAAAAAGAGAGGGATACAAAGTAGCAATAACAATACATTTGTAGCCTTACAGCTTATTTGTTTTAAATGGGGTCAGTGACCCCCATTTAAAAGATGGAAAGAATCAGAAGAAGGCAAATAATTAAAAAACTATATAAAAAATAATGAAGACAAATTGAAAAGTTGCTTAGAATTGGCCATTGTATAACATACTAAAAGGTGAATCACCCCTTTAAATTAAGTTTGCTCCATTTTTTACCCTGACCTCATTTTCTGCACCTCAAAGTACTATATTTTCTACTATCTTTATTCACATACAGAACCTCTAATTTTATTCAGAAAATTACAGAGCATACAGACTAAATATAGGGCCACAAGTAGTTGTCAAAATAAATGAACCCCAGTACATCTTGGGCACATGATTCAACCAGAGAACCATCACTTATCATTTATAAGAGTAAACTAGGTTAATCTATTGACTCTGAGCTCATTATGTGAAAATTGGTAATGTAATATAAGGTTATTGGCAAGTATTTACCTGCACCATATTGGAAATAAGCATCGGAAGCATGGCGAGCGGAAATCGTAGAATATTAAACAAGGATATAGAAGTAAAAGCTTTTTCTGCATTTAGAACATTGCTTGGATCTACTGCAACATAGACAGCAAAAGTTGCAACAGAGACCTGCAAAAAATAAGACATAAGGGCTCATTTACTGTGGGTAGGAATACAGGTGCTGGAATGCCAAGCTGAGCAAAATGGCCACCACTCCAGTATGCAATATCTTAGTAAATGATCCAATTGTGACCCATCTTTGATGCCTTTTAATATGACTAATATGACTAATATTGGCAAACCCGTGGATACATATAGATACATATAGAAATCTATATTGAACCAGTGTTCATAGAAATGCAAATACATACCAAGAATGGTGCACAGGTGAAAACAAACAGGGACACTGAGTGCAGGTAAGTAAAATGTAACATGTCTTTCAGCTCCTTCTCCCGGATTTCTTGCACTTGATCCTCAAAAGATGACTCCCAGGCATACAGCTTTAGAATCTAAAAAAAATGAGTGAGATGCTTAAAAATGAGATAAAATCAGACATGTACATGATGGTACTAAATGAAGGGCTTAACTTAGGGGGATGGAAAATTACATCATCATCATAGGCAACCTATGACCCCTGACTTGGAGACTTCTGATCATTCTTGTTGATATTTTTAATCAATATGGGTAAAATAATTGCTCAATAGCTACCCAAATGTCCATATATACTTAAGAAGGATTATTCCTCCTTATGAAAGACAATAACTGCTTGTGCCTATTACCTTAAATTGAGCAAAGCTCCGTGTCTGGAGCCCAAGGTCTCATTTGGGTCATCTGAGATGAGAGGCATTTGGTTTTCCTACCCATTTTACATCGATACCTGTGTCTTGCCGATAGCTCTAAGACTTCATAACAAGTACAAAACTATGATTGTATGGCCCTTCAAGGTTTGAGATCCCACTCATGCTGAACTACATTTTGCAAGGATTATGTGCATTATGCACTAATCTTTATAAGAATATTTACCTTAATACCATTGAGCATTTCATTCATAATCTTCATTCTTTTATCTTTGTTTTTCATGTTCTTCATCTGTAAATACAAAGCCCATTTGTTGCTTTCATTCTGAGTACAGTACTTTGGCTTTCTTTGATTTGTATCTTGTCTCTCCATCATTAACCATCCAAATCAATGCCTATAACATATCATCTATCCATCCATCTACAAACACTTTTCTATTACACTTGAGATACAGGATGGGTATCTTTCATTATATAATTGGGTTTGATTAAAGAACCCAACTTTATTCTTCTAGGGGAAAAAAATATTGTGAAGGTCAATAATATAATTATCAATATAATATCAAGGTAGCAGCTCTCTTCTGCACTCCCATTCCTGTATAAGGTTGCCAGTCCAGGACTGCTGTATTTATTTTAGAAGATATAATGAAAGTTAATTATATTAAAAATGAAACATCCTTCCTTAATACAATAACTGTGTGTCTGTAGGCTATAATGCCTGCATGAAAGAGAAATAGAACAAATTGCAAGCTCCTTACCTGTAGCTTCCTTGATATTGTGGCCAACACTGCATTGATGGGTATCAGCAAGATCATCACTCCAAGTCCAGCAAGGACTGAGGGACCTAATTCTTCCCAGAGAAAGACTATAGAAATAGCAATCTGCAGCGGGGAGGACCACAGTAAGTGAATAAAATTTGTCAAGTCCATGAATCTCTGGGCATCCGCAGACATCAAGTTCACAGTTTCCCCAACTGTTGATTCTTTCCGAATGGAGTTTGACACAGTTAGTGCCTGCGTAGGATGTAAATATTTATCAAAATGTGGATACATTATAGAAAAGAGCTATGCCCCTACAGTGGCTATTGTATTTTGTAATTGTTCAGAGTATTTAATAGCTACTCTTCCACTCTCTGCACTAAAATAGATGAAAACTATTTTTTGAAAGTTACCAGGAGCCTGAGGATCCTAGATATTATACAATGACTTATGATTATGGCTCTGGGCCCAGCATTAGCCCATGCATAGGTTTTATAGATCACATACAAATCAGGGACACTTCTATAAAATCCAAAATGTGCTGCAATGATTGTATTGGAGTCCAGCAGATTTCATTTATCAGAAGTGCATCTTTCAGAGCCAAGCATAGAAAAGTTAAAGAACTTTGGCACCCAAGATAGGGTTGCTTTCTGTACCCACCCAACCCTTCTTATCAGGCAGGATCCCTCTACAATCAAAGAACCTCCAGCTACCAAAAGGTCTGCTTTCCCTGATGTTACAGCCATGTTTACAGTACCTTTAAACTTACTTTTTTATATACTGCAGCCATTAGGAGGCTTCTCACTCTCATTCCCAAAACGAAGCAGCCATGAAAATATTGCTGAAGCAAAAAGGACTGTAGTAATGCGGCTACTAAGAGCAACACTGCATAGAAAAATCCCTGCCATTGGTACTGAGATGGATCAGCCGTAAAAGTCACCATTAACCTGCAGAGAAAGACCAATGGGTGGGATCAATAAATTAATAATTTATCTTTGCAGACTGTTAGAAACATCATTGTACTTAACCTAGTGATGGATAACCTTGGCATCCTGTTCTAAAACATGAGCTACTGCCCACTCCCCTATCCAAGTCATTATACAAATCTATTTTATCTCATGGATTTTTTAATGTACATATCCCAATGTTAATGCAGTTATCATACTTTTATGTAAATATATGAGCATTGTATACTAAATATAAACATGAACTTACTGCACCACAAGCCTAATCAAACAAATAATTTATGCTTTCAAAGTTGGCCACAGAGGGCTGTCATCTTGTAACTTTGTTAAACATCTTTACCTGACCCTGACCCTGCACATGCTCAGTGTGGTCTGTGCTACTTAGGGATCGTCATAAACAAAGCTGCTTGAATTCTGCATGGCTGGTAAGTAAGGCGGGGGCTCCCCCTGCTGTTCATAAGTATGATTGTTTCCCTGCTCAGCAGTTAGGGACCGTTTGCCAATTCCTATCCACAGCAGTAAATGAAGGGAGAATTTCACTGCATACAGTCAGGTTTCTTTTAAAAACGGTACACATTTTTTAAGTAAAGTATATTGGAGATTATTTTTTTTTCATTAAAGAAAGTAAAAATGGGATTTTATTTTTTTGCCTTTCCTTGTCCTTTAAGCTTATTAGAAACAGTTCAAAATGAGCCTGTACATCTCAATACATATGTTTATAACAAGGAACTATAATATGCAAATATGTATATGTAACACTATTTCACAGTTCCTATCTTATTTGGTAGGGACAAGAACTAGGAGGGAGATATTATACTTAACTTATTTTAACTACTAGGATTCCAACCATGAATCAGTATTCAGTAAACAAAATATTTGCTCCGCAACTTACTTTAAAATCTGTGGGCTGACAAACGTCAGCAAATCATGCAGAAGCTTAAAGATAGCCGACATTATTAAGGTACGTGGGAAGGTTTTTATTAGTGTTTTAATTAACCAGCGTTTGGGAAAATCTTTAGTGGTTCCATCTACGGATTTTTCCTTCTTCTTTTCCTTCTTTTTTTTCTTCTTTTCTTCCTAAAAAATATTAGAAAAAACATAGTATGGTAAAGCAGTACGAAGATGCAGCCAAGGCTTTCACAGATCCCCCAACAGATGTATTTGAAGCATCCGTCAGTAAATTTCCATCTAAACATGAGGTCCTAAAACAGCTGATCTCTATAAGTCTGCCTAGAGCAGAGGCCTTCATTTTTTTTGGTTTAAGTACCCTTTTGAGGTTTATCATTTGTTCAGGTCCCCACTTAGCTTATAACAAGATGACAGGTATAAAAAACAATAATCGTGCAGCTCTAGTTCCAAGAATATAGTACTGCAAATAAGTCTTGACTCCAAATGTCACCCTAGGCTTGTAGGAGCACATTGAATAGCAAACAGGCTTTATCCTCAAATTTGACCCTAACTTTCAGATTGAGCTGTCAGCCCCTCCAGTCTAGGGCACAACAACTGCCCTACTGGGAACAACTGCACTACATACAAGTTTATCATCTATTAGCACCTTCTACTTTCAGACATAAGTCTCTGATCATTTAATATGTTCTTCAGACAAAGGGAAATGCTAGCAGAAAAAAATACATGGAGAATTCCTTTTATTGCTTATTATACAAAGTTCATACACATATTTTCCTTATTTATTTCATTTTTCGAGCATGCGCATAAAAATGGTTTATATATCCCTAGACGGGCATTTCAATGAACAGCCTTTTGTCTGACCCCAGTTTATTTTCTATTTGACTGACTGACATATTTTTTTGGAAATGTATCAAGCAGAATAACTGCAAGCTATGACTGCACAGAATGTGCCAGGATTTCTGTGGGATACAGTGGTCACTATGAACAAAACTGACTGAATGGTATAGTTCAGGCTTATACAGGTATATGATCCGTAATCTGGAAACCAGTTATCCAGAAAGCTCTGAATTATGGGAAGACCATAGACTCCATTCTAGTGAAATATTTCAAATTTTTAAAAACATTTCCCTCTTTCTTAATAATAATAATAATAATAATAATAATAATAATAATAAAACAGTACCTTGTACTTGATCCCAACTAAGATATAATTAATCCTTATTGGAGGCAAAGCAATTCTATTGGGTTTATTTAATTGATGAATAATTTTTAGTAGACAAAGTATGGATATCCTTATTACAAAAAGATCCCTTATCCAGAAAACCCAGAGGTCCTGAAAATTCTGAATATCAGGTCCCACCCCCCAAACAATATTGCCCACTGACTGGATCATGAATGCCAGACATACAAATGTTCAGGGAGGACATATGATCAGATATCTACCATTACAAGGACATCTTGGCTCTGTGCCTTGCTTATGCCATTCATTTCAATTCCAGCCTCCTTGTGTTTTCTTTTATTTTTACGTTTTTCCAAGTCCTTCCTTGCTCTTCTCACTTCATGTTTCATGTGCTTTTCAAAAGTTTCATACATATTTTGGGTTTTGTCTTCCTCATTTAAATCCCACAGATCTTCCATCTCTAGAGGCTTTTTATAGCCTTTAATAACAATGCTGAAAAGCAATTCCAGGCAGAAATTTGTGAAAGGTGATGACATCAATCCTTTGATCCAATTATACTGTATTTGTTAAATGTATTTCCCATTACAGCATAGCCCATGAATGATTTAAAAAACTTACACATTCAGGATAGAGGTTGATATACAACCACTTAAAAATGAAATTGAAACCACGAGAAATAATACAGCAGCAATGCAGGATATTACATGCAATACTTTATTACTACACGGAACATGTAATGTGTAACATTTTTGTGAATTTGGAAAATAAAGCATTTTCTTGGTTAAAAAAAAAAAATGAAATTGAAACAAGCTGGTCTGCCACTAGATGGAAGCAGATACCCCTTCTATGTTTTTTTTTAGCAATGGAGGTATTCATTGAGCTCAGCAGGGAATCACTCTTGTCAGATCAATGTCTGTGCTATGTAGTGGAGGAATTATTGGGAGTAACTTCTACCATAATATTTGAGATAACTCAATAAATATGTCAAATTGTACTAAACCTAATTATTTTCACGCTTAATATGGGGAACGCCATTATTCGGAAGTACTTGTACAGGCACAGATGTCCCTGATCATGTGCATAAGTCAAGTTCTTTTCATTGCAACACTAAGCTGTGTCCTTTGATATCAAAAAATAAAAGTATTTGTTGATAATGTGTTGTACCTGTTGTACCAGTTGAAGGATATTCTACTTAGGAACGATGCAGTCAGCTCTGGATTCTGTAACACAACAGAGATAGAAATCATCATAAAGTCACAGGGAAGTTGAAATAGTTAATAAAAAAGGTTACATAAGAAGGCAAGTACTTGTGGTTGGCCAGGCTCCATTTGCAGGCATAACTAGCATGCAGTGTATTCTATGCATAGCCTTATTAGGGCATCAGTATTATATTGCTAATTATATATTATTAGCACATCAAATATTAGGGCTCAATGAGGAATTGCACAGCATTAGTCTGAGCATTATGGATACGGATGGCCTTAATCAGTCCTAGCAATCCATTCATGCCTAGGGTTGCCACCGGCCTGGCCAGTAAAAATGATGGTTGATCCCAATGTTATTAATAGGGAAAAATGATAAATATAAAGGAAGGCCAGAATTTTTTGTCAGAAAAGGTGGCAACCCTATTCATGCCATGTGATGGAATATATAGAATTAAACTGTATGGCATATGCACACTGAAACAGTAGGTTACTACACATTAGTAGGGAGTTTCATAGATACGGTTGCAAATATGTTTGCAGCTTCAAAAATTCTGAAAAACATGCTCTCTCTATCTCTTTCTCTCTCTCTCTCCATTTCTCTAGTAGATGTTTGTTACTGGTGTTAATAAAGTTATTAGTGGGCAAAATCTAACCACTTGTAACTGGGTACCCATAAACTATGTGCCTACATGAGAAGCTAGGTTACTCAACCAGAACTCAAAGTGCTTCAGAATGACAAACTGTGGACTGGATCAGTACCATGCAAAAGGATAACACTCAACAATAGTGCTGTACATCATTAGTATATGCTAAGAGATATTTGCTCTGTTTACTGAACAATGTTGCAGATCAGCAAGGCAGCTGTATGACACATACAAACAAAGCGTTTCTATTATGGATGGATGACCAAAATATTGTTTAGAACATCAGGATGCTGAGTTCCTATTCTCAACCACAAATCTACTTGTTAATTATCAAAAAAATACCAGAAGAAACCAACTATATTGGTCTATAATATAAAAGAGAGGTTAGAGAAGCTTGGACAGGAATCCTAACTAACTCACTCATCACGGAAATATCTGAATCTTAAAAACTGTCAGACTACAAGTAAATCCAAGAACTATGCTATTGCATTTGTGTCTTACTTCCCTTCTCTTTTAGACTGTAGGCATCTTTTAATCGTCTTAAACACTACAAAATCTCTACAATATGTATTTGCTTCAGTAAAATTTAATTTATTGTTATTTATTGTGTCTTGTGTTTGTATCCCCTTACTCTGTAAAGGGCTGTGAGATACAATGCCCCTATATATAATAATAATAACACAAGCAGGGGATCAATATGCATATCTTATAAATGAGGGCTAACTGGCGGTTACCGTACCTGTTTGGTGCTTTCATTTTTTTCCGAAAAGGCAGAGATGATCAATGTAAGAACTTGCAGAGAGTAGGAGATGAAAAACAAACAGACCCGGGGAAGATCGGGTATATCATCCTAATGAAAGAGATACATGAAAAAATCACACCCTTAAGCCTTAGGTGTTTAATTATGGAAACTACAACTACTTTACTAGATATAATATAACTCTGACAATGTCCTAAATTGTATGAAATGTATAATATTAGTTAACTAGACTATATAGAGTCAGAGTAATGTAATAAAAGCCTCAGCAACTGCTAGAAATCTGTAACAACGGTGGGTTTCTAATTCTAACAAAGTTGTCATCAGATTTGATGTAGTATTTTCTCTTTAGTTCTTGCTTAGTTCTTGGTACATAGCCATATAAGTAGAAAATTTCACCAGTTTCTACGTGGGGTCTGGGCAGGGACGGACTGGAGCACCGGGACTAGGGATGTAGCGAACGTCGGAAAAAAAGTTCGCGAACATATTCGCGAACTTGCGCAAAAATGCGAGCGGTTCGCGAACGGTTCGCGAACCCCATAGACTTCAATGGGAAGGCGAACTTTAACATCTAGAAAAGACATTTCTGGCCAGAAAAATGATTTTAAAGTTGTTTAAAGGGTGCAACGACCTGGACAGTGGCATGCCAGAGGGGGATCAAGGGCAAAAATGTATCTGAAAAATCTGCCTGTGTGTGCTTGGAAGAGATAGTGTAGGGGAGAGCTGTTAGTGATTTCAGGGACAGATGATAGTAAGTTTGCTGGCTAGTAATCTGCTTGATACTGCTCTGTATTGGAGGGACAGAAGTCTGCAGGGATTTGAGGGACATTTTAGCTTAGGTAGCTTTGCTGGCTAGTAATCTACTGTTCTCTTTAAACAACTGCCATACGTTGACCTTGTAGGCATTGTTTGCCCAGTTTTTTTGGACGCAGCCACTGAAGCACAGTTGCCAGAAAAAATATGCCATATAAATGCTGAAAATAGTCATTTTTCGCCATACGTTGACCTTGTAGACATTGTTTGCCCAGTTTTTTTGGACGCAGCCACTGAAGCACAGTTGCCAGAAAAAATATGCCATATAAATGCTGAAAATAGTAATTTTTCGCCATACGTTGACCTTGTAGACATTGTTTGCCCAGTTTTTTTGGTTGCAGCCACTGAAGCACAGTTGCCAGAAAAAATATGCCACATAAATGCTGAAAATAGTCATTTTTTGCCATATACGTTGAGTCAACGTATGGCAAAAAATGACTATTTTCAGCATTTATATGGCATATTTTTTCTGGCCTCTGTGCTTCAGTGGCTGTGGCCAAAAAAACTGGGCAAACAATGCCTACAAGGTCAACGTATACACTACTACAGCGGTGGATACGGATTACGTAAAATATATTATGGCTGCTTGAAAAAAGTGACTCCGGTGTTTTTTCTGGAGACGGTAATATTATGGATATTTAGACAGAATGTGAACAAGGTCACACAGCTCGATGGCGGGTTGAAGAAAACAGTGTGCAAATAATGCCTACAAGGCCAACGTATACACTACTACAGCGGTGGATACGGATTACGTAAAATATATGAATGCTGCTTGAAAAAAGTGACTCCGGTGTTTTTTCTGGAGACGGTAATATTATGGATATTTAGACAGAATGGGAACAAGGTCACACAGCTCGATGGCGGGTTGAAGAAAACAGTGTGCAAATAATGCCTACAAGGCCAACGTATACACTACTACAGCGGTGGATACGGATTACGTAAAATATATTATGGCTGCTTGAAAAAAGTGACTCCGGTGTTTTTTCTGGAGACGGTAATATTATGGATATTTAGACAGAATGTGAACAAGGTCACACAGCTCGATGGCGGGTTGAAGAAAACACTGTGCAAATAATGCCTACAGGGCAAATAATGCCTAAAAGGTCAACTTATACACTACTACAGCGGTAGTAAAATAAAAAAAAGTAAAATAAAAAAAAATGAATATTAAAAAAAAAAAATTAAAGTTGGTGCTGCTGAACTACTAGGAGCAGCAGATTAGCACACCAGTCCCACTCCCCAACACTGCTAGACTAATAGCACTGGGCTCTTATAGTAGTAGTAGTAGTAGTAGTAAAACAACAAAAAAATAAATAAAAGCAGTCCTTACAAGGACTACTGTTATTGCAGCAGTCAGCAGATGAGATCAGAAGCAGGACAGCTGCCCACTGCAGCTACATACAGAGCACTGCAGTAGAAGGTAGATTACTAGCCAGCAAAGCTACCTAAGCTTAAATGTCCCTCAAACCCCTGCAGACTTCTGTCCCTCCAATAACAGAGCAGTATCAAAACGATTACTAGCCAGCAAACTTTCAACTGTCCCTGAAATCACTAACAGGCAGCAGCTCTCTCCCTACACTATCTCTTCAGCACACACAGGCAGAGTGAAAAAACGCTGCAGGGCTTCGGTTTTTATAGGGAAGGGGAGTGGTCCAGGGGAGAGCTTCCTGATTGGCTGCCATGTACCTGCTGGTCTGGGGTGAGAGGGCAAAAAAAAGCGCCAACAATGGCGAACCCAAAATGGCGAACGTCGCGCGACGTTCGCGAACTTCCGGCGAGCGCGAACACCCGATGTTCGCGCGAACAAGTTCGCCGGCGAACAGTTCGCGACATCTCTAACCAGGACTGCCACATGAAGGGCCCTCCAGGCAGTCACCGGGGGCCCCCTTCTGGCTAACCTCAGCGTGCCTGTTCAAATGCCGGTGCAGTGCGAACCTGTGCTAAAGATGACGTGGTGTGCCTGTGTGAACGCCATCATGCAGCGTGTCTGTGCTGAGGCTCAGAAGCACAAGTTTTTTAAGGGGCCATCCGAACGGAGGAGCAGGTCTGGGTGCCAGCCCAGTACGACACTGGGTCTGGGTACTCATGCCCCAGATCTACAGCTCAAGATGGAGGTATCAATCCATAGAAAAGGAACCGCAGGCACTCAGAGATCCAACAGGACAAGCAACGTAATAGAACTGCAGACTTTATTAGGCAATAAATAGACAAAGCCTTACACGTTTCATGCACTTAGGCACTTAATCATAGCCAAGATTAAGTACCTAAGTGCACAAAACACATAAGGCTTTGCCTATTTTTTAAAGTGGATGTGTAGAGAAGCACGCACTCCTGCGACCACCAAGTTTGTAAAAATTTGATTTTTATTCCAAGGGTAAAAGCAAATGTCCAGACACGTTTCGTATCCAAAGATACGTAGTCATAGGCACAAATGCAAAACAAACCATTACATTTTTAAACCTCCAAAGAGGAAATGACGAGAGAATTAATCTCATTAAAAACATTTAACCCTATGGTACAAAAATACAGTGTCCATACTTCTTACTGTGTGTCTAACTATAATTCTAACACCATAATCATGTGAAGTATAAAGTATAATGTTTTCATTAAAGGAATGGACATCGTTACCATTAAATCAAATTTTTAAATCAACGGGAAGTATAAATATAACTACAACATAAATTAAATATTGATAAACCCATTGATGTACAATCTTTGTAATATGAGATTTAAGGCTTTGTTTTATTTTTCATTTTTCAATTCCTAGATTTTCAAATTTTCAATTTTCAATTTTTAATTTTTAAATTGTTATAAACAAATTATGGAATTAAATAAAACTCATTAAATTATTGAATTATTAAATTTATTCTATTAATTATGAAATTTAGCACCAAGATTATTAAATCAATAGAGCATTTCACCATGGTTTAATCATTATCCATTCATTAAGTTCATCAGTCAAATGTAAAAACGACAAAAAAACATTAGATCAATTCATTTGTACACATACAAAAACGGCATAGAATTTATTAATTTAACAGGTAATCCAATTAAAGCAGTTTACTCGTTTAATTAAACAAACACCACGAATCATTATTTTCCGTAGCTTTTAAATGATTCATCGTTTAGGCAGCCAGACAGCTAGATAAAATGTAATGAGATTCAACGAACGGGTTAAAGATAAAAACTGCAAACCCACCAAAACCATATCGCTATGAGAATGATCGAATGCGTGTTAAATATGCCGAGTTTAGCTGGAAAAGAGCTGTACGTGTTTTTCTCGGATAAATTATGTGCACATGAGTTGCCCTTAAGGTCCCCATAGACGCAAAAATTTCTCTTGCCGAACAACCAATTTTAGCAAAGGCCAACCAATCCATCGAAATTATCGTGCGGTTAGTGGGATTCGAACGATCGTACATCTTACGATTTTTCGCCCGACATCTGTCAGGAAATTGATCGGCCAGGTTAAAAAATCTTTGTCGGTCCCAGTGCAATCTATGTTTGCAGGGCCAAGCAGGCAGCTACCCTTTGTTTTCCTGGCAAATTGGTCTTTTTAGTTGATGGACAATTCGTATGATTGTATGATCGTTCCGAGATAATCGTGGTCTCACGATGATGATCGGATCTTTTAAAAATCTCAACAGCTATGGCCAGTTTAAGACCCTTCGAAGTTACAAGCCAAAAATGTACAGTATATGAAATGTGTCCTGATGTCTATAAGTGCCGACATGACGTATATCTATTTTGTGAACTCCAACATTAAATTGAGCCAAAAGTACTAAAACTAGTTAATGTGAGGGTATTTCAGAGAAGAATTTTAGGGTGAAATTGGGAAGGAGTATCCCATAAAAATGAACATAAATCCATGAAAAAATTCTCAGTTAATAAAAAAAGGTAATATGTAACAACGGTTTTTATTTATAGGAAACACTAAAGCTATAATTATGTGGTTAGGTGGCTAGATGGAATGTGGTCAGATTCAAAGACCAAGTAAAAATTTAAATTAAGATTGATAATTAAATTAAATTATACTTGAACCGCACGAAAACCACATAAACGTTTTATCTAACGAGGGCTTCAACATACAGGTGAACATGTTTGTGTTAAGGATACCTTACTTTGCGTGGAAGTTTTTTATCTAGGCCATACGCAGTTTATACAAAAAAAATAAATAAATAAATTGTGTTGTATACGGACTTTTGAAAAATGCAGACAAAATGAAAATTACAAACAGAATGAAAAACAAAATATGAAATGTAATGTGAAATCCCTATATCCCAGTCAAAAGTGTGTGTATACCTTTGTGTCCAACTTAAAAATATCAGCACATGATGTAGAATGGATATTGGTGTACAGCTGGGAAACTATAAAAGCTGAAAGGGTACAAAAAGGAGAAGGAAACAGTGTAAGTGTTTGAAGTGTCGGGATATATATATATATGGATTTGGCGTGGAATTGTGAATGGATGTCTGAGTGAATGTGAAAAATGTAAAGGGATTACTCGTGAGTGTGATATGTGTGTGTTATAATCTGGAATGTGATCGTAGTGATTTGGTGGTTCTGTATGTACTATTCTGTGTTGGTGAATGTATCACTCAACAAAGGAACGGAGGGCAGTGGTATGTATACCAATGCCCAATTGGACAATGGCTAAAGTATGTCAAATGTCAACCGATGGTGACAGCTGTATCTCATTGTGAATCCAACGCAGCGTGTACTAAGAGGGTGATAGTGTGTGTGATATATGAAGGGGATAAATCAAAGGAATCATTTGTGGTTGTGTGGGGTAGTGAATACATTCCGTGATGGTGAGGGTACGTGGCAGTGTTGGGAATACTTAAAACATTGGTGTGGGTGATGGTGACTGTGAAGTGTGATAATTAATTAGGGGACCTCTCCGTGTATGCTGCAGTTGAGTATTGTACTAAGGTGATGGATATTGGGGGACACATTTACATGTGAGTGGAATATGTGTGCAATGGGTGTGCCTGGGGAAAAGTGGGACCAAAGTCGTGAATGTTGTGGAGAAAAGGCAAATTGGTGCTATTGAAGGCCATGTGAAACCGGATGGAGAAAATAAATAAATAAATTTAAAAAATTGTTTAAAGGATATAGAGTGCCTAAAAACTGTATGTTGAATGTGCAAGAGTGGAATATAATCATCTGTATGGTGGCCAAGGTATCGTGCTATTAAACACAACATGCAACATCAAACCGCAATTTTAGACCTTTCAGCTGATGTGTGTCTAATGTGAAATCCCCAAAGGCTTCTCGATGGAGCAATAATGAGGTAAGATTTTTACATTTTCACAATCTCCATCACTACAGTTCAAAAAGTGCCTTGATATTACAGTGCTCTTACTTGGGGGTAGCTATCTGATTGATGTGCACTTCAGTTTTCTAGTAGTGCAACCCACATACTGAATATTGCATTTCTTACAAGTGAGCAGATGAACCACGTGCATGGTGTTACAATTGATGACGTTTTTTGTTTAAAATGATTTGCCGGTGTTAGTGCTGATGAATTCAGTTGATTTATTCATATATTTACATGTAACACAACGTGTGGCACCACAGCCATAGGAACTAATGGTATTAAGCCAATTATTCCATTTCCTTTACTACTCACATCACTTGGTGACAAGATATTTCCCAGAGTTTTCGCACATCGTGTGACAAACTTACAGCCATATTGTATGACCCTTTCGTAATTTTTCGTCACCATTCAGTGTCGGACTGGCCCACCGGGATACCAGGAAAACCCGGTGGGCCCAGGTGTCAGTGAGCCCTCTGCTTCTAACAGTGTATTTTATGGTCATTCCCTATTTCTTTATAGGAAAAAAATACTTAAAGTGGACCTGTCACCCAGAAATAAAAAGCTGTATAATAAAAGTCCTTTTCAAATTAAACATGAAATCCAAATTCTTTTTTTTATTAAAGCATTCATAGCTTTTATAAACTAGTTTAAAAATCTCAGCTGTCAATCAAATATTGCCTGCCCCTCCTCTATGCCTAGGCATAGAGACGGGGCAAGCAATTACTTTCACTTTCCATTCAGCACTTCCTAGATGTCACTGCTTTCCCCATATTCCCCCAGTTCTCTTAAACATTTAATTGTATAACCAGTGCATGGGGATGGACATCAGGTCCCGCATTCTGGTGCACAAACAAGATTCTGAGATGATACAAGGCTTGTCTTTATAACAGTGTCCGCAAAATGGCTCCTGCCTGCTTGCTATAATTATGAGTTCCCACACTGATGGAAACAAGTTTTAAATAATATATACAATGTAATTAAAGTTCATTTTGCTTGACTGACATGATAAAGTAGGATTTGGAATACTTTTTTTGGGTGACAGGTCCACTTTAATGGAAGAATACAGTAAGTAGATATAAAAGACTAGTTGAATAAAGAGGTTAAGTGAGGAAAGGAGGAATAATAGTTTGGAAAGTGGGCCCACAGTCTAAGGTTTTCTGGTGGGCCCCTGACATCCCAGTCTGACACTGTCACCATTTAAAACTGGGAGATATTTCTTAACTATGTTCTTAATAGCATGGTACTGTTTACTATACTGTATGTAGTAATAAATAATGGCATGTCTTTATGTGCCTTTTCTCTTTTTTCGATGTTGATGTTACTTACTTTAGTGTTATTCAATAAGTCAGGTCTATTACTCTTAAGGGCCCTCACAAAAGCCACCTTTAGGGGCTGTAAAGTGTAGTGTCACAATGGATTGTGTTATAAATTCCTTGTCAGTACTACAATTTAGTCGCAGGCGTTGGAATTGCCCTATGGGTACAGCTCTAAAAATGTGGCAAGAATGTGCTCTTAATAAAAAATTTCCAGCCGTTTTCTTCCTAAAAACCGTGCTTTTTATACAACACTGATCACCTGTTAATGTTAAATCCAAAAAATCAATGGTGGTGTGATTAAAGGTTAAAGTTTTCTTGGCCATTTAGCTCATAAATGCTTTATTGGTGGAATTGAATTCATTTGGATAGAGCCGCAATGGGTTTTTCTTTTCTATTTGCCTAATAAAGTCGGCAGTTCTTTTACTTTGCTTGTCCTGTGGGATCTGTGAGTGCCTGTCGTTCCTTTTTTTTGGTATCAGATTTGACGTCCATGATTTAAAAGGGCAAAAGACCCAATTTATCAGTAAAAGTTCAATGTATAGGGCTTGTGTTAAACATACTTTTTTGCCTATTGATTCTGTTAAGAAATATGTGTGTTTTTTTTGTTTTGTTGTTCTTGCAGTAAACAGGACAAATTCTGAAACTAAAGTAAAGTCGCATTCTACTTCCTGTTTGTAAAAGGCAATCAAAACCCTGGTCACAAATGTAATATTTTAAAAACTGACCTTCAGTGCTTTCCGGATAAAAGTCTGAAGTGGAAAAACTCCGCAAATGACAGAGAGAGTCCAAAAGAGGAAAAGGGTGCCGGTATCTTTCCGAGCATAATATCGCCTGGTGTGATGAATGAGCAAAACTAGCAACTGCAAAAACATAATGAATTGTTATTTTAATTGGTTTCCTATCAATTGCAACTGCATTTTATCCCATGTCACTATATATAACGCCTTTTGGTACATTGAGATCGTTTTAATATCTGTCTTAGAGGAAATGTAAACATACCCAGGTAGCTGCATAGATTGCTGGATTGACATAGAGGACGACAGGGAGTGGTTCGGTAGAGTTGGACTGGGCTTTAACATGTTCCGCCACAGTAATTCCTATGCCAGCAATGGACGTGAAGAATAGGAGCAATGTCAGGCACTGCAATGGCAAACATGGAAAAGTCAGGTGTATTTCTTTGTGGTAGTGGGTACATTGCTCTGGAGATGGCTTTTATTCCCAAATGCCCTAGCTAGAAAGTATGGTGACACAGGGCAGTATCAAATCAATTGCAATGATATCAATAACCTTGAAAAGGTTCTCAAATGAGTCATTGACTATTTATTGTAAGTCCTTTAGGATTCCCTTAAAATTGAGTCATCAAAATGCACAAGAACAATATGTAATGTTTGGCTGAGTAACGCAGGATAATCTTGATACAAAATGTATTTGAAAAGCTGTGTGCTGGTTGGACTAGGCAGATTGTCTACTACATTTGTGAATGAGCCCTCTTCCTTACGTTACAGTAGTCCTGTTTCAAATTTCTTAGGGGGTTATTTATCAAAGGTCAAGTTTTAGAGTTATTTGAGCTTTTTAAAACCTCGAATGAACTCTCAACTCGAATGGTTTCTGTTTTAAGAAAAAACTCAAATGGAAAAAACCTGAATCAGCAAGTTCAGGATTAACATCTCTAAAACTCAAATTAATCGAGTTTTCCTGCGGGAAAAAACTTGAATCTAATTATTCGAGTTTTCGAGTGAAACCCTCTGAAAAAAGCGAACACCAGGAAATAACAGCAGATTGGGAGGAGGAAGAATACAAACGGTATTATAAATTTGTTATAAATGTTGAATATTAATTTCCACAAATCAACTTCTTTTCTCTATAACAAAATCATTAGAAACATGATAGACTTTGTATAAATGTGGCACTTTATAAGAGCAATAGAACTCACAGTTGAGTTTTATTGGCCATATACACAGAACCCAGAGACAAGCTCACATTTATTTTATCATTTACAGTATGGGAGTAGATAATACAATATAATGCATAAGTAGTTTTAACATAAACATAGCGTTAGTAAAATTCATGGCTGTGCTATACAAAGTGTCTCATTAAATTGGAAACGTTGCACCTTTCTGCTTAATAAAAACGCAAGGGCTTGACCCTGCTTGCACCAGCCTTCGAGTGTCAGTGAATCTTTCCTCGTATTGTATTGGGAGGGTGCCGATCCCTCCATCACCGTGCACTAGGCCGGGGTGTGCAAGCTGTGCCTCCTTTCTCCCATTATACCCAGAGGTCAGTAGGTAACTATATTCCGGTTTTACATCCAGCCAATGGACCATCAGCAGACAACCCTGTTAGAGACTATAGATGAATAGCTACAGTCTGTAGCATTGGATGTACTGTATATGTAATATAATAATAATATGAGTAAATGGGAATTTCTTTAGCAAATGTAGTTTTCTGCTAAATCAAAATCTTTGGTTTGAAAACAAACTCTGCAACACAACAAAAACAATAGACATAGGCATAAGAGTGGAACGTACCTGCTTGGCTAGATAGAGGCGGGTTATAGGGGATTTAACAACCCCTGGTTTACACAAGCGAAGAAGCTGCCATGGGGCACAAAGCCAAAAAAAGATAAGAGGAATCCAAACCAAAACAGTCTGTTCAAAGCACAGGGGAAGGTCAGGTTCTGCACTTTCCAAGAGTGACGAATTCTGAAATGAGTCATATATTGTGTAATGTTAGATAGTGCTTGCTCAGCTTCATGTGTTTAACTGGCCCTTTAAAGGAACAAAACATACGCAACACCTAAAAGTAAAGTATTATAAAACGACTTTGGCAAAGTAACCCAAATATTGATGTTGGTGTAATTCTTTCATTGGATTTTTTTATGACTTGAGCAAACGCAGCAAATTTTTTTTCATATGCTAAAAATTGAAACAGGGGAACCCTGGTGAATTCCAATCAGTTGAAATCTGATCATATTTAATAACACTTACTTGACAGTCAGGATTGTATTATTTCTATTGTAAAAGGGAAGGCTGTTAAAAGGGTTATTCATGGGAAACAATATTTGTTATTTTCCCTTTGGGTGTGGTACTGTAACTGTCTCTATTTTAACTGTCTCTGTATCCAAAACTCCCCTATATACAGTGATCATGGCCTGGTCTAGTGGCTGGTTTGTGTGACCTGATATTATAGGGCTGTGGCCAGACAAACAAATCCAAACAATAAACATGCAGGTAAAGGGGACACAGAAGTTGCCATAAAATAAGGTTCAGAACATTTATTTATTAGTTGGAGTGGTGAAATGCAATGAAATTCTGTTAATCAGGGTCCTGTCTTGGGACATTTTTGTAATGTGCTATATTAAAGGAGAACTAAACCTAAAGATGAACTTGGCTAAAAATGCCATATGTTATATACTGAACATACTGCACCAGCCTAAAGTTTCAACAGCAGCAATGATCCAGGACTTCAAACTTGTCACAGGGGGTCACCATCTTGGAAAGTGTCTGTGACACTCACATGCTCAGTGGGCTTCGAGCAGCTGTTGAGAAGCTAAACTTAGTGGTCATCACTAATTATCCAGAAGAAAATGAGGTTGGTCTGTAATATAAGCTGATGCTACAAGGCTGATTATTAAATTCTGATGCTAGTTGCACTGGTTTCTGTGCTGCTACGTAGTAATTATCTGTATTAATTACTAATCAGCCTTATATTGTGACATTTCTATTCTATGTGTACTGTATATTGTGAGTATTGTAAGTGACAGCAGCACAGATCATGGGCAGTGGATCAGCAGAAAAGAAGATGGGGAGCTACTGGGGCATCTTTGGAGACACAGATCTTTACTGCTAAATGGCTGTGGTTGCCTTGGACTGGTACAGAAGCCCAAAACATCATGTACAACATTTCTAGCTACTTCTTTAGTTAAGCTTTAGTTCTACTTTAATGACTTTAACTTGGCCTGGAAATGACTGAATTGACTGCAGATGGATGCCTCACAATTACAACATCCGTTGACAAATGTTCTTATTCAATGATTCTGATTCCAACTTAGATCATAGTGTCTGCTATTACATGACTAACAGAGGCTTTTGGGTTCCAAGTCATTATTCCTCCTCTTGTGAATTCACGCTGACTACTGGTGAATTATTCCAAAACATTTATAGAACCAGTAGCATAAAAAAGTGAAAATATTTTATTTACTTTTAAAACCCCTACAAATAACCCATTTCTTGGCAATACATGTTCTATTTTATAAAAGAGAAGTGTTATTCTTGCTGTGTAAGGACGAAACCATCGAATTCTATACAGCCTGGCTATTGTCTGCTGTGAACACATGATATTATTTGCCCTATTCATCTTGAACTATAGTAGTCTTTCTGAAGCAAACATGCAATTTGTACCAGTGCAGGGCAGCAGTACATTATTTTTAAATGCATATAATACACTTTCATTTTTTGGTGTTTGTGTTCCTTAACTAGGAGGCATAGGCCCAAATAATCACCTCTCTCTATCCTAATCTATACAGCCCGGTGGGAGAGCATTGATTCTCCATGTGTGATGCTTTATAAATGCCATAAGAAAAAGCACCTATTTATCGGGCTTTTAAACACTGGGGAATTCATTCACTTTAAGATAAGGGCTAGTTATTACAAGGGCAGTAAAATGAAGAAATTTCTTGGATTTCAAGGTGAGGCTTTGATAACACATGGCAACCAAAACAAGGACTCGCACGCTGATTGTCACCATATATGGAGTAGATATATATTTATATAATATATACCTACATATAAATATATACTGTATCTACACCATATATGGGTTATTCTGTATGGAATATCCTTGTTATGGTTACAAGTTACGGCTCAGTACATTTGCACCTTGGCCACTTGAGTAAAACGGTCAGGGATCATACTATTGTGCTGTTATTACTGGTGAATATATCCATGACGAAGAAGAATAAACAATAAGCTAGTCTACTAGGATAAATTAAATGGAGTCTTTTGTTTAAATGTTCCCTTTGATTTGAAAATAGTATAGGTCACAACCCATACTGGCATTATTTCATGGTATCGATCTGCACAGTCTACAAGCAATTGAAGGGGACATATTTTTGGGGGATTACAACATAATACTGGATCTATAGGGGTGGTATAAGGAAGGTTGTACCGGCTAGTTGGAAAGACTTAGAAAGGCTAATAAAGCAAGATAAGACAGTGATATTTTCACATATGCAAGAAAAGCAAAAGGAAATGAACTATTTTCACTTATTAATATTTCCATTAGAAAACACAAAAGGGGGAAATCTGACATGTGCGTCTCTGGTTAGAACCAACCTGAAGACGGTCTTGAGGATGATCCTGCCCTGAGGCTGAAGGTGTAATAGTAGTCACATGTACGTGAATAGATAGTGTATTGTATAATGATAGACAGAAAGATAGTGATAGACATATAGATATGGAGAATAAAACATATATATAATAGAAATGTATAACTAATCAGAACAGACATTTATTTTACAGACCCATCCAACACATTGTATCATCCTTTATCCGTCTTTTAGCAGGAATGTTTAACCCTCACCTTCTGCACCCTAAGGAGTCTATATGCCCCCTAAGGAGTCTATATAACAGTACAGGTATGGGATCCATTATTCAGAAAGCTCCAAATTACTGAAAGGCCATCTCCCACAGACCCCATTTTAGCTAAGTAATCCACATTTTGCAAAATGATTTCCTTTTTATTTGTAACAAGAAAATAGTACATTGTACTTGATCCAAACTAAGATATAATTAATACTTATTAGATGGGGGTTTATTTACTATTTACATGATTTTCTACTAGAATTAAGGTATAAAGATCGAAATTAAAGAAAGATCCCTTAACTGGAAAACCCCAGCATTTTGGATAACAGATCCCATGCCTGTACTAAGTAGAAACATACCTACATAAGATTCATAAAGTACTCAATACACATCAATCATAGAGCCTAGATTTAATTAATGTACCCTTGCTCAGAAATCATTGACCCTGGGAGTAGCACAAGAGTATGTTTAATATATATATATATATATATATATATATATATATATATATATATATATATATATATATATATATATATATATATATATATATATAGTATTTAGGAGCACTCACGGGGGGATTCTGTGAAAACTTGAATAAAGTTATTTGAGGAGCACCCGGGAATGGATTTGACTTGCTATATCGTGAGTGCTGGTATACTCTGAGTATATATATATATATATATATATATATATATACATATATATATCTATATATATTTATATATATATATATATATATATTATATTTATAATATATATAAATATATTAATATATACACCGCAACAGCCAGCTACAACACCATGCAACATGTTCCTCATTATACATTTATTATTAATAACTGGGAATATTAAGCACTCACCCAGAAAACAGAACCACAATATGAATCCAAAGCTTTAGACATGTTGTTGACACGGAATCTCACGGGATCTGCCTGCTTTGGGATTGTGCTGCGGAATAATGATGTTATATATCATTAGCACCAATGCTATCACTATGAATCAGCAGGTTAAAAGTCACCCCCTGCCCACACTGCTCTCTATCCTCTTGAGGTGCATCTCAGTGCAGACTGCCTCTAACTCGGTTAAATTTTAACCATTGTAACTTCTTTCATGAGCCGGCACCATTTGCCTGAACATGGGATTGATGTTCCTGTCGTTAGGAGTGCTGTTCTGTTTGAATGGAATCTACTAGGGAACAGCTTAGATTGTTCCCTTTGTAAGAATAAACCTTGCCACAGCACTTAGCCCAACTGGAATTTTTCATGCCATTTTCCACTGAACTTGGTGCACTTTGCCTTGTTTCAACCTAATTTACTATGTTTTTATATATATAAACAATAAGGGTCTTACATTACATTATAATCTACACAGCAAATTGAAAAACAAATTCATACAAAAGTTGGAGTAAGGTAGAATAAGGAAATCAAGCTCTGTTTCTTAATTACTTCTAATGAACCAACTTAATGACACGGCAGAGGGCCACCCTGCACCCTGCATTAGTTATATATGTGTGTAAAGTCCTTTCCACAAACAACCAGGGGAGCTGGGTAAGTGTTATGTTGATAGCTCTCCTACAGATGTTGAAAATGGATATAGGATATAAAAATTGGTACCTTCAACATCATTCTGCTGGGACCGATGAGCAATGTGATCCTTAGGTTCGGTGATGGGAACCACAGGCTTCAAAAATTTTCTTGCAGAAAATGTTCCTGCACTATAACTATGCCAGTTCTGATTACATGAGTATGGACTTACCTTTGTGCTCTGCCACAGCCACTTACACTCCTTAGATGGTTACAATAGTCTCTCCACCATCTCTTTCAGAGTCACTGCAGTTCCTCCCTGCCCCACTCCTTCTACCTTCGTTCTCCAGCAGTTTTTATGATAACATAGTTGAACCTTCAGTTCTGGTTAATGAAACACTTGATGATACCAGGTCTGTGAGTTAACTCCATTCACTCTGCACTTTGTGTATTCACAGATTCTTTAGTTTTATCGACAGATAGATAGTAAGTCCATACAATGGAATACTATCCAAGCTGAGCTTTTAATCACCCAGTGGCAAAGTAGAGAGAACTGCTACATGTGCCATAACCAAAGTGATTATAGATAAATATGCAAAAAGAAATTCTAAACCTTTACTAAGGTGGCACTTACTGCAAATTGCAATTGTCGGGTGCAAATCATCATGTTTTTTACCTATATGGCAGTGTTGATTTCCTTAGAATTGCAGTAACTCACTAAGGGAACCCATGTCCAAGTTGTCAGTATTACATTAGTAAGTAGTGAAAGCAAGAAATAACCCCTGTGCTATTTACCATTTCTACACTGTCATTAAAGGAGAAGGAAAGTTTTCTTCCACTTGGGGGTGCCAAATGTTAGGCACCCCCAAGTGATTGTATTTACTTACCTGAAACCCCGGGCGTTGCTCCTATCAGCAGAAAACTGCACCGGCCCAGGGTTATTCCAGTGATAACCATGGAGCGATCCACTTCCAGCTTCTTCTTTCTTATCGTGGCTGCGCATGTGCAGTAGTTCAAAAAGCCAAACTTTAACTAAAAAGTCGGGTATTTCGTTCTACTGCGCATGCGTCTGCCCTGAGAAATTTGAAGAAAGAAGAAGCTGAAAGAGGATCACTCTGTTGTTCTCGCTAGAATAACCCCGGGCCGGTGCAGTTTTCTGCTGATAGGAGCACTGGCCCGGGGTTTCAGGTAAGTCAATACAATCACTTGGGGGTGCCTAACATTTGGCACCCCCAAGTGGAAGACTTTCCTTCTCCTTTAAAGGAAAACTATACCCCCCAAACAATGTAGGTCTCTATAAAAAGATATTGCATAAAACAGCTCATATGTAAAACCCTGCTTCATGTAAATAAACCATTTTCATAATAATATACTTTTCTAGTAGTATGTGCCATTGGGTAATCATAAATAGAAAATTATAATTTTAAAAAATATGGGCCGCCCCCCCTGGGATCGTAGGATTCACAGTGCACGCAAACATACCAAACAAACTATACTTGTTAGGTCACATGAGCCAATCAACAGAGTTGTGTCTTTTGCTTCCACACTTCTTCCTGTTACAGTTAGAGTTGCAGTATTTCTGGTCAGGTGATCTCTGCGGCAGCACACAGACCATCACCGAATGGTGGCTCAAGGCAATAGATGTAAAAGTACAATATTTACTTAAATATATAGACCAGTTTGGTGAGATTCTTTAATATGCCACTTAACTTGATATAAACTGTTATCTGTATATGATATCTGTTGCTTCAGTATTAATTATGGGCGTATAGTTTTCCTTTAAGAGGGTTAACAGTCTACTGGCAACCAAAAGTATATCTTTATAGGTTGTAGGTCATATTTAAATAAAGAAAAGAAAATAGGCTAAGGGCCAAATTTACTTACGTGCAAATTTTTGCTTTGGGAAACTTCGTCATACTTTGTGCAACTACGTCAGACGTTATTTTATGGTGAATACGTGTATTTATGAAAATGCAAAACTTTCGTCTCGTCAAATGGACGCTGGCATACTTTCACCAGCGAGAATTCATCAGCGCGAAAGTTTCTTAGCAAATTTTCTCTAGCGTTACTTTCTTCCTAGCGAAACTTTAAAATACTTGTGCTTATGTCAATTTAAATATGGCGGGTACATAAAGGTCATATGTATGTATTTATTAGTGATGGGGAAATTGCTGGAAGTGGCCACTTATTAAAAATGTCCAAGGAAGCAAAATTAAGACAACAGAGAGCCTCTATTTTCCTAGACATAAGCCCACCCTAAAATAAATGTGACATGAGCTTCAAATGGTTTAAATAAAGTGTAAATACTGTGACATTTCTATTCTATGTGTACCGTATATTGTGAGTTGGTCCCTAAGCTCAGTAAGTAACAGCAGCACAGAGAATGTGCAGTGAATCAGCAGAAAAGACGATGGTGAGCTACTGGGGCATCTTGAAGACACAGATCTTCCCTGCTAAAGGGCTTTGGTTGCCTTGGGTTGGTGCAGAAGCCCAAAACATAATGTACAACATTTCTAGCTACTTCTTTAGTTTAACTTTCCTTGTCCTTTAAGGGGCAGATTTGTCAAGGGTCGAATTTCGAGGTGATGAAAGTTTTTTAAAACTCCCATCAACTAGAAATTTGAATAAAAAGAAGACCAACTGAAATTTATTTAAAAAATCGAATTCTTTAATTTCGAATGAATAGGCTGCATTCGATTGATTGAATCAAATTCGGATCGTATTCAATTGAATTTAGGGATGCACCGAATCCACTATTTTGGATTCGGCTGAACCCCCGAATCCTTCGCGAAAAATTCGGCCAAATACCGAACCAAATCCTAATTTGCATATGCTAATTAGGGGTGAGTATGGGAAAACGTGTTTTACTTCCTTGTTTTGTGACAAAAAGTAATGCGTTTTCCCTCCCTACCCCTAATTTGCATATGCAAATTTGGATTCGGTTCGGCTGGGTAGAAAGATTTTGCCGAATCCTGCTGAAAAAGGCCTGGATTCGGTGCATCCCTAATTGAATTCAATTCAAAGTATTTTTTTTTTTTTTTTTAAAAACTTTGATTTTTCAAAGTCCACCAAATACCTTCTAGGAGGTCCCCCATAGGCTAAAACAGCAATTCGGCAGGTTTTAGATATCGAATAGCCAGAGTTGAATTTTTAAATTCCAGTACATGATCAATTTCGATATTTGAATTTTCGTTTTTTTTCCAAATTCAAATCGAATTTGGACTATTCCCTAGTCGAAGTACACTAAAATTAGCGCGAAATTCGAATTTATAAACTTCAATTTTTCAATTCGACCCTTGATTAATATCCCCCTAAATGTTGGTTTTCAAGATAGCTCCCCTTAACGCTACAGAGCACAATGACATTCTTAGAGGTACTTTATTTCAAATTTAAAGAAAGCCATTTCCAGCTTCACCACAATAATGTGCTCAAGCAAGGTCCATAAAAAATGGTTTGCTGAGATGGGGGTAGAACCAAAAAATCTGCACACAAACCTTGGTTGGGGGAGATACTTTCAAACAAATCTGTTGTAAACATCGAAGAGCTCACAATGAAGTAAGCATAAAAATATGCAGCGTCATCCTTCGTTACAGTAGGACAAAAGTAAACCGGGACTAATTAGCGGATGCTCTTGCATGAATATGAACTCCCCTTACTTGAACTATAAACAAGGATCATAGGGGCAATGTTCAGAGATAGCAGAACAGCTAAACTGTTTACTCATTAATTATTAAAGAAAAGTTTCATCCCTGTTCACTTCTCTGTAAAGAGACAACTGTCTGAAAAGTCTGCTTGGCCATGGAACTAGCTTTTCAACAGGGACCAGGCATCCACATACATCTGACATCAGAAAAGAAGACACTTATCTTCATTGTTACTTTACTAGTCAAATATTAATCCATGTAAATTGCACAGTCATTTCATCATGTTTCTACACTATTTTTTTCGGTATATACCAGGGAATGTGACGACTACCATCACCAACAATCCTACTGTCTTGATTTAAAGACATTGCTCTTCCTTTACCCTTATGTGATTACGTGAAACCCGAAATATGAAAGGTGTTCACCAATAAAAGAGGTTTGGGGCAGCCGTAGCTACTCTGTCCTCTGAGAGTAAATCACTGTGGCTTGGGGCACATACTGTAGTAGGCAACAAGAAAAGTTGTGAGTTTCTCAAAAAGAATCAACCGAAAATGGTTAAAAATACAAAAACATTTATTAGGACATTACAGATGAAAGCCTAACGCGTTTCATGCCTATTGGGGAACTTAGTCATAGACTACATACTGTAGTACTTATCATTTTATCGTGAGGAATAGTACAATCACTGGGGGCTGCCAAGTCACTTACTTCCAATCCTCAGTGGCGTTCCTCTGGGGTTAGGGTTGTCACCTTTTAATTGGCTTCTTACTGGCCAATTATGTAGGAGCAGATGGTGGAACCTGGAAGGGATGGATCTGTGAAATAAAAGGGTGGGACTAAGATTTTACAGGGAGGGTCAATGACACAACGGGGGTCAGTGGTCAAAATGGAGGGAGAATTGTTGCAAAGGCACAGTTAGAGAGGTGCTGGGCAGTAGTGATGTGCGATGTTGCCATTGTAGGACCAACGTCCAACCCATACCCTTGTCTTCTCCCACTGCTTCTGTGCACACCTCTGGTTCCAAGACAGGAAATCCTCAGGAGTAGTGGAGGAGTGTACTCGCGACCAACTCTAACTTGCAATGGCTGACCACATGTCAACCTGAACCTGCCCAACCAGTGGTCAACCCATGGGTTTCGGGTCAACAGCACTAATGATCAGGATGGAGGAGTGGGGAGGCTGGCTGAAGTAATGCAAATTTGTCCTAAGGGACAGTTAAATTTAAGGGTGGCGTTTCCTCTGCTTTCACTCATTGATTAATATGCTTCTACAAATCCTATACAAGGGAATAGTGAGTAGTGAAATTTCCATTTGGTAAACTGGTGAACTTTGCAAGCCCCAAAAAGTATTATAAAAAAAAAAAAGAAAATAATTCAAACCAAAATACAAAAAGGGTAATAAACGTCCACAAATGCAGTTATGAAAGTGCAATTTCAAGCACAATCGCCATGCTTTTTTTCAGTACTGCGTTTTTTTTCTCTCATAATTTTAGTGTTGTTGCACTGACCAGGCGGCATTGTGCCTGTCCAACTGCAGTAAAATGAACACAATCGTGCAAGCACCTCAACACAAATTGGAAGTAATCTTGCACTGAAGGTATACTCCACTTATAATTTCCAGTGTTTAGCTTGACAGTGATTTTTGTCTATTGATGCAGGGAATGACGTTAATCCTAGAGCATGGAGTTGCCAGTAGCTCCAGGGCTTCCCTGAGTCAAGTTGGCAAAGCAGAGTTCAATTCAGAAATGGGAGACAGGAACAACTGAGTGTTGCAGAGTGCAATTTATATGGAGGTGCAAAGAGCGCATTTTAACTTGTGAAAATTTGAGCTTGCGGTTGTAAATGGCACCTAAAATCTTTCATCACTATTGTATCTTTTGTTTTGGATAGTGTAGTCTTAATAATATTCATGTTATAGTACCTGTACTTGTTTTTATCATTTACTATATCTTTTAAATACATTTCAATTTACAGTGGAGGGAAGAGGTAACTGGATTTGGAATAAATGGAATATGCATTATTTTAGCTCCCACGACAGGTACAAGATTTCTAAATGTGTCTCCTGTTGCAATCAGTTCAGAATTTTGGCTTGCCCGAATGGAAACCAGTTTTGGTTAATCAATGCATCAGAAATTACTGCTAAACAGAAGAAAATAAATACAAGACTTTCTGCAGCAACGAATACATTTGCTTAAATAGTAGTAAGCTGTATTCATTTTCTTTCTTCAGTGAATCCCCCCTCCAACATCCCCAGCCTGTGCAAGTCTATCAACACAATAATGTACACATAGAATAAACTTTATTTCTCTTGAACTTGAAAGTCGATTGGAGTGGGTATCCCCCCATACTTGTATCACAGTGGAACAAGGAAAAGCGTTGCCATACAGAGCCGGAATCAAAACAGAAATTTAGATGGACATAGGTAAAGGACCAATAACAGCAAAAAATTCATTAGTATGCTACGAAAAAAAGACACCAACACATATTAAACTTTAAAGTCGCTAAGTATTTATTAAGAAATAACTTACTGAAACTCTGCTTGCGCTCCTTTTCTGAAATGTCAACAGGGCAATGATCCATTGTGCAGCTGCCTTCCTTATAGGCTATCTCCTATAAGGAAGGCATGGAGGAGAAATGGAGCGTCGCACGATGGATCGCAGATCACCTTTTTTAAAGAGGAATGCAAGCGGAGTTTCGGTAATTTATTTCTTAATTAAGACTTAGCAACTTTAAAGTTTAATGTGTATTGGTGTCTTTTTTTCGTAGCATACTAACGAATTTTTTTAAAAAATTTTTTGCTGTTCTTTCTGTCCTTTAAGCATGTCTGGAATCTCAGAATTAACATCACTGCATAGTATAGAACGGAAACATTTTGGCAAAAGTGAGGTAAGACACAGCAGTGACAAATACAGTATATCTTCTGAAATGTACAGCTTCCACTGTTCCTATGTTCTTTTTTACCATGTGCATAGTTAACTGAATCATTTCCCTGCTTGAGTGGCCAGAATTGAGACATAAAATGCTCCATCGCTATGTACAGTAATAATCAGCACTGTATTATGCACCAATGCACCCAATGGTCCTCTATTGGTATAATCAGCTGTACAAAGGAAAACAGTGAAGTCTCCATTAGCATTACACGTGCACAGCACAAGGAAGTGTTGTTGGCAGGGAATTAAACAAAAAAGAGGTCTAGCATGCTTATTTACTTTCTGTATTTTCTATTCTCTTTCAATATTGGGTCCAGAATTGCCAAAACCAGGTATGAGTTGACATACCACCATAACTGTCACTGTAAATGAAGTTCTCAGGTGCTTCGTTGCTGAGGTGGCGCAGTTCTCACCCACTCTGATCAGGGTCTGCCTTCTCACAGAAAGTTTTTTGCCATAGCATTCAGGGTTCTGACTTTCGCCACATCTGTAACCTTGGTTGAATATTCAGAGGTAGAAAGTGTAGCTCCCATACACACAGAGTTGTTCCTGTTAATGAAAGCATATTCATTTGTCACTATATATACATAAATATATACCATGCTACAAAGACATTTAAGGTTCTATATCTATTGTGTTTTATTATGTTGCCATCAAATAGCTGTACCCAAACAATTAAAGCAGACCTTTAAGCTACAGCAACTAGAGGACACAGAGCAAATTTAGTAAATAATCTTGCACAGGGTACTGAGTTACAGCTAAGATTAAGGATGGTGGTAGTACCACTGGCTGAGGGTTGGATTACCCAGGCAGGAGACATCACAATGCAGAAGTTTCTCTGCATAGAAGTCAATGTTATACTGTTGAAAAGTTGTTTAATCCCAATCAAAAATTAATAAAGGTAATGTGGCATTCAGAGAAAGAAAAACTTTAACTGGTCTTTAACTGGTCTGGATCACACCTTAAATCCCCAAGGTCCTTTTGAGGATAACAAATAATTAGAAGATTAATTAAAGGTGTGTTTGGAGACCAAGTTAATCTGAAAGTATACACTTTTATTGTTCAATAAAATTGTCCACCTTAAAACTTGGCCGGCCAGGAACTAAACATATAACAATTTAAATATATCAATATAAACATATAACAATATAAATATATCAATATATAAGTATAAGATTAAAAAAAGAGGACAAATTGTATTTAAAATATTTCTGGGAGGTGGTCGCTTATTATAAATCAGAGTGATATAAATTATAAACCAATATTAAAATGTTTTCTCTTTTTTAATCTTATACTTATATATATTTATATTGTTATATGTTTATATTGATATATTTAAATTGTTATATGTTTAGTTCCTACCCGGCCAGGTGGACAATTGTATTGAACACTAAAATGTATACCTTCAGATTAACTTGGTCTCCTAACACACCTTTAATTAATTGTCTGATCCCAATAAAACCGAGCTTAGAATGACCAGGGATCAAAGCACAGACTGTGCAAAGAGGCTTCTAATTGATGGAGAATAAAATGGAGACCAAGGATTGCCGCAGTTCCTGTTACAATGAGATGGGTAATAAAATTATTACTAGTTCTTTAACATCTAAATAACAGTACATTTTGGAAAAATAGGAATATTAGAGTTTCTAAACAAATAATACATATAACACAAATAAAATTAAACTTTAGGACTACCTTATCGATCGCAATACAAAGAAAACATTCAAGCCGCATTAATCCACTTTTTTATTAAAGTAAAAGCAAATAAAATGAATAAATTAACAAAGCAAATAAAAACAGAAAAGGAGTAAAACTGTTTATTGTTTGCTAATTGACCGTTCATAGTGCTTGGTGCAATGCAAAGCTTTTAGCTGCCTTTTGTTTCTATAAGGGAAAGAAAGCAAACAGAAAGCTCAAGTTCAAGCCCTATTTATACTAGGCCTTTAGTCAAATATCCTCAGATGTACAGATCGAGTTGCTAGGATAAGAATAAGGTAATCCAAGGTTTGCAACCACAGAATAAACTGAATTAAAATGCAGCTTAATTGATGCCATAGTCTGCATTTTGAAGTTTTATGTTTTCATTTTGGCGCCCTCTGTCTTTTTGTGGTGAAATGAGTTTCAAGATTTTCAGTTATTTTCCATTATTCCACAGCTTTATATCTTGATGATATTTTCACCTTTTAAATGATGCTTCACGGCTAAACTATAAAACCTAGCCTTTAATAAAGTACCTCATATTTTGTTTACTACTATGAGATAGAATTAAAAGTTCAAGCTGAAGTCAGAGCCTTAACACAGCCTCGCACCTGTACTTCATTGCTGAATCCTTTGTGGAACGTGCTGAGCAATGGAACTCCTGTACTGCGGCACCCTCAAGTATCCTTTGTAGGTTTCTCTCAGTAATGCCGCCACCTACAGGAATCAAGAGCAGTAAAAGTACATAACAACAAAATTAGCTGCATGAATTTAATAAAAAAAAATGTATCCCCTCTCTTACACAGATTCAGTGAGTCATGTGACAGAAATGACAACGCTAAGCGATTATAACCAATGACATCACTAAGCACCGTTTATTAGTTTATAATTTACAGGATCCTGTATATTATGTATATTTATAAATTGTGCTATGTGACATTGCTTGTGCGCATTAACCATATGTGTGTGTATAAGAGATAACATGCTGCTTGAGGATATCACATGTCATCTCTGAAATCACAAGGAGGCTGCATACAGGGGCGCTCCACCAATGAGGCGAGTTGAGACACTTGCCTCAGGCGGCAGCGCCCCCCTGGTTACCAGGGGCGGCAAAAATGCCGCTCCTGGTAACTAAGAGCCGGATTTCCGGTTTTCAACCCGGAAATTCGGCTCTTCTAGTGCAGAAAGCGCAATTGCGATCTCTGCACTAGCGTCGTGCAGCGACAACGGAAGGCCGCCTCTGGCGGCATAAAGGCGCGGATCGGCGCTGGCTGCATAACAAGTGTTTTTTTATGTCACAGAACTAAATATTCTGTATTTGTCAATTTACCAGAAATACAGTCTCAATACATTCCGCCGAGTGTGTTCAAGCAGGCAGAATGGTTCCGGACACGGAAAAAAAGGAGTATGCTACCAGTGTCGGACTGGCCCACCAGGAATGCAGGAAAACTCCCGGCGGGCCCAGGTGTCAGTGGGCCCTCTTGCTTCTAAGAATTTCTTACAATTTCATGTTAATTCCCTAATTATTTTTGGAAACAAAGAGGCCAAATAGATGGAAAATAAGAGAATATCATGTAAAGAAAAAGTACCAAGAAAATAAAAATGTTAAGTGAGAAGTGGAAGAAAATTAGCTAATGGGCTCATGGGCTAAGGGTTTCTGGTGGGCCTCTGGCATCCCAGTCCAACATTGTATGCTATTGCCGGTGGTAGGGGCTGAATTTAGCCTGTGGATTTAAGATTGTGGATTTAAGATTGCGGATTTCAGCCAGCGGATTTTAGCAGGCGGATTTCAGCCCCGTGTGACTCTAGGCTAAAGACAGACTTTTTGAAGGATAAATCAACCTGTGGGGAAAAAAACCCATACCCCCCACCCCAGGTAGACCTCCCTCCCTCCTCCCCCCAGGCTAACTACCCCCCCCCCTGGGGAGGTGCCCCATACTCCATACTTACCCCTTGCCGCAGATTCTTCCAGCAAAGTTCCACGTGTCCATCTTCCGGCTCCTCGGTAAGCAGACTGGGAGATCGGCAATTTCCGTGTAATTCGAGCATACGCAGTTGTCACAAACCGGCAAACTGCTCCAACTGAGCCTACGCAAAAATACCGATCTCTCAGTCAGCTTAGAGAGGAGCCGGAAGATGGACATGTGGAACCTGGCTGGAATCTGTGGCGGGGAGTAAGTATGGAGCATCTCCCCGGTGGGGTAGTTAGCCTGGGGGGAGGAGAGAGGGAGGTCTACCTGGGGTGGGGGGTATGGGTTTTTTCCCCACAGGTTGATTTCTCCTTTAAAGCTTTTTAAATTTTAGCAGAATGTATATCTTCCTTTATAATCTACAAGAATAGCATCCATTGCTATGCCTCAAGATGCTTCTATTGACAAACAAAGGGTGCAGTGCTTATAGCAGCATAGACAGGCGGTGCTATGGGTGCCCTGTGAGAGCAGTTCCAATTGCAACACTGACTGGCACAGTGTTTTCACCACCTCTAGCAGTGTGGCCAATCAGTGCTGCTGTCACAGACTATTCATAGACAGAGCCTGTCAGTACTGTTCTCTGATGTCAAGTTTGTGTGCTGCTAAATGGCAAAAACATAACCTCAGCATTGCCAATTACACAGCCTTATGTGACACAGCACTAGGAGTACATTTTTATGCTTAGACAAACACATTTGTGTTAATATTTACCTGGCATTACTATGATTCGTCCTTTAGCCTAGAATATAAAATTGATGATGTTATTAGTTTGATGTAGACTTAATTACAGTAATGGCTGACTGATTGCAAGAATGCAGAATAATGTGACACTCATTGGCTGTTTAAGAAGTGTATAAACCACATAAAAACCTTTGTTGGAGGGATCTACACAATATAGCAGTAATAAATGGTCCTGTTCACTAAGCACAAAAACTGGATGAGCATGACTGCATTCAAATACCTTATACTGTTCAGTAAAAATTACATTTAATTGCTTTCCAGACTCTTAACACAAGTTACAGTTCCATTGCAGCTACTGGGCCTAAACCTGCCCCAAACTTCATACCTGGTTCTTCCTCTATGTACTTTTATGGAACCAGACATCCCTTATCTGCACAAATAGGAATTTATTGCTTTTCATGGATGATGCATTATTAAAATGTATTTATACGACTACAGGTATGGAACAGAATGCTTGGGACCTGCAGGTTTCCAGAAAATGGATCTTTCATTACTTAGATCTACCTACCTTAAGTCTGATAGAAAATCATGTAAACGTTGAATAAACCCAATAGGCTGGTTTTGCTTCCAGTAAGGATTAATTAGAACTTAGTTTGGATTATGTACAAGGTACTGTTTTATTATCACAAAGAAAAAGGAAATATTTTTTTTTAAAAATTTGGATTATTTGGATAAAATACAGTCCATTGGAGATGGCCTTTCCTAATTTGGAGGTTTCTGGATAACGGATCCCATACCTATACTATGTTAGTTTTTGCTTATAATTGATATGAGATGGGTGAATACAAGAAAAGGATAACACAGTCTAGATCATTCTCCCATTCCACTTGTTTTTAGTCCAGAAATCAAAAACCTCATATAGCAAACTCTGCCCACTTGTATGAGGCAAAAAACAAGTTTTTCTTGTTGCATTACCTCTAAAATAGTAGCACAAAATATTTTTTGTGCTATCAACATAATGAAAGCAAATGCTCAATTGTCTGTTATGAGGTATTGTGTTGGATCAAACATGCTCAAATGTTTGAAAAGGAAACCTTACAAATATTCATTCAGGTATTACATTTCAACATCTTACTTGTTCCACAAGTCTTTTTATTAAAGGTAAACCTTCCAAAGCAGATGTGTCACAGCCACTGGTAAGAACCCTTTCAAATCCCAAGGAAATCAGTGTCTCCATTGCAAGCAGAGGGTCATAAACCATGTCAAAAGCTGCAAGAGAACAAAATGAGATTAGAATCTATATATAATCCAATATAATAAGCCAGATGTAAAATCACAGCACATTTCAGTGTAACAGCCACCCAAGTAACAAACCCAAGTTTCTCTGTAGTCAAAAGGGGGACACAGGGAACGATGGGTTAAGCTCCATCCTCCAGGAGGCAGGACACTTGAAGTAATTAAGGGGCGTGCCAGTTCAGGCTTAACCCCACACACTGTACTTCTCATATTCAGTTTGTTCCAAAGCTGCTAACGGCAACTCAATAATTAGAACCTTAAACATTAGGCAGAACTAGTAAACTAGGAAACGTATTCAGTAAGAACCTAAGCAGTCCCAGACAACAGCATGGGGTGCGAGCTTAGACCAGTGCTGCGAATTTATGTTATTACTGATTGCAACACCTTTTGCCCGAGGGAAGCCTTGGCGGAAGAAAAGGTATCAACCTTGTAAAATTTGGCAAAGGTATGAACAGAAGACCAGGTAGCCGCCCTGCAGATCTGCTCCAAGGATGCAGAGTTACACCATGCCAAGGATGCACTCACTTATCTAGTGGAGTGAGCCCGAATCCCCTCTGGTGGTGCTCTCCCCTTTGCAAAATAAGCTTGTTTTATTGACTCTCTGATCCATCGAGAAATGGATGTCTTTGAAGCTGCTTGTCCTCTAAAAGGTCCGGATGGAAGGACAAACAGGGACTTGTATGATTCTGTATGACTTAGAGCGTTCAATGTACCAGCGTATCGCTCTAACTACATCCAAACTGTGTAGTCGTCGTTCCTTGTTATTTTTAGGTTCCGGACATAGAGAACGAACTACGATCTCTTGGTTCACGTGGAATTCCGACATGTCCTTTGGAAGGAAGGTCGGCACTTTGCGCATCACAGCCTTATCTCTGTGAAAGGTCAAGTATGGAGATTCGCATGACAGAGCACTGAGCTCTGAAACTCTTCTGGTGGAAGAAATGGCTATGAGGAACACTACCTTCCATGTAATCCACGTATCGGAAATCTCAATCATTGGTTCAAATGGGGTATCAAGCAGAGCATCCAGCACTAGGTTCAGGTCCCACCTGGGTGTTGGTGGTCGGAATGGCGGTGCTATATGGGAGACTCCCTGTACAAAAGTGTGCATCGCATCCTCATTTGCCAGGCGAGATTGAAAAAGGATAGAGAGAGCCGACACTTGAACTTTGAGAGAACTAAGCTTATGGCCTAACTGTAGGCTTTGCTGGAGAAAGGTCAGGATTCGTGGAATATTAAGTTCCAAAAATGGTAAGTCCGTCTCCGTGCACCACTTGAAGTAGGAGTGCCAAACCCTGTGGTACGACTTAGATGATGGCTTGCGGGCCTTCAACATTGTAGAAATAACCTCCTCTGTCAGTCCTTGTCCCCGCCAGATGGATTTCTCAACAGCCATCCCGTCAAAGCAAACAGTCCGGGGTTGTGGTGCACTATTGGACCTTGCAGGAGAAGGTCTGGTCTGTATTCTAGTAGGATTGGTTGTGCCACTGACATTTCCTGAAGATTGGAGAACCATGTCCTCCGTGGCCAAAATGGAGCTACTACTATCACTGTAGCTTGTGACTGCTTGATCTTCTTGAGGACTCGAGGGAGCATTGGAAGTGGAAGGAAGACATAAGCTAGATTGAACTGCCAGCACTGCGTCATTGCATCTACCCCCTCTGCAAGGGGGTCTCGGTAGCGAGCGAAAAATGTTTCTTTTCTGTTAGTTTTGGATGCCATCAGATCTATTCTTGGTTCTCCCCAGTTTGATACGAGCAGGTCGAATGCCGATGGGCGAAGTTCCCATTCCCCTGGATCCAGCTGGTTCCAACTTAGGAAGTCTGCTTGTGTGTTGGTCACTCCCGGAATATGCATGGCAGATAACTTCACAGTGTTGGCCTCTGCCCAATGTAGTATCTGCCTGGCTTCCGCCAGTGCTTTTTGTTCCTCCCTGGCAATTTATGTACGCCACCGTGGTTACGTTGTCGCTCTGTATGTGGACAGCCTGTTCTTGAAGGAGGTGTGTCCACTGATTGAGGGCTAACTTCACAGCTCTTAGCTCCAGGATATTTATCGGTGGCTTAGACTCCACAGGAGACCAAAGACCTTGTGCTGACCGAATTTTGCATGTTACCCCCAGCCGAGGAGGCTGGCTTCTGTGGCTATCATTGTCTGGATTCAGCCACCACTGAAGTCCCTCCTGTGTTGTTTGCGCCAACCGGATGGGTCGAAACAGAAGTCTCCCTTTCCAGGTAGACAGGATACTGGCTTGAAGTGGACATAGATGAATCTGTGCAAACGGGACTGCCTCGATGGCCGACACCATAGTCCCCAGTATTTGCATTGCTCTGTGCACTGTTGTCGTTTGACTGGATAGTAGAGCCTGGACCTGGGTCCTGATCTTGATCTGCTTGTCTAAGGGAAGGCTCACAGTTTGTGAAATGGTATTGAAGTCTAGACCCAGGAAGGTCATCTGATGATTCGGATTCAGGTTGGACTTTGACCAGTTGATGGTCCAACCGAAACTCTGCAGTAGAGAAACTGCTTTGTGAAGATCATCTCTGGCCTTCTCTTCTGATCCGGCCTTCAGGAGCAGGTCGTCTAGATAGGGTTGGAGGGCACTCTAGACATAATAAACCTCCTGGATGGTATTGCTGCCAGATCTAGATGGTATCCCTCCGAAACTATTTCCTTGACCCAGGCATCAGAAGAGTGACGGATCCATTCCTCCTGGAATCGTAGCAATTTTCCTCCGATCCGTTCTGACGATTCCGGAGGGAGTGCCCCGTCATGTCGACGTGGGCTTATCTGATGATGGCTTTGTTGTGGGGTCTGTTGGTCTTCCATTGGGGGCGAGTTTTGTTGGAGCAGAACTGGGATCTTTGTGGCGGGCTGTTCCACCGCGTGAACCGGCCACTTTGGCCACTAAAAATGTTTCCCATCCTGTTGGCTGATGAAGCTCTGCTCCTGTTCTGAGGGAGAAAAGTGCTTTTTCCTCCCGTTGCCTGGGAAATAATCTTTTCAAGTTCCTCTCCAAATAGTCTCTGACCCTTAAATGGAAGGGAAGTTAGTGATTTCTTAGAGCTAAGGTCAGCTGACCAATTTTCAAGCCATAGCATCTTACGTGCGGCTATAGAGTGTGCCGAGGTGCGAGAAGTGAGCTGTGAGGAGTCTAAGGTGGTGTCGCAGAGATAGCTGGCTGCCTCCGTGATTTTTTGTGCGGATGACAGTAGTTCTATTCTGGGAACACCTACCTGAATGTCATTGATGAGTGATTCAGACCATGCTTGAATGGCTCTAGACACCCATGCGGAAGTAAGACAGGGGCGTAGTGTAGATCCTGCGGTGGAAAAAATGGCTCTCAGGAATCCCTCTAGCTGTCTGTCTAAAGGATCCTTGAACACTGCTGCATCAGTGACAGGCAGTGTGGTAGACTAAGAGTCTGGACACTGGTGCTTCTACAACTGGTGGGTTTGACCACTTATCAACAAGTTCTTTAGGAAAAAGATAGGACCTAGTTAATTTCTTGGTCGCTTGAAACTTTAGTTCAGGTGCATTCCATCTTGGATGATACCGAGCAGTTGTTCATGTTCTGGGAAACAGACTGTAGTCGTGTGCTGCCTTTTGAAGAGACTATGTGCGTCCCCATGTTTCTGTGTCTTTTGTGTAATATTCAAAACCTCAAGCACCCCTTTGATGATACGGTCTATATCATGGGGGCTATCCTTGTCTCTGCCCTCACCTTGTTCCTCCTCCTCGTCTGCGGAAGACGAGTCGGCTGAGGAAAGTTTGCCTTCTGAATGTGACGATATTTGTCACTGTAGAGAGGCCAGGGACTGGGATAGCTGTATTGCCCAAAGGGGGGGGGGTGGCTCTGCTGATGGTCCCGGGACAGGGTCTTGACCGCCCCGTGTAGTAGTTTCCTCTTGGTTCTCATTCTGTGTCTCAGAATCAAGTGCTGCCCCATAGTGCAAGATCTGCATAGAGGTTCCCCCTGCGCCCCTTGGATTTTTTGAAAGCACTTAGTGCAAGACAAATACCTCACCTTTGCTGTGGGGACTTTCCCCCCCGCCCTGGTGAATAACCCTCCTGGTTTACCTTCTGCCATGAGAGAAGAGGTTGCAGGGTTAGCCAGGAACTGTGTGCTGCCTAGTGTACACGGGAGAGCACCGTGACACGCTGCCAGATCGCGGTGTATGTGAACAAAATGGCCGCTGGAACACGCGCATTCAGTGTGCCTAGTAAAAAGCCCGCGAAGATGGAGGAGGGTCCGTGGTACGCATTTGCGTTCCAGTCCCTGCTGCTGAGTGCCAGCACCCCAAGCCTACAAATGGATGTCCCTCTTGAAGCCGCCTACTGACTGAGCGAAGCGCTCCTTAAAAAATAGCGCCTATGGGGATGCACATGAAGGACTGCCAGCACAAACAGACCTAAACAGGTAGCAGCAGCAGGGACTTTTGCTGAAGGAGTGGGGGGGGGAGGCAGAGGTAATGGCTGAATGAAGGGGGGAATAGTACACAGTGACATCCAGAATATAATTTTATATATATTATATGTATATATTAGGGAGAAGTCACTTACCCCCCACACCGGCCAGACCTTCTGTACTAACAATAGTGCAGGCAGACGTCTGGGTGATCGGTATAGCCCCCAGGCTAGTGAATGACCCCGGTGGGAATCTCCTCGTAGTGAGCTAACCTTTTAAAAACAGGTATTCCTGTTTTTGGTGTCACCCCTGGTGTCAGCCACAAGCTGACCGCAGAATCATCTGACAGGTTATTGTCCATCCTCCCGGTAGCAGAACACTTGAAAAACTGAATATGAGAAGTACAGTGTGGGGTTAAGCCTGAACTGGCACGCCCCTTTATTACTTCAAGTGTCCTGCCTCCTGGAGGATGGAGCTTAACCCATCGTTCCCTGTGTCCCCCCTAAGACGACAGATGTGTTTCACTTAACTGACAGTTTGCATGGAATACTCACCTCGATGGAAAGTAACTGGAAGAGGACGGGATACAGCTGGAAAGAAAATACAGATTATTTTAAGTAACACTCCTTCCCTGATAATTTTGCATTATGCATCTCTGCGTAACTACATGAAACATATATATGTGACAAATGATGACACCAACATAGTAAAGCAATGGCCTCTTATGTGAGTCAGTGGAGGTCATCAGCACACAATTTTTTTCAAATTATCTATATTGAAGTTTTAATAATCCAGCAGCAAAGTTTCAAACAAACAATATTTGCTAAGATTCTATGTGAATCTGCAAAGAAATCAATTTAACATTAACAGATATTAACTACCAAGTGACCAGAGATCTACTTCATCTTTTTGCTCGAACACTAAATTCTCAGTTTCACAACACACTCTGAAGCAACTGCCATGATCTTTCATTAATAAAATAATGGCCAACCATTTAATAAAATGTATCATCATCTCATTATAATCTAGTGCAAGCTTATTTGGGTAATATGGGTAGATTTTGAAGATTTACCAAGAAGTTCCATGCACAGTTCTGCATCAATGCGGCCATCTTCTGTGAGAGCGCCAAACACAAGTCCATCAGCTCCGTGAATTTTAGCTAATCGGATGTCAGCCTTCATCACTTCCACTTCACGGTCAGAATAAAGAAAGTCTCCACCTCTCGGTCGAATCATGACAAATATTGGAATTTGGACATATTGCTTAACTACCTGCAGAAGGCCTGATAACAAAGAGATAGTTCACTAATAAAGCCCAGCAATTATACCCTAAAATAATGTACATATGTATTAATGTTATTCATGCATCATATAAAAGTGTGATCACTTACAAAAATATAAAGAATGTTCAACATTTATATATAGAAAGGTAAGTCAGTGACCAAAAAGTCATGTTGTTGAATCAATTGAAAAGACCTGCAGAGTACTGTTTTAAGTTGCCAATAAGCCTCACAACTTAAAACACTTTTTCCCAATAGCGTCAATGAAAATTTTAGTTATACATGTTTTCTATAAAAAACTGTTTTTAGATCTTGTTCCCCTCCTTTTTTCCTCCTTATCCACAGATAAGAAATGCTGGGATGATTTCATATGATGTCAAGGTACGGTATAAACAGCCCCATTGGCAGTAAGTAAAAGATTTTGTAATTTTGATACTAATGTTTTATGGACTATTAATTGATATTTGACTACACAGGAACATTGTAAGTTGGACAATTGACATTTATGATATTAATCACTGGATTGATCGTTTCACCAATTGGGCTGTAGTATGGGTGAGGAAGGCGGGATTTGTGGGTTTAAAGGTGAATGTGCACTTGATTCATGTATCCTGATGAAGGGAGGGTTGGGAAACATTGATACTGTTGGTAGCAAAATAAAAGGGCTAAGCTCTCCGACTGCAAACAATTGGGCCTGAAATCCAGGACAAACAAACTGCAGTTTACCCCACTGATAATAAACTAAATATGACAAAAAGCACTCACCAACAGAAGGTGTGATTCCTCCTTCCAGCAAACTGGCACACAATTCAATTCGACCTGCACCTAATATATTAGACAAGATTATGTTTAACATTTAAAGGAGACCCATAATTCAGAGTATAATTTTTAATATTACATACTCCTCTTCTGAGCTATGCTTGGACACATTCAGATAGATAGTGGAGTACAAATAATTATTCCTCCAAAAATCACAAATGTAATTTTACATATTGTAAACCTTTCACTCATCCAATCGGCTTCTTGTATTTAAGCTAGTGAAAGGGAATCCCAACTCCTCACTTCAACTGAAGTCACTCAGATGAGCGGTGAAACATTTTTAAGATTATTCAGCAAGTCAAGTTGCTTTACCTTACCTCTGCTAGATACTATATGCCCAAGGTTATAATCTGTGCTCTTCCAGTTATTTATTGCATGTAGATTTTTTGCCATAAAATTGATTAGGCAGGGGTTAAATTCTGTGAATGGCTATCATTTTAACTTATATTATACACTAAACAAAAAAAAACATTTGCAAGGAGATAGTGGGCATAGTATTTATCTAATCAAAGTATTGTTTAGGTGTGTGTTTCCTATTTGCTTTACTTATGTAAAAGTAGAAAACAATGAGAGATAATGTTTCAATACACTGGGACAATATTTCGATATGTGTATGTACTTTTTTTTAACCATTTGTAAGTTTGTTTTGTTTTTCAGTAAACCTTTAAAACGAGTGAATGTAAAATTGATGAGGGTGCTATTCTAAGCAGTTTTGCCATGTACGTTTATTATTTATTTTTTTTATTCCAAGATATTAAGGGATACATGTACTGTTAACATGAATGAATTTTGTTACAACAGTGCTGCTGGTCATTTTACAACCATTCTGACAACCAAGTAGTCAAGGAAGTTGTCACTGGTTCTCACTTACATGTCGCCATTTTTAGTGGTAGTATTAGCAATAAGATACCTGCACTAGAATGGAAGTATATTGGACAGCTCTTTCAGTTTAATGTCAAGTCCCCAGTGCTCCCTGGTTTCTAATACTAGCCATAAGCATTTCAGTAGAGAGTATAGGACCAAATGTCCATAGACAGCTTTTACTGGTCTAGTATAATTACAATAATAAAAGCAAACATCAAAGGTATCACCCATGTTAATACAAATCAACCATCAATATCAGCTGAAACCTAAGCACAGCCAGTTGACTTGTGAGATTTCCCCTGCAATTGTCATGGAGAGTTGCCTTTAACATCAAAAATGGAATTCTATAAACCAAGGCACGTGGGCCAATGTCCAAAAAACCCTGGTAATAATAAAAATGTATTTTTAAAACTGTGGCCTAGTATAATTAAAATAATGAAAGCAAACATCAAAGGTATCACCCATATTAATACAAATCAAACATCAATATCATCTGAAACCTAAGCACAGCCAGTTGACTTGTGAGATTTCCCCTGCAATCAGGCCCGGACTGGCAATCTGTGGGTTCTGGCAAATGCCAGAGGGGCTGCTATAAGTTGCCATAGACAGTCACTATATTTTGGGCTGGTGGGAGGCTGTTTGGGCTGCTGTGTGGCCTGTTTGGGCCTCTGTGTACCTGAAATGCCAGGGCCTATTTTGAATGTCAGTCCAGCCTGCCTGCAATTAATTGTCATAGAGAGTTGCCTTTAACATCAAAAACGGCCTTCTATAAACCAAGGCACGTGGGGCAAAATCTAAATATATCCTGGTTGTAATAAAGATGTATTTTTAAACCTGTGGCCTCTTTGCTTTAGGCTTACCTCCTCTTTCAGCATTTATCGCAGACTCAACTGAATCCACACAAACTTCCATAATATATCCTTGATCCGCCATTTCTCTATATGGAAAAGGAAAGTAAATGCAAAAGAATCAAGAGGCTTTGCACATGAGACAGCCATGCCACTAGATAAGGTAACGGGACAAGGATAAAGTGATTAGACAAACTGCAATTAAAAAGCACATGGAATGACTGCAAATATCAGACTTTATAAATATACTACTAAAGACGCAAACGTTTATTTGAGAATTATTTGTATTTTTAAGAGTAACAAGGGCACAACTTTTTTTCCTTAGGTCATCAATATGGGGGAGGGGGTAATGTATTTAGGATTTCAATAGCAGTAACTGTCTTTCTACCTCAAACACAGTCCAAACCATGGTTCCAGTATGTATTTGGGGCAATGCTATTTGTTCATTATTGTCTATAACAACAGTCAAGCAGTCAACATTTGCAAAGGAAAAATACCATGTTCATTTGCCTTCCTGAGGCCTCCCAGCTGTCTGTAGTATTTGACAGGTATGACACAGACTAGGTGCTGTAACACCACATAACAGGAAGCCTGGGAGTCTCATACTGGACAGTATACAAATAGAGAGGTATGTGCAGAGCAACACGAGTAGAACGTGACTTATCGGGAATATAAAATGGTCTCAGCCACACAACACACTCGCAGCAGACAAACTGCGTGTTTACTATACCTCCCAAGCTCACCACCATCCCTCCCTACTCCCACTCCCTGATTGTCACGCCCCTCCGTCTGCTGGATTTTTATTGGATAGCGTATCTAGTTGAGAAGGTTACGCTGGGCGGGCATTAAAAACAAGGCTACTTCTCATTTGACGGTCGAGCTTTCCGGGTTCCCTCGGATTGGATATACGTCTCACCACCAAATTCTTATTGGACGAGACGTTCATTCTGATTGCTTGCTTGGGCGAATCAAGAATCGCCTGTTCTAATTGGGCGCTACAGTCTGCCTTTGACTTTTCGCTGTTTGTAATCGCTGCTACATTGCCCTGGGCTAAGGGGGATTTTACTATGATCGCACGTTGTACTTAAACGTCATACCTATTTCAGCCATGGTTGTGTTAGCGACGTCGTACGTAAGGGCTACGTCACGAATATGGCTGCGCCCATGGGTGACATTTCTCTGCTGTGTTAGTGGTTGCAGAGAGGCAGGACTAAGAACTCGCTGTTTGTTATGCGCATGCTCGGACTTTGCAGTCAGAGACTCTACTCTTGCATTGGATCTGCATTATTACAGCACCAGGGGTCTTGGATGTCCTGTAAGTATTATCAAACTGACAGTTTAGTTCAGCTTAACCCAGCTGCACTCTGGGTAACAGTAGGCTTACTTTAAAGGGGATCTGCACTCAAGAACAGTTCCTTTGCTTAATGAAAGAATATCTACCAGCCTATAAGAAGCTTAATGAGACACACCAACTCAACAGATGCTGGTTCTGACTCCTGAGACAATGGGCCAGCGGACAGACCTGCTGGAGACCCTGCTTTCTGCCAGGCAGTTTAAAGAGTCAAACAGGATTCTTTGTGCAATAAATAAATACTGCTTTCAATGGCAATTCGAGTTAGAAATAATGTTATATAACAAAAATGATTCAAGATCCCCTTTACATTATCTTTTTTTATTGGAAGGAGTTAATTGCAGTGAGTATTTATTTTTAATTTACTTATTCCATTTCTCTTCAAAGTTAGAACTTCCACTTCGGTTTGAATGCTAGGGTCACAGATCCCAGTAACTTAAAAGCTTGATCGTCGGGCTAGATATTACATGTACAGGTATGGGATCTGTTATTCCGGAAATCCATTATCCAGAAAACTGGGAAAGCTGTCTCCTATAGATTACCTTTTATTCTTTAATAATAAAACAGTAGTTTGTACTTGATCCCAACTCAGATATAATGAAATCATTTGGAGACAAATTAAGCCTATTGGCTTTATTTAGGGGACCATTTACTTAGTTCGAGTGAAGGAATAGAGGAAATATAGTTCAAATTTCGAATGTTTTTTTTTGGCCACTTCGACCATCAAATGGGCTACTTCGACCTTCGACTTCGATTCGAACGATTTGAACTAAAAATCGATCGACTATTCGACCATTCGATAGTCGAAGTACTGTCTCTTTAAAAAATACTTCGACCCCCTAGTTCGCCACCTAAAACCTACCGAGGCCAATGTTAGCCTATGGGGAAGGTCCCCATAGGCTTCCTAACAATTTTCTGATCGAAGGATTATTCCTTCGATATTTCGATCGAACAATCAAATTGCGCTAAATCCTTTGAATTCGATATTCGAAGTCGAAGGATTTCAATTTGGCAGTCGAATATCGAGGGTTAACCCTTGATATTCGACCCTAGGTAAATTTGCCCCTTAATTTTTTAATGATGTTTTAATAGACTTAAGGTGTGAAGATCCTTATAGGGAAACCCAATTTCCAGAGCATTCTGATTAACAGGTCCCATACCTGTATTTCTCATTTTATTTAATTTTATGATGAGGCAAATCTATTATTTAAACGTCATACCAATCACATTGAAGTTTGAATTGCAAACCAGGTACTGTAGATGGTTTACAGGTCACAACTGATATAATAATGGGATGTTGAAAGGCTACTAATTTTATGGAATAGATTAAAGCCTACATTGAGAAATATGTGAAGCAACATTTATTTGAGCATTTATTAAGGTCATCATTAGTCTGTCAAGTTCTTTAATAGACTTAAGGTGTGAAGATCCTTGTAGGGAAACCCAAGTTCCAGAGCATTCTGATTAACAGGTCCCATACCTGTATTTCTCATTTTATTTAACTTGATAATGAGGCAAATCTATCATTTAAACGTCATACCAATCACATTGAAGTTCTAATTGCAAACCAGGTACTGTAGATGGCTTACAGGTCACAGCTGATGGGATGTTGAAAGGCTGCTAATTGTATTGAATAGGTTAAAGCCGACATTTAAAAATATGTGAAGCAGCATTTATTTGAGCATTTACTAAGGTCATCATTAGTCTGTCCAGTTCTTGCACTGTGTTGGTTTTCTTTCCTGTTCTTTGGGCAGTGTTGTGTTACATATCCCTGTGCCAGTCATAGTAATCTGCAGCCTTTCCTTTAGGGGACCGAGCTGATTTAAGGAATAATTTTAATCTTGCAGACAAGCCTGAACTGGGGCTTGTGGGTTGTGGAAAATGTCAGAGGGACTGCTGTAAGATGCCATAGAAAGTCACTATTTAGTGGGATGGTTTGGGACTGGTTACTTGGAATGCCAGGGCCTAGTTTGACTCCCAGTCCAGACCTGGTTGCAGGTTTGCAGGTTTGCAGGTTTACAGGATCCAGCATCAAAGCTTCCTGATACCTGGCTTGGAGATGCAGTTTTGCATTTTAATTAACCAACCATCACAGTGAATCGCTGATTTACATGTTCCAAAATAATGCTTGCAAATGCAGCGTGTCATAAGCAAGTGGCAAGGGCTCTTTTGTTACAGCAGCTTTCCTTGAGAAGACTGTGGTAATCATAATGCCACCATGGAATACAATGACGAGGAGACCGGAAACCTGCTTTTTTCACTTCTTATTTGGGGCAACTGTCCTTTATACTGTGCTTCCTAAAAACTGCATAAGCATAAAACATGGTGCATAAGCTGTTTTTTTTTACCTGCTAAGCTCAAAGACTCTCCAGACGTCTGTACTGTTATTGTGGTAGATATCAGATAGCTGTGTGTCCCACATTGCTTCTTTCTTGAGGAAGGTTGTTGTCAAACACTTAAAATAACCAAGAATAGCACAGAAAACCAACTTAAATACACTCACCAAGTTGAAAAGTTGGTCTGGGTGCACCAGTCTCAGACCCTCAGCATAGGAAGCGAAAAACTGACTGCAGCATAATAAAGGGGGTAGCCAGGCGCTGAAGGATTCTACTAGGGTCAAATAAATAAAAGGGGAAAAAGTGTATTGGAAGTTGCATTAAAATGATCAGCATCTCCAATTGCTCTACACGTTTTGTGGCCCATGTGGAATCTTTGAGTGCCTGGATGCCCCCTCTTTCTGCTGCTGATAGTTATTGTTGTATACCTTGGGTGTAAAGTCTTCCTTGTTGTGTATTTGAACGTGCCCTTGGCACTGGTGATTACTCATTTTTTTTATTTGTAGGTTCAAGGTGATCAGCTGAAGTTTGCAGTTCTTCTGAATCTGCTTGATACTGGGCCAAAAGATGCTGCTTTTGATGACTCTTCGCTCTGGTCTTGCACAGAGCAAGATGCAGGCAATACGCTTCATGCACACAGCAGGCAGACAGGTAACTGCTTGTATGGAGTTTTATTATTGCACTGTTTCTTGTTTGTTTTCTTTTAAAGTGGTTATATTATATACAGGAGAACCCCTATTTTACATTTTTCAGGGAACCAGAAAAAAATGGTGTAAAATGCTGAAAAATCAAGGCATTCTGGATAATAGGTCCCATACCTGTATTTTATAAAAAATATGTGATTGATATAGGTCTTTTCCAGCCTATTTAAAGGGGTGGCTCTCCTTTAAACTTAATTTTAGTATGTTATAGAATGGCTCTTTCTAAGCAACTTTTCAATTGGTCTTAATTTTTTAGTTTTTACAGTTTTCGAATTATGTTTGACTTTTTCCAGCTTTCAATGGGGGACACTGACCCTCTTCTGTTCAGGCCCTCTCCTATTAATATTCCAGTCTCTCATTCAAATCAGTGCATGGTTGCCAGGGTAATTTGGACCTTAGCAACCAGATTGCTAAAATTGCAAACTGGAGAGCTGCTGAATAAAAAGTTAAATAACTCCAAAAACCACAAATAATAAATAATGAAAACCAATTGAAAATTGTCTCAGAATATCACTCTACATCAGGGGTCCCCAACCTTTTTTTACTTGTGAGCCACATTTGAGTGTAAAAAAGAATTAGAGCGCAACACAAGCATGAAAAAGTCATAGGGGATGTCAAATAAGGGCTGTTATTGGCTGTTTGGTTGCCCCTATATGGATTGCTAGCCTACAGGAGGCTCTATTTGGCAGAACACCTGGTTTTTATGCAACCAAAAGTTGCCTCCAAGCCTGGAATTAAAAAATAAGCCCCTGCTTTAAGGCCACTGGGAGCAAAATGTGGCTCGCGAACTACTGGTTGGGGACCACTGCTCTACATCAAGCTAAAAGTTAACCTAGAAAGGAACATCCCTTTTTTAGGGTAAAAATGTATTTTTAAAAACAGTTGTCTAAAATACTCTGTTGTTCTTTCAGAAAACTGGTCCAAACTGGAGAAACTTTATTCAGAAGAGATGGAAAAGCACTACAGTGTCAGAAATTACTGCCCCAGCCAGAGCTGCAGTGGGGTCTTCACCCAATTCTTCTGCAGAGCGTATCATGGGGCGCTGGCTTCTTGTGTGCAGTGGGATGGTGGCTGGTGCAGTTATCCTTGGGGGAGTAACAAGGTGAGATGTTTATCGGTAAGTTATATATGAATATCTTCTCACTGTGTTATAGATGAAAGTTCTTTCATCACATTTAACACTGGAATGTAACATTGACATCAGCCTAAAATAATAAATGTTAACATTGCTTGTAATCTTAAATCTGCATCTGGTATATAACTTGTTACATGCAATGTCCTATTCTGTAGATTGACTGAATCTGGGCTTTCCATGGTCGATTGGCACTTAATAAAGGAGATGAAGCCGCCCGCAACTCAAGAGGAATGGCAAGCAGAATTTGAGAAATATCAGCAATTCCCAGAATTCAAAATGTAATGCAATGCGTAATTTAAACATAATCCATCTGAAAACCTATTTGTGTATATCATGTCAATCCAATTTAAAATATTTCTTTTTAAACACAATATTAGAGACATTTCAACCCAACCCAAACCCTAGTGTGTTCTTCGCATAAAGACTTTCAATAACTGCGATACATTAAAGTAAATTATTTTAATTTGCAAGATAATGACAAAATGTAAACTGCACAGGCTGAAATATAATTTATAGTATGTTTTCCTGGTAATCCTACATGGTATTGTGAAAATGATTCTTAATGAGCCAACTAAAACACTAGTTGTTTTCGTAAACTCTTTTTAATTTACATCAGTGGAAACTACTGCATGTAAACCTGATCCTTTGCCTAAAAAACTTCACTCATATCCTCCTGTGGCAGCCAACCCCGTTATAGACCCCGTAACCCACCACCCTGCGCTTACATCAAGTGCCTACAATGGTTCAAGGGCTGCCACATATCTAGTGCAGAGAATGCATTCATCTCATTGCCAGTTGTTTGCACCCCCAAGTTGGACTTGATTGTATGGGGATTTGGTGCTTATGAATTTGGAAGTTAGTAGTTTGAGCAGCAATTGCATGATTTGCCAGTGTGCCAGTGTGAATCCAAGTGATTGCCATGAAGAAGGTAAAATGATTCTAGGTTTCTCATAGCAGAACTACTAAACTCTCTGCTAAGGAAACTGTGAAATTTCTGCATGTATTGTTGCCCTTAAAGGGCATGTAAAGGCAAAAAAGTAAAATCCCATTTTTACTTTCTTTAATGAAAAAGAAACCTATCTCCAATATACTTTAATTAAAAATGTGTACCATTTTTATAAGAAACCTGACTGTATGCAGTGAAATTCTCCCTTCATTTACTGCTGTGGATAGGAATTGTCAGATGGTCCCTAACTGCTGAGCAGGGAAACAATCATACTTATGAACAGCAGGGGGAGCCCCCGCCTTACTTCCAAGTCATGCAGAACTCAAGCAGCTTTGTTTATGATGATCCCTAAGCAGCCCAGACCACACTGAGCATGTGCACAGTCTTAGTCTTGCAAAGATGTTTAACAAAGTTACAAGATGGTGACCCCCTGTAGCCAACTTTGAAAGCATAAATTATTTGTTTGATTAGGCTTGTGGTGCAGTAAGTTCATGTTTATATTAAGTATACAAAATACAGCATTTCTAGCCTTATTCTATTTTAGACTTTACATGCCATTTAAAGTGCTAAGGATTAGGATAAGTATATATGGAATATGTCTATGTTGTCTTGTGCAATCAGATCCCACAAACAAAAATTAGTTCCTCCATGTTTATTACTTGTATTATGTGAACGCAAGTTGCATAAGGTGATTGTTAAAGGGATTCTGTCATGGTTTTTATGGAGTAGTTTTATTTGTAAATTGTACACAATAGTTCATTAATTGTTTGTTTTTTTTAGTAATATTGGTGTATAGGCAGCCATTTCAGGTTATTGTGCCTGGTCATGTGCTTACAGAAAGAGTCGGCACTTCATGATGGAACTGCTTTCAGATAATATATTGTTTCTCATCTCACTGGAGTAGTGGTCCGACATGGATGTTATACTACGGAGTGTTATTCTCATATTTACCACTAGGTGTCTGCAGGGAGTCGTTATCTTGTTAAAGGGATACTGTCATGTGAAAAAATGTTTTTTTTAAAGCGCATCAGTTAATAGTGCCGCTCCAGCAGAATTCTTCCCTGAAATCCATTTCTCAAAAGAGCAAACAGATTTTTTTATATTCAATTTTGAATTCTGACATGGGGCTAGACATATTGTCAGTTTCCCAGCTGCCTCAAGTCATGTTACTTGTGCTCTGATAAACTTTATTCACTCTTTACTGCTGCACTGAAATTGGAGTGATATCATTTCCCCCCCCCCCCCCCCCCGCAGCCTAACAACAGAACAATGGGAAGGTAACAAGATAGCAGCTCCCCAACACAAGATAACAGCTGCCTGGTAGATATAAGAACAGCACTCAATAGAAAACAGTTTAATTGAGTAGGAGAAACAACAGCCTGCCAGAAAGCAGTTCCATCCTAAAGTGCTGCCTCTTTCTGAAAGCACATGACCAGGCAAAATGACCTGAGATGGCGCCTACACACCAATATTACAACTAAAACAAAATACACTTGCTGGTTCAGTAATTAAATTTTATATTGTAGAGTGAATTGTTTGCAGTGTAATTTAGAAAGGTGGGAAGGCTCATGCTATTGATCTGGTCTATTCATGACATTAGTTCAGTCTTCATGTTTATGTTGCCTTTGTGCTCCTGTTCCAGAATGAATCAGGCCAACTCTTCTTGTCTTCATAGTGATCTGGAGTTCATTCTGATACAATGTTGCAGTCATGAGTTTTCCAACACTGCACAATAAATTCTTTCCGTTTAGTCATCTGTTGTAAATAATGCAACCCCACAAAAAATTGTCTAATTTACATGACAAGTGTACACAATAGTTATGTGCGGGCTGGGCCAAAACCCGCATCAAATCTTTGGGTTCCTTCCTCTCTCCCAGTCTGCAACCTAAAATTGCCGACTTCCGACAAAGACCTGCGCCCGCAATGATGTCTCAAAAGGGGCGGTGCAGATGTGAATCTATAAATGGAGGCATTTATAGATTCGCACCTGCACCGCCCCTTTTGTGACGTCACTGCGGGGCGGGCGGTGGTCTTTAAATTGAGGAGTCAAGCTGGGTCGGGCATCGGACCTCCCAGTCCAACACAAATGGGTTATTTACTAAACCTCAAATTTTTGTGGTGGGGCTTTTCAAGATTTATTATACCCTGATGCTGCAAAAAGCCAGAATCTGAAATCCGCCATCTCAGACCTGTGGATGTCCTGTATAAGTCAACTGGAGTGGCACCTATCTCAATTTTACGTTTTCATTGGCTGTGCAGGGTTTAGCCTCAAAATCCAAATTTTGGGACAAAAACTAAAAAAAAACCTAACAATTCAGGGAAAAAGTCTGTAAAATTAGAGAGACAAGGGTTTTCGCAACAATTTTATTGAGTTTTCCTGCAATCCAATTAATTTGGGTTATTTTATTAATACATAAGGTCAAATCGAACATGGAAGTTTGGTCATGGTTTTTTTTAATAAAATGTGAGATTAATTCGGTTTTAGTAAATACCCCCGAGTGTACACAGACAAGATGCACTGGATCTGAGGATTTGCTATTAATGTATTATATGTTTATTTTAAGAGAGTGGCTTAGGAATGATTAAGCATGATTTGTCTTGCAATTGACCCTCTAATGCACTGTAGGCTAAAGGTGGCCATACACGGGCAGGTAAAGCTGCTGATATCGGTCGTTTAGACCAATTTGACAGCTTATCTGCCCGTGTATGGGGGCTTCCGACGGGTCTGGCCACGATATCGATCGGGAAGGTTTGATTTTTACCCGACCGACCCGTCGTAATCCAATCGTTCCACCATACTGCCGAACGTTTGGGTTACCCTCGATATAGCCATGCCGTTAGTGGCATATTGGGGAAAGATCCGTTCCTTTGGCAATGTCGCCAAACGAGTGGATCTTTGAGTCTATGGCCAGCTTTAGCCATTTCTGTGGTTATTATTGTGCATATTATTAACACATTTTCTCTTGTTTAGTAAATGGGAGAACTGGAACTTAGCCACTGACATTTATTTCCACATTCTTTATCCATAGGTGCCTTTGTGGCTGGACTCGATGCTGGTCTTGTCTACAATTCTTTTCCCAAGATGGGAGATCGATGGATCCCAGACGACCTACTTACATTCTCTCCAGCTTTTAAAAACTTCTTTGAAAATGCTACAACTGTGCAATTTGATCACCGAATTCTTGTAAGTATACTTCAGTTTTACATGCAGGCACGCAACTGTCTGCCAGTCAACTTTTAGTGTGTTTTGGCCCAACACTTTCAAAGGCATCTTCGTTGATTAATTTGGCACATGCTAAACATGCAGCAGTAGTAATGAGAACGGCATAGATAACGCTGCTGTAGACTGCCGTAGGTTTTGGGAATGTGACCTTCTAGATAACACAACACCTAAAAGATAAATAATAATCTGGGCAGTTAATTCTGCAGATGTCCAGGGTTTTGTTTTATAATTTATTTAAATGTATTTTTTTTTTGTGCAGCTGAATGTGTCTCTTCCTTGCCTGAATTTCTTAACCCCCCACCTAATAAGTTATGTTGCTCCTGGGCAAATTTAGTGCCTTTTATTACATAACCCCCCTTTGTGTCCTGTCTGTATTTGTGCCATTGGTTAATCTGTGATAAATGGGGGCTAAAATTGCAAATACGGGTTAAATTGCTTGTCATGCTTTTTGAATTGTTTTTTCTTTTTTTGTATATGATGTTTAGCATCTTGTATCAAAATCTTGTAGCAAATGTAACTGATATGTCGGTCACAGCTTTTTTTTTTTTTCAACTATAATTATATATCTATTTAATGCAGGGGATTGGTTCCGTGGCTGCCGTCACAGGATTGTACTATTTTTCCAGGAGAATTCCTCTCCCACGACGAGCTAAACTGGCATTAAACTCCTAATTGCTGTGGCATATTTACAGGTATATAGTTCACAGTATCCGTTTTGCATTGCAGCTGTATTAAGCAGGGTAGGAGCCAAGCTTCCTGAAATAGTTAAAGGGGTTGTTCACCTTTTAAATTTTTAAATTGGTATGCTGAGGCAATTTGCAGTTGGTTTTTATTTTTTATTATTTCAGCAGCTCTCCAGTTTGTAATTTAAGTATACTGGTAGCTAGGGTCCAAATTATTATAGCAACCATGCATTGATTTGAATAAGAGACTGGAATATGAATAGGAGAGGGCCTGAATAGAAAGATGAGTAATGAAAAGTAGCAATAATGTGTAGCCTTGTTTTTTTTATTTTTTTATGGGGGTCAGTGCCCCCCCCCCATTTTATAATCAAAGAAGGCAAGTCATTCGAAAACTATAACAAAAAAAAAGGCAATTAAAAAGTTGCTTTGTTTGAGCCATTTTATAACATACTAGAAGTTAACATAACTGCAACCCACAAAACAATGTCATTTTAAAAAAGATATATATAGACATATTTTAGGTTTTTTTTTATTCATAGCATGTAGGGATCCATACAAAAGGTTAGACCAAATACCAAACCTTATCCATAGTGGGATTTGCATGTTAAAATTTGAGAGAAAACCAAGATGGCTGGGGATCATGAGATCATGAGACGGGGTGGGGGCAGAGCCCTGGAGGTCAGGGCCTTCAAGTGGGCCCATGGGTCTGCAGTCTAACGCTAAGTACAATGTAGGCATCTGTGATAATGCTTGTGTCCTTTTAATTTTCTTTTTCAGGTGACTCTGGGCATAAGCACTCTGCTTTTATATGTGCCAACCTCATTAGCAGCTGCGCATCAGTCTGGTTCATTGGCTCTCCTCAGTATGGCTCTTTGGCTAATGAATGAATTGAGACGGCTACCTAAATAGTGACTCTGAGAACACATTCGCTGGATTGGGGATTTTCTAATTTATCAATTTCTATGTAAGTCACCTGTAACTAACTTTTATACATTAAAAAATACAAATATATATAAATTAGGCTAGTACATGCATTCTCCTTCGGCTTGTCTTTATTATTTTCTAGCACAGATCCAGTATTGCATTGAGACCATCTATTTTTATAAACAAGTGATGATGTGTATGTGCTTATAGGCATAGCAATTTAAGCATTTCTTCAGACTTTATTTTCTGGAATATGTAGTTCCAACAATCGGTGCAAAAAAAAAATCAGAAGCAGCATCTCTGAATGTAAATTAAAAGCTTTCCAGCAGGGCATTCTTCTTTATGTTTTGTATATATATATATATATATATATATTTGTATATCTTTATATTAAAGAAGTGGTAGAAAAGATTTTAAATCTTAGTTATTTCTTTCATAGAGAAGCAGTCCTACATATAAAATAAAAAGTGTAGACTGTTATCTTACAAGAAATAATTTTATACAGGTATAGGATCTGTTATCTGGGAACCCATTATAAAGTAAGTTCCAACTCAATCAAATAATTCCAATAAAAAATTAATAAAACAATACCTTGTTCTTGATCCCAACTAAAATATAATTAATCCTTATAGGAGGCAAAATAATCCTATTGGGTTTATTTAATGGATCAGTAACACCAAACAATGAAAGTGTTGCAAAGTAATTAGCATATAACATACTGTTACCATGCACTGGAAAAAGCTGTGTGTTTGCTACAGAAAGGCTACTATAGTTTATATAAACAAGCTGCTGTGTAGCCATGGGGCAGTCATTTAAGCTGGGGAAAAGGCACAAGTTACAAAGCACATAACAGATAAGCCCTGCCCAATATAATGGAGTTTTATCTGTTATCTGCTATGTAACCTGTGTCTTTTTTCCAGCTGGAATGGCTGCCCCAGGGCTACCCTTTCCGTATTTGGTGTTATTGTTCCTTTAGGCTAGAGACATACGTGAAGATTCGGGGAGATTTAGTCGCCCGGCGAATATGTGTGTGTAATAAAGCTATCTGAAATTTTACCGATGCCTGTTTAGTGTTTGCCATTCATTGGTCCAAAAGCCCGGGGACTAATCACCTCTTCTTCAGGCGACTAATCTCCACGAATAGCCTTCCCGCCAGCTAGAATCTAAATCACCGGCAGGATGGCACTCGGAGTGCTTTGTTTTCAGAAGTCGCCCGAAGTTTCCTCATGAGGCAACTTTGGGCGACTTCGGAAAACGAAGTTCACGGATTGCCATCCCGCCAATGATTTACATTCTAGTATGCGGGAGACAGTTCGGGTATATTCGGGGAAGAGGAGATTTGTCGCTGGGCAACTGTCCTATTGCTTGTTTAGGCAGAGCTTTTTTTTCTTTCAAAACCATTAGTGAAACTGCCCTCTTAGCATTAAGATATTTTGCATTGTTTTGTATAGAGTATTGTCTAAATTCCAGAGCCCACCACCTAGACCTGTGTTTATAGCATCACTAGTTTGTCCTGTAGAAGGATTTATTATTGGACTGATACACCCTGGGAAACCAGTAGTAGTGGATAACGCAACAACAGAAAACATATGTTCAAGCAATATTCACTTCCAGAGATACTATACCAGTATGGAACCTGTTATCTAGAATGCTCAGGACCTGCGGTTTTCTAGATAAGGGATCTTTCTGTAGTTTCAAACTCCACACTTTAAGCCAACCAAAAATCATTTAGAAATTCAATAAACCCAATGGGATTGTTTTGCTTCCAATTGGGATTTATTATATTTTATTTGAGATTAAGTACAAGGCAGTTTCAAAGGAAACAGTTTTTGGATTATTTGACTAAATTGGAGTCTATGAGTGATGCTTTTCTTATGATTTGGAGCTTTCTTGATAATGAGTTTCCGGATAACGGATCCCATACCTGTATTAGATTCCAATTCATGTGGTACAATTCAGTCAAAGTCACTAAGTGAACCCTGGGATTAAAAGGCTGGCAGTAACTTCAACGCTACATTTATGCCATGCATCAGTTCATCGCAGCTGGCACCAGAGGTTGCTAAGAGACATGTATGGAGACAAGTTCCTTGCTAAATAGCATCAAGGTGATGTTAGTTTTGTGTCCATTTCAGAGCTTTGCAAATAGGATTCTGGACTCTATGAGTGATCTATTGAGTAAATAATCAGAGATTTCAGTAGAAGCCATCTTTAGTGGTCACAAATCATGAGTTTGGATGAACTAAAGCCTGTCACGAATGCCTTAACTGAGAGTAAGTAATATGGCAGCTTCACTAACATGCATAATTGCATATAAACAAAATCACATGTTTTTGAGCCACTGTGTTCATAATTCACGGTGTTATTAAAGGAGTTGTTTACATTTGAGTTAACTTTCAGTATGTTATATTCAATTTGCCATTGATTTCCATTTTCTATTATTTGTAGTTTTTGAGTTATTTAGCTTTTTATTCAGTTTGCAATATATTTGCTAGGGACCAAAATACCCTAGCAACAATGCACTGATTTGAATAAGAGACTGAAATATGAATAGGAGAGGCCCTCAATAGAAAGATTAGGAATAAAAAGTACCTGTAACAATAAATATATATATAATAATTGACAATCCACATAGGGGCTACCAAATGGCCAATCGCAGAATTTATTTGGCACCCCAAGAACATTTTTCATGTTTGTGTTTCTTACCATTTTTTTTTCTTCTAAATGTTGCTCACGGGTTCAAAAGGTTGGGAATCCCTGCTCTAGACCTTGTAGAATGGGCACTTGTGTATATTGACCATGTATTTGACCCTCAATGATATAAACAATCAGTAATAGATTTCTTAAGTACAATGATTTACACCAGGAACAACATTGACCTTTGGGGAGGTGGGTTATTTATGTTTGACCAATGTTGGGTTTTTTACTGCAGGATACAAGAAAGGGGTAGCCTGGGGGTCTATTAGAGGCTTATTTGAAATCATTGCTGCATTAGGAAGCCCAGTGCGGTAACTAGAGGGGGGCGGGCCCTGGTGCATGACGCACAGCCGGGCCCCCGCCCCCCTCCATATACGGCGGATTCCAGTGGCGAGCGGGCTGCCGGGGGGTCCTGAGGGGGTGTGGGCCCTGGTCCGCTCGCACCCCCTGCTCCCCGGTAGTTCCACCACTGGGGAAGCCCTCTATACGGGGTAATGTAATAACAGCTGGGGTTTCTTCAAGTTTAAGTTAGTAGTTAATCCTTAATTGAATGCACTTGATTTTACTGTCAGTCTATAGTTACATTGCCCTGATATATTGATTTGGTGATAAGAGGGTAATGTAATATCAGCTGTAAAGTTTGCTTAACCCTTTCCCTGCCAGCCGTTTTGTCCTAGATGCGAACATCTACTGCCAAGCAGTTTTTAGATATTTTGCACTCTTTCACTTTAAGGGCCTTTCCTGGGGTGGTCTTTTAGTTAACCCAGGAAAACAATATATTGTTTTTTTCAGGACAACCTGAACTTTCACAATATGCAATATTTTGGTGTAATTCTACTTCTCTAAAAAAATATTGGATTCTAAGTGTCAAATAAAATGAAAAAAATCATGTTGCACGAAGAACAATCACATATATCTGAAACATCATTCATTTTATGTACGAGAACACAGCCGATTTAGAAAGGTCTATGTCTCCTGAACGCGACAATACCAAATATATATAGTTTTATGGAGATTTCTCACTTGTATAGCTCAAAATCTACAAGCAGTACACAACCAAATTTCCAAAGCAACACTCCCCAAATGGCATACTTTTGATTTCAAGGCCAAACATTCCGCTAACAGTAGGTTTACCCTAGAAAACTACCCATTACTAGAAAGAACAGATTCTGGTGAATCAAAAATGGGTAGAAATATCTTTGTACTCCAAACCACCAAGTTGCAATTGTTTCCTAAAGTTATAATGTTTTATAGAAATTGGTGAATTTTTTGAAAAATGACCTCAAAGCTTCCACTCTACAGCAACATATCTCCCACACATCATTAGGTATCAATGTAAAACACCCCAAATATAAAATCCTGGGTCCACTGAACAGTTTGATGCCCAATATGAATAGATGTACCCAAGCACGTGGCATAGGAGGCCCCAAAAGGAAGACCCCCCATTTGTTCTGTCATTTCAGATACTGCAAAATCAACACATTTACATCGTTTTGGGGGGCGGCAAAGGTAGAAAAAAGTACGTTCACCCCAGAAAACCATATATTTTCGGAAAGTACACATTCCCCTGAATCCAAATTGGGTATGCATGTCTTTCTACACCAAAGTACCAAGCGGCAAACCATTCCTAAATTTGGTGATTTTGGCGACATTTCCAAAAATCACCTAAAAATTTCTACCCTGCAGCATCGTATTACCCACATACTTTTAGGTATCAAGAGAAATCACCCCAAATATGAAAGCCTAGGGTCCTCTGAACAGTTTGATGCCCAATATGTATAGGTGTACCCAAGCACGTGGCATATAGGGGCCCTAAAAAGAAGACCCCCATATAGTCTGACATTTCAGGTACTGCAAAATCAACACATTTACATTGTTTTGGGGGGGGGGCAAAAGTAGAAAACAGTAAGTTCACCCCAGAAAACCATATATTTTCAGAAAGTACACATTCCCACGAATCCAAATTGGGTATGCATGTCTTTCTACGCCAAAGTACCAAGCCGCAAATCATTCCTAAATTTGGTGATTTTGGTGACATTTCCAAAAATCACCACAAAATATCTACCCTGCAGCATCGTATTACCCACATACTTTTAGGTATCAAGAGAAATCACCCCAAATATGAAAGCCTAGGGTCCTCTGAACAGTTTGATGCCCAATATGTATAGGTGTACCCAAGCACGTGGCATATAGGGGCCCTAAAAAGAAGACCCCCATATAGTCTTGACATTTCAGGTACTGAAAAATCAACACATTTACATTGTTTTGGGGGGGGGGCAAAAGTAGAAAACAGTAAATTCACCCCAGAAAACCATATATTTTCGGAAAGTACACATTCCCACGAATCCAAATTGGGTATGCATGTCTTTCTACGCCAAAGTACCAAGCCGCAAATCATTCCTAAATTTGGTGATTTTGGTGACATTTCCAAAAATCACCTCAAAATATCTACCCTGCAGCATCGTATTACCCACATACTTTTAGGTATCAAGAGAAATCACCCCAAATATGAAAGCCTAGGGTCCTCTGAACAGTTTGATGCCTGATATGTATAGGTGTACCCAAGCACGTGGCATACAGGGGCCCCAAAAGGAAGACCCCCAAATAGTCTGTCATTTCAGGTACTGCAAAATCAACACATTTACATCGTTTTGGGGGGGGGCAACAGTAGAAAACAGTAAGTTCACCCCAGAAAACCATATATTTTCGGAAAGTACACATTCCAACGAATCCAAATTGGGTATGCATGTCTTTCTACGCCAAAGTACCAAGCCGCAAATCATTCCTAAATTTGGTGATTTAGGTGACATTTCCAAAAATCACCTCAAAATATCTACTCTGCAGCATCGTATTACCCACATACTTTTAGGTATCAAGACAAATCACCCAAAATATGAAAGCCTAGGGTCCTCTGAACAGTTTGATGCCCAATATGTATAGGTGTACCCAAGCATGTGGCATATAGGGGCCCTAAAATGAAGACCCCCATATAGTCTGACATTTCAGGTACTGCAAAATCAACACATTTACATTGTTTTGGGGGGGCAAAAGTAGAAAACAGTAAGTTCACCCCAGAAAACCATATATTTTCGGAAAGTACACATTCCCACGAATTCAAATTGGGTATGCATGTCTTTCTACGCCAAAGTACCAAGCCGCAAATCATTCCTAAATTTGGTGATTTTGGTGACATTTCCAAAAATCACCTCAAAATATCTACCCTGCAGCATCGTATTACCCACATACTTTTAGGTATCCAGAGAAATCACCCCAAATATGAAAGCCTAGGGTCCTCTGAACAGTTTGATGCCCGATATGTATAGGTGTACCCAAGCACGTGGCATACAGGGGCCCCAAAAGGAAGACCCCCATATAGTCTTTCATTTCAGGTACTGCAAAATCAACACATTTACATCGTTTTGGGGGGGGCAAAAGTAGAAAACAGTAAGTTAACCCCAGAAAACCATATATTTTCGGAAAGTACACATTCCAACGAATCCAAATTGGGTATGCATGTCTTTCTACGCCAAAGTACCAAGCCGCAAATCATTCCTAAATTTGGTGATTTTGGTGACATTTCCAAAAATCACCTCAAAATATCTACCCTGCAGCATCGTATTACCCACATACTTTTAGGTATCAAGTGAAATCACCCCAAATATGAAAGCCTAGGGTCCTCTGAACAGTTTGATGCCCAATATGTATAGGTGTACCCAAGCACGTGGCATACAGGGGCCCCAAAAGGAAGACCCCCATATAGTCTGTCATTTCAGGTACTGCAAAATCAACACATTTACATCGTTTTGGGGGGGGGGGGCAAAAGTAGAAAACAGTAAGTTCACCCCAGAAAACCATATATTTTCGGAAAGTACACATTCCAACGAATCCAAATTGGGTATACATGTCTTTCTACGCCAAAGTACCAAGCCGCAAATCATTCCTAAATTTGGTGATTTAGGTGACATTTCCAAAAATCACCTCAAAATATCTACCCTGCAGCATCGTATTACACACATACTTTTAGGTATCAAGACAAATCACCCCAAATATGAAAGCCTAGGGTCCTCTGAACAGTTTGATGCCCAATATGTATAGGTGTACCCAAGCATGTGGCATATAGGGGCCCTAAAATGAAGACCCCCATATAGTCTGACATTTCAGGTACTGCAAAATCAACACATTTACATTGTTTTGGGGGGGCAAAAGTAGAAAACAGTAAGTTCACCCCAGAAAACCATATATTTTCGGAAAGTACACATTCTCACGAATTCAAATTGGGTATGCATGGCTTTATACGCCAAAGTACCAAGCCGCAAATCATTCCTAAATTTGGTGATTTTGGTGACATTTCCAAAAATCACCTCAAAATATCTACCCTGCAGCATCGTATTACCCACATACTTTTAGGTATCCAGAGAAATCACCCCAAATATGAAAGCCTAGGGTCCTCTGAACAGTTTGATGCCCGATATGTATAGGTGTACCCAAGCACGTGGCATACAGGGGCCCCAAAAGGAAGACCCCCATATAGTCTGTCATTTCAGGTACTGCAAAATCAACACATTTACATCGTTTTGGGGGGGGGGGGCAAAAGTAGAAAACAGTAAGTTCACCCCAGAAAACCATATATTTTCGGAAAGTACACATTCCAACGAATCCAAATTGGGTATGCATGTCTTTCTACGCCAAAGTACCAAGCCGCAAATCATTCCTAAATTTGATGATTTTGGTGACATTTCCAAAAATCACCTCAAAATATCTACTCTGCAGCATCGTATTACCCACATACTTTTAGGTATCAAGAGAAATCACCCCAAATATGAAAGCCTAGGGTCCTCTGAACAGTTTGATGCCCAATATGTATAGGTGTACCCAAGCACGTGGCATATAGGGGCCCTAAAATGAAGACCCCCCCTTGTATGTTCTGTCATTTCAGGTACTGCAAAATCAACACATTTACATTGTTTTGAGGGGGGAAAATGTAGAAAAAAAGTAAGTTCACCCCAGAAAACCATATATTTTCGGAAAGTACACATTCCCACGGATCTAAATTAGGTATGCATGTCTTTGTTCTCCAAAGTACCAAGCCGCAAACCATTCCTAAATTTGGTGATTTTGGGGACATTTCCAAAAATGACTTCAAAATTTCGACCCTGCAGCATTGTATTACCCACATACTTTTAGGTATCAAGACAAATCACCCCAAATATGAAAGCCTGGGGTCCTCTGAACAGTTTGATGCCCAATATGTATAGGTGTACCCAAGCACGTGGCGTATAGGGGCCCCAAAACGAAGACCCCCATATGGTCTGTCATTTCAGGTACTGCAAAATCAACACATTTACATTGTTTTGAGGGGGGCAAATGTAGAAAAAAGTAAGTTCACCCCAGAAAACCATATATTTTCGGAAAGTACACATTCCCACGGATCTAAATTGGGTATGCATGTCTTTGTACTCCAAAGTACCAAGCCGCAAACCATTCCTAAATTTGGGGATTTTGGGGACATTTCCAAAAATGACTTCAAAATATCTACCCTGCAGCATCGTATTACCCACATACTTTTAGGTATCAAGAGAAATCACCCCAAATATGAAAGCCTAGGGTCCTCTGAACAGTTTGATGCCCAATATGTATAGGTGTACCCAAGCACGTGGCATACAGGGGCCCCAAAAGAAAGACCCCCATATGGTCTGTCATTTCAGGTACTGCAAAATCAACACATTTACATTGTTTTTGGGGGGGGCAAAGGTAGAAAAAAGTAAGTTCACCCCATAAAACCATATATTTTCGGAAAGTACACATTCCTGCAAATCCAAATCGGGTATGCATGTCTTTGTACTCCAAAGTACCAAGCCGCAAACCATTTCTAAATTTGGTGATTTTGGTGACATTTCCAAAAATCACCTCAAAATTTTCACCCTCTAGCATCGTAGTTCCCACATACTTTTAGGTATCAAGAGAAATCACCCCAAATGTGAAAGCCTGGGGTCCTCTGAACAGTTTGATGCCCAATATGTATAGGTGTACCCAAGCACGTGGCATATAGGGCCCCAAAACAAAGACCCCCAAATGGTCTGTCATTTCAGGTACTGCAAAATCAACACATTTACATTGTTTTGGGGGGGGGGGCAAAGGTAGAAAAAAGTGCGTTCACCCCATAAAACCATATATTTTTGGAAAGTACACATTCCTGCGAATCCAAATTGGGTATGCATGTCTTTGTACTCCAAAGTACCAAGTCGCAAGCCTTTCCTAAATTTGGCGATAAAAGCAACTGTTTTTACATTTCTGAAAATCGCCTAAAAATATTGCAATTGGCCGCATTTATCTCACCCAATTTCTTACATACAATTGTAAAACACCATAAATATTGATGCCAAGGGTCTACTGAACAGTTTGATGCCCAATATGCATAGATATACCAAGGCAGCTGGCATGTGCGGACCCCAAATAAAAATAGTGAATATGAGTTTTCTCCGCTGCCGATTCGCCTTCTGTGAACATAGACCCTTGACTTCATATTATTTGCCTCAAGACCCTCCTAACAGCAATGACCCCCCAAAACCATACATTTTTGGAAAGTACACATTCTGCCGATTCCAACAAAGATAACGACGTCTTTCTACACGAAACTACCAAACTGCAAAGCTTTTCTAAACATATAAGTTTTTACAACATTTCTGAAAATCGCCTAAAAATGTTGCAGTTTGCCGCATTTATCACACACAATGTTTTACGTACAAAGAAAAATCTCTCTAAATATGGACGTCAGAGGTCTAATAAATAGTTTGATGCCCAATATGTATAGATTTACCAAAGTATGTGTTGTGTATGGACCCCAAATGAAAAACGTGCCTATGAATTTTCACGCTAGCCAACTAAGCTGCAGAAAAGAGAACCCTAACTGTACGTTATGTGCCGTAAGACCCCCAAACTGTAAAAAGACCCCCAGAAACCCATATATTTTTGGAAAGCACATATTTTGGCGGATCAAACTAAGTAAAATCTATCTTTCTATACCAAAGCACCAAACAGCAAAACGATACTAAAGATACATAAGGAACAATAATGCAGGGATAAAATTGCAATAAAACCACAAAAATAGCGTAAATCAATGAAATAACGAAATAATTGTTCTGACAGCGTAATTAGTGGCCGAAATCGATTATCCAATAGTCACGCTGCCAAAATAACACGTTTTTAGGCAAAAAAAACAAAAGATAACAGTATAATGAATTCGTAAAAAAAAAAAAAAACACCTGTTTGTGTATACATATTTGTGCACTAATAAAAGTTATCTGAGTGTGCAAATACATGTAAATAAGTGTAAATAACTGTACAAAAGGGACCAAGTGTGCTAAAATTAAAAAAAAAAAATTTAAAAAAATTCCAATCTTTACTAAAATGCATAAATGCATGTAAGTATGTGTAGGTGCAGGTAAGTGTGTAAAAAAAACGTGCACTTACCGTTTTTGGAGCAGGAGAATCGCTGTCTTCTTTGGAGGAGTCCTGGCAGCGTGTCTGCAGAGTTGCTGCGCAGCAGGAAGTGCGTGGGCGGCTCTGCAGGCTGGAAGAAGGTGAGTGTAGTAGCAGACGCTCCATGCGATGCGTCTGCTACTTTGAAGTCGGATCTGCGACAATCGAGTCGCAGATCCGACTTGACAGCCCCCCAGCCTCGTTGCCTAGGGGGCTGTCTTCTCTCCCCACTCTCTGCGGAGGCGGCAAAAGCCGCCGAAGCAGAGAGAGAGCTCAGCTGCCAAAGAACGTACAATGTACGTTCTTGGCAGCCTGAGCATTTGCCTGCCAGCACGTACGCCGTACGTGCTTGGCAGGCAAAGGGTTAAAGTCTAGCCTTTAGCAACCAGTTGGATATTAGCTTTCAAAACAGAAGGCCAGAAGATACAGGTATGGGATCTGTTATCCATAAACCTGTTACTCCAGAAAGCTCCAAATTATGAAAAGGCCTCCTTCCATAGACTCCATTTTATTTAAATAATCCTTTTTTTCTGTAATAATAAAACCTTGTACAGGCATGGGATCCATTATCCAGAAGCCCGTTATCCAGAAAGCTCCAACGTTACGTGAAAGGTTGTCTCCCATAGACTCTATTTTATCCAAATAATCCAAGTTTTTAAAAATGATTTCCCTTTTCTCTAATAATAAAACAGTACATTGTACTTAATCCAAACTTGGACATACTTAATATTAATTTGAAGCAAAACCAGCCTACTGGGTTTATGTTGTAGAAAAATTGGACCTAAATAACACAAATTCTGCCAATGCATTTCCTCACTCACAGTCACACCACTGGTTGAATTAGCACATGTTTATACATGTGAGCAGTAACGCCACGCCAAGGCTTCAACCCTGTTACCGGCACGCCGGGTGTAACGCCTCACACAAGACAAGACAAACGTGACAAACAAAGACAACAAACGAGGTTTAAACTGCACATGTCTTATGACGTCCCACCCTTTGCTCGTTTGACTAAAACTAAACTTAAACCAGGACAAGGTAAAAAAAAAACCATCTTACTTCAGACAGGGAAAAAACCCTTGACCTGGATTTTTACAGAACTGTCAGAACTATATACAAAACTAACTGGGTATAGGATCTATAGACATGATGTGCAGGAAGACGAAGCAGTCTGTGATCTTACCATCTGCTTGCCTTCTCGTTACACCCTTATCCTTTCATATCTCACATTCACTCACCATTCGCTCACATATATATACCCACCTAATACTTACCCGCCATGCACCAGATGAGTGACTGCGCCTGATGTTACCAAGGAAGGAAATGCAGATGATAATACGGCCTTTGTGCAGCAGGTGGAGCTGATCTTGAAGTCCACAGATATTCCCACTGCCCTCTGATCTTATGTACCTACTGTATGCTAGATGGAACAGCATGTTATCATGACTGGCTGGATCATACACACTCACATACTCACTTACTCCAGCCAGGAGGAATGTAGGAATGAAAATCCAGAGACGATTTTATTGTCCCCTGATGTGGCTTCATCTTCCTGGGACCCGAGGAACGACAGCTTTCCCTCATACGGCTTGAAGAGCTTTTCTGATGGCTGAACGGAGGGAAAAAACAATTTAGTTGAGATCCTACAAAATACCTATTATGAGCAAGAGAATAGTTACTGTATTTGTGTTTAAATGTTGTTAGCAGGCTTTGGTAGTAAAAATAGCAGTTTGTGTTTCAGTTTGTTGTGTATTTCATAACACTAAACAATAAAGATTACAATGAAAATGTCCAGCCTTTTGAAATGGAAGTGCATTAGATACTTTTGCATTTTCCTTGTGTGTATTGATTTTCATGGCATAAATAAAACTTCAGAAATCATGTACTTACTTCACTTGGCTGGAGAGGGGGCTCTGCTCCTTGTTCTTCCAGCACCACCCAATCAATGGACTCATAGAATTGGTGGCACCTGATGTCCCCTTGTGCACCGAGTCGTCGCCTCGGATTCTTTCTAAGGAGCTAAAGTTTGAAAAGGCAATTATTTTTATACCACAGATTTTATACTCACTGAAAAACCCATCAATGAAACCACTGCAAATGATCCATAGGTTTGCAGGATAGTTATTCACATTTCTCTATCCCACTGTTGATACCCACCTTTTCCAGAAGATCTATTAGATCGTCATCCAGCCATTCAGGTATTTCAGGCTCATCCAAGGTGATGGATTCAATGAGTCTTTCTCTGTCATCGTTGTAAAACGGGGTCTCTCCACTGGCCAAGTTGCAGATGGTGATCCCAAGTGACCACCAGTCGACCGCTGCATTGTATGGCAAATCTTGTAGGATCTTGACCAGAAAGAAAAGTTATTACTTAAGAGAAAACTTGCAGGCATATTCACAGATTTAAAAAAAAATCGAAATAAAGCCAAACGTGCTTATTTATATAACATGTAGGTATAAAAGTATTTGATAGACATGCGCTAGATACAGTTCTTTTATCCTTGCCATAATCTCCTTTACTAATTATTTTCACTTGGTTTCTACTGTAAATATACTGTAATTCCATGTCTTACCTCCGGGGCCACATATGACAGAGTTCCGACCCGGCCAGTGATGGTGTCATGTTTGAAGACATTTTGTACAGCCAGGCCGAAGTCTGAGATCTTAGCATGGCCTTTGCGATCCAATAGGATGTTGAGGGGTTTGATGTCTCTGTAATAAAGAGATTAAAGGAGTTACACAGAAGAAGACAAGGGATGTTGATTTGCAGAACAACCTGAGTGTGGCCTCTGCTGTATAATGTTACAGAGATGAAGAAATCTATACTGACCGATGGATGATCCCCTTGCTGTGCAGGAACTGCAGGCCGCATATCATCTCAGCTGAATAGAACCTTTTAAACAAGGAAAAAATGGTTAGAAAAGATTACTCTATAAGATATGTGTTTCCAAAGAGTTAACTAGCAAATTATATATGTTTATTGGTTATTAGCCAAGCTGATTTTTTTCCATTACCCCCCCCCCCATAGGTTTAATTGGTATAAAAGTATTTCTTAGTGATATTATACTAGTACCAGTCACCAGATGTGCCACTTACTGGATTCTCTCCCTTTCGAGCCACCCGTTGTCCAACTCGTCTTCCAGGCTTCCCCCGCTCAGGTATTCCATGACGTAGAGGGCATGCCGCTGGTTACACAGACAAAAAGACACATATAAGTTGGCACTCACAAACATCAAACCAAATAGGATTGGGCAAGGAGTCCTCTGAGTTTTCTAAAGTAAAAGTAACTCATTGCTGTACATGTTACATAAAATGAATGAAATATATAATATGAATATATTGCATCAGTTTATTAATTTTGTGGGTAGTTGATGGGTACCCTGGCCGGTCCAATGGACTGGCACCAACTAAGAGATGTTCTGGCAGTTTGGCATACCAGCCCAACATGTGTGGGACTGAATGAAATACTGAGTCAGTGCTGTACCTGGGTTTGAAAAGCGGCATAGCCTTGGCAAAGGAATTGACAGTCCCTTGAGATTTTTAGGACCTGTGCCTCGGTGACAATGCTGTCATATTCTGACTCTGTCTTTCTGATGTACTTCAGAGCCACGTGTGTCTTCCTGTCTTTTAACTTGGCCAGCATGACCTGAGAAAGGCAAGAAAAGAGTCAATAAATATACTGAAATTAGAGCAAGATGGAAAACACATTGATATATAGGGGTATATTTATCAAAGAGTGAAGTTAATAGTGAAGTTCCGCCACTAGATTGAAATTGCGCCACTCCCCATTCATTTCTATGGGATTTTGAAAGGCGTATTTATCAAAGGGTGAAATTTCACTTTCACCCATTGATAAATACGCCTTTCAAAATCCCATAGAAATGAATTGAGAGCTTCGGCATTTCACTCTAGTGGCGGAACTTCACTCTTTGATAAATTTACCCCATAGTTGGAAATATTATTGAGTTTTGTATTTGTTCTTTCGTACATTGGGCCAGATTTAATTCAGTGATAAAAAGGTTTATCATGTGAAAATGTATAGGCAACATTCAATTTAACGTGGTAAACCATGAGATAACTTTATGACCCATAATTGGAAATAGTCTACAGAACACTCATTCCACTCATTCGCATTTAGGATCTAGAAACTATATATAAAAAAAAAAAGAATTGCGCCTAATGAAAACCAGTCACTCACTTTGCCATATCCTCCTGTTCCCAGCATAGAGAAGATGTCATAGCTGGAGACACTGAGCGGGTCAAGCCTTGAAGACTGAGCTGGTGTTACGGTTTTGGCATCTCCTAGTGAAGAAAAGAGATATTATTTACAACACATGTAATAATATATAGTTAATATATCACTTCTAGAATTCTTTAGACACAATTTGTTGCATGATACATAATTTTACTTCTACCATAAGCTTGAAAAACCTTAAGAATGGAAAAGAACTGAATCAAAATAACTGAGAGGCATTTTAAGTTTGCATTTTATTTTAATTTATTTTAATGTATAACATTTTATTTAATTTAAGTCTGTGACATACAGTTTGATTATGACAATGATAATGCGATTGTGTAATTTACAGTCAATATCACAGATTTGTTACATGATTCTACAACATAGACATTATCATTATGCAATGAGCATGTACTGATTAGTCAGTTTGAATTACCTCACCTGGGCAAACTCATTACATTTGTGGGGATTTGTTAATGTATATTGTTCCCAGGCATTTTCTGATTGGTTACTATAGGCGACTGCCCTTGTGCAATTTTGAATCTATATTTGCAACCAAAACCTAAACCGCAATTGCACTGGTTAAATATTGAATCAACATTTATGTGGGCTGCCCCTTTTTTGCAATTTATTGAAATATGTAGTCAATATAAAAAGTGCACAGGCAGGTTCTCTCAATGTAACAGAACGGTTGAATTTGCTGGTCAACTGTGGGTTAGTGTCAATGGCAAACTTAATGTATTTTATTACATATGGGGATAAGTGTTAATAGCACCAGTAAAATTACTCCTAGCAACCAATCAAATCTTTCTAGTCATTTCAGGATAAAATAGACTGTTTCAAGCTGTTTGATGATTAGTTGCCATTGGCATCTGCACTTGTACAATTTAGCACCTATGTTAGTAACTAAGCTCTAAACACTCCAACACAGCCCCAATAAATTATGTCAATCACGTGGGCCACTCCTTTTTCCCAAAAAAAAGCTATTTTTTTCTTTACCTTCATCATTTTTCTCCCTTCTCCTTTTCTCCTCCCTGCAGCTCTCATCTGGTACATGCTGCTCTTCCAAACTCCTCACTCTCTTCTTCTTGGTCTTTCCATCTTCTTTCTTCTCACTTCCTGGTCTTCTCCTTTTCTTCTGCGATGGCCCTGGGTCTGAATTGCGACGATTCCTCTTCATTTTCTCTCTAAAGTCGCGTTGATCTCTCTTCTCTCCTCTCACTCTCTGATGTCTCCTCACCAACTGTCTCTTTCCAACAGTTGAGGTCTCATGGCAGGTGCCACTTCATGACATCATCACCTGGGCACAGGCTGGAAGATACCATTGCAGCGCAGAGCCAGGTACATATCTCTACCTGGGCACAGGCTGGAAGATACCATTGTAGCGCAGAGGCAGTTACATATCTCTACCTGGGCACAGGCTGGAAGATACCATTGCAGCGCAGAGCCAGGTAAATATCTCCAGGTAGAGACCTGGGCACAAATTAGATTCTGAGCTATTTAATATATGAAAGTTCATGAAAGACCAACAGTCTGTTCTATACTCCTGTTCATGTGCATGGGGAGGGGAGTCATTTGTTTTTGTGGTAGTTGCCAAGTTTGTTGTGTGTATATATATATATATATATATATATATATATATATATATATATAGGGGTAGACAATAGAAAAGGTGCATGCTTGGCCCCCCCACCACCACTGTTGTACCTGCCTCTTCTGCCAACCCCTAGTTTCGGCCCTGATATGAACAAATCATTCATTTGACTTCTCTACAAATGTAACATAAGGGCCAGTGCCACCTATAGATATTAATCAAGTGCAGGCTCAAAAAATTATATCTTGTAATGGGGTATGTTCATGCACATCTTCTAAAAATTTTGTTTAAAAAAACCCATGTGCAAGGTACTGATTTATTATTACACTTGGCTCTACATCATATATATGGGGGACAATGATGTTTAAGGCACATGGAACACTGGGTCTAGAAGTAACAAATCAAATAGCAACATAGAAATGGGATTTCTTCTGGAACCGAGGGCTTTGGGGTCACTTTGTACAGAGCCGGCCATTTCTCAGCACAGATTCCTCATTTCTGCCCTGTGTCACATGCTGCTGGTCACATGGCTCACATGGCTTCTCTGTGAGAAGTGATCAGAGGACTTGATGGGAGATGTAAGGAGGCAGGTAGGGAAGTTACATGTCTGTGCTCTCCTACGTACCACTGACTTATAGCATTGGCTGGGGGCTGTTGCTCTCTATTGCACACATATGACTTGCATACAGTACAGGGGTCTGTTACACACGTTACAAAGGGGATTGAACCATTGCAGACATGTAGGGGGGAAGCTCCACTGCAATGAAGGATTCAACTGTTGGGAGGGAGTCCTATATTTTATTTCTGACTTGTTACTAATTCATGTTCAGTCTGGTCCAAGTCACTCCAGTTAGTTAAAGAGATAGTCCTTCCAATGACAGAATCAGTATGATTATCCATGCTACACTAGAAGTGCAATTTTATATGCTGCAGCTCCCTGTATTGTGTGTGGGAACAGTGTGGGCATCGCTGGTCCCTGGTGTTTCTTGCCAGCCCCCCCCCCCCCCACATGGGATTGACCCACAAGCCCCTCAAGGAGCACATGACCAAAACCTACTACTCTGCATTATGCCTTATTATATTAGTGAACCCTTCAAGTGCCCACAGTGTTGTTACTGGCAATCAGCAGGCCTGGGTGCAGGATGAGCCAAAATTCCCATTTAAAAACTGGAATTTTGCCTCTTAAAGTTACAAGAAACAGCTTTTTCCTGCCCTTGGTGAGTATCTCATCTCACCTCATGGCAGAATCCCAATGGTACATGCCAACAAATGAATGGTGAGTGGTGTTCTTTTCACAGAAGGCTCTATTTGTATTATGTATATCCCCAATACCCAAGTTTTGATTTAACTTATGTGTTTGAAAGGGACACCCATCTTTAATATTTCTTTATCTATTGACCTGACAGAGTAGTACCGTAGTTTAGTACATCCCTGTTGTTGGACACACTCACAGTGCTCCATGTACCATAGTGCTACTCAGACTCCAGCATGTGGACTGCTTTGTTTTTTTAAGAAACACAATTTCCCATTGAAACACAAGTTTTCTGCCAGTACTAGAGGTAGGGGAAAGGACTGGGGCTTAAGCAGATTTGCTATATTTTGGACAGACTGATGAGACATGTGAATTGATTTGCAGTTCTTATTCACTCTGTTTGTCCATTAAAAGCATCACCCAATACATCTGCAGTAGTCTGGATGCAAACATTCAATGTCAATGGCTCATTTAACCACATTATGATTTTACTAGCTTGGCAGTCAGTGGTTTAATGACTTGTCATTACTAGATTAATTAGTCAAAATTTGTTTTTATAATTCTGTGTGTGTGTAATTATAAAAATAGTAAATCAAATAACTGATGGGTACAGAGCCAAGCACAGCTTGTAGGATTTGCTACAGATGTACCTATTGTGTCACGAAATTGAAAGTTGTGCACTAAAAGTCTTCAGTCTTCTTTATCAAAGAGTGAAGTTTGCTAAAATGATATTCCATCACTCTCCATTCATTTCTATGGCAATTTTAAAGGTGTATTTATCAAAGGATGAACTTTCACCCATTGATAAATACTCTTAAAAATCCCATAGAAAGGATTGGAGAGTGGCATATTTTCACTCTAGTGTACTTTGGCAATCTCTAACTTCACTCTTTGATGAATATACCCCATTGAGTGCTTGGCCATGCACCTTCTGTCTTCCTGTAATGGGTTTATGAAACCCAGGGGAAGGTATTAAGGAGCTTGTGGCTAGCCTGCTAGTAAGACAATGGCTGATTAGGAAAGCTAAAACTGCAAGGTGAGCAAGGACCACTTCACAGAAGCTTGAGCAAACAACTATATTGTCAACTCTTACTACATTCATCAGCCATATCCATGAGGAAAATTAAAAATTAATGTATAGTGGTGAGTAAGTCTTTTTTTGGTCAGTTTGTCAGTGCTGGGTAAAATGGCAAGACAGATCATTTGTATGCATATAATATATAACTATCCTGAAAAATAGATAAAGAATGACTGCTCTAAACTCACCCCACCACAATGTGCCCCTCAGGTCAGCTCTACGAAGCTTCGTGTGCTCAGACACCAGCGTCCCCACTGTACTATAGATCCAATGAGCAATTAGTTCAGACGGCACTCCAGATAAAACTTAGGAAAAGATTTTTGCAACAGTAGGGTTAAAATCATCACCTTACACGTTTCGGGAAGCTCTCCCTTAATCATAGGCATTAAAAATAATACAAAAGCAATGAGCTAAACTCAGTTTGGTACAAAGTAACTGCTCATCGTGATAGAGTTTCACCTAGGGGCGTATTTATCAAAAAGTGAAGCTGGAGATCACCACAGTCCTGTAGTGTGAAATTCCTCCACTTTCCATTCATTTCTGTGGGATTTTTACAAGGGTATTTATCAATGGGTGAAAATGAACGCTCACCCTTTGGTAAATAGGCCTTTCAAAATGCCATAGAAATTAATAGAGAGTGGTGGAATTTCACTCTAAGGGGCTGATTCACTAAGGGTCAAATATCGAGGGTTAATTCACCCTCGATATTCGACTGGGAATTGAAATCCTTCGACTTCGAATATCGAAGTCGAAGGATTTAGCGCAGATAGTACGATCGAACGATCGAAGGATAATTCCTTCGATCGAACGATTAAATCCTTCGAATCGAACGATTCGAAGGATTTTAATCCAACGATCGAAGGAATATCCTTCGATCAAAAAAAGTTAGCCAAGCCTATGGGGACCTTCCCCATAGGCTAACATTGACTTCGGTAGCTTTTAGATGCCGAACTAGGGGGTCAAAGCTTTTTTTAAAGAGACAGTACTTCGACTATCGAATAGTCGAACGATTTTTACTTCGAATCCTTCGATTCAAGTCGTGGTCGAAGGTCGAAGTAGCCCATCCGATGGTCGAAGTAGCCCAAAAAAAACTTCGAAATTCGAAGTTTTTTTTACTTCGAATCCTTCACTCGAAGTTAGTGAATCGGCCCCTAGCTGTGCAGATCTATAACTTCACTCTTTGATAAATATGCCCCTAGAGACAGACCCATACCCAACCTGGATCTTCCAACCTGAGAACTGCACCCAGACACACATTTGTACCTACTCTGATATACTGATATACTGCAATCATTCAGCACAAAGATTTGTGTATACAGACAGAACAGACATACATCTGAACACTCTCCAATTGTGTGGTTTGTGCTTAACCCCATGCACCATAGGAGGTACAACCAGCAAATTTGTCCACATTTTATAATACATTTTTATCGGTGCATTTCCACACCATTTTCACACCCAGAAATTGTATACAATTACCCAAGTGTTTGTCCCTGGCATAAGAAGTACACGCCGCTTTAGTAATTGCTTCACAAAATCTTTGGAGAAATATAAATATTCTGCAAACCCATCAGGAAAAGAAAAGATGAAGGCTGAATGCTCTGTAATGTAGTGTTGTTAAGGACAAGAACAAATATATATATATGTTGACAGTGGCAGCTTGAACAAAGTGATTTTTTTGTTATTTCTTGAGCTAAACAGCTCTAATATTGCCATACCACAGCTCCCAGCCTGCCCAAACCCTTTAACAGTAAATGCTGTCTTCATTATTTGGTTGCAGCAACGCTACTATGGAAGTTTTATGTCCCCTTTAAACATTTGTAGAAGGAGTGATAATTGGACTGATACACCCTGGGAAACCAGTAGAAACCAGTAGTAGTGGATAACAAGAGAAAACATATGTTCAAGCAATATTCACTTCCAGAGATACTATACCGGTATGGAACCAGTTATCTAGAATGCTCGGGACCTGTGGTTTTCTAGATAAGGGATCTTTTTTTAGTTTCAATCTCCACACTTTAAACCAACGAAAAATCATTTAAAAATTCAATAAACCCAATGGGATTGTTTTGCTTCCAATTAGGATTTATTATATCTTATTTGAGATTAAGTACAAGGCAGTTTCTTATTTGTTCAAAGAAAAAAGAAACAGTTTTTGGATTATTTGACTAAATTGGAGTCTATGAGTGATGCTTTCCCATGATTTTTAGCTTTCTTGATAATGAGTTTCCGGATAACGGATCCCATACATGTATTAGAGTCCAATTCATGTGGCACAATTCAGTCAAAGTCACTAAGTGAACCCTGGGATTAAAAGGCTGGCAGTAACTACAGGGCTACATTTATGCCATGCATCAGTTCATCGCAGCTGGTACCAGAGGTTGCTAAGAGACATGTATGGAGACAAGTTCCTTGCTAAATAGCATCAAGGTGATGTTAGTTTTGTGTCCATTTCAGAGCTTTGCAAATAGGATTCTGGACTCTATGGGGCAAATTATCTAAGCGCCTAACGCTAGCGTCAATTCGCTAGCGTTGGGCATTTTCGTTACTTCGCAAATTCATGAACGCTGGAGTAACTTCGCTAGTGTTACTTCGCACCCTTACGCCTGGCGAATTTGCGCAACGGACGTAACTACGCAAATTCACTAACACGCGCATTGTACTGACCGCTACCTTTTACGTTTGACTTCCTTCGCCACCTCAGACCAGGCGAAGTGCAGTAGAGTAGATAGGGATTGCTTCAAAAAAAGTTCACATTTTTTCTAAGTCCCAAAAAACGCTGGCGTTTTTTCTATATTATGGGTGATAGGCTGAAAAAGATCAAAAACTTTTTTGGGGCTCCCCTCCTTCCCCCCTACATTTCCTAATTCATGGCAACTTAACTATACAGTGGGCACATGTGTAGGGCAAAATAAAAATTTTATTTGATGTTTTGAAGGTTTCCCAGGCATTTGTAGTGCTGCTACATATTCCTCTATAGAAATTTGAATTTGGCGCCGTATGCAAATTAACCATCGCTAGCGTAACTTCGCTTTGCTTACCGAATCAACGCTAGCACAACTTCGCAACCTTACGCTACCCCTGAGTGCAACTTCGGATTTTAGTGAATTTGCGGAGCACTGGCGAAACTGCGCCTGGGGAAGTGCGGCGAAGATACGTCTGGCGCAACTACGAATATTAGTGAATTTGCCCCTATGAGTGATCTTTTGAGTAAATAATCAGAGATTTCAGTAGAAGCCATCTTTAGTGGTCACAAATCATGAGTTTGGATGAACTAAAGCCTGTCACAAATGCCTTAACTGAGAGTAAGTAATATGGCAGCTTCACTAACATGCATAATTGCATATATAGAAAATCACATGTTTTTGAGCCACTGTGTTCATTATTCATGGTTTTATTAAAGGAGTTGTTTACATTTGAGTTAACTTTCAGTATGTTATATTCAATTTGCCATTGATTTCCATTTTCTATTATTTGTAGTTTTTGAGTTATTTAGCTTTTTATTCAGCAGCTTTCTAGTTTGCAATATAGTTGCTAGGGACCAAAATACCCTAGCAACAATGCACTGATTTGAATAAGATACTGAAATATGAATAGGAGAGGCCCTCAATAGAAAGATTAGGAATAAAAAGTACCTGTAACAATAAATATATATATAATAATTGACAATCCACATAGGGGCTACTAAATGGCCAATCGTAGAACTTATTTGGCACCCCAAGAACATTTTTCATGTTTGTGTTTCTTACCATTTTTTTTTTTCTTCTAAATGTTGCTCACGGGTTCAAAAGGTTGGGAATCCCTGCTCTAGACCTTGTAGAATGGGCACTTGTGTATATTGACCATGTATTTGACCCTCAATGATATAAACAATCAGTAATAGATTTCTTAAGTACAATGATTTACACCAGGAACAACATTGACCTTTGGGGAGGTGGGTTATTTATGTTTGACCAATGTTGGGTTTTTTACTGCAGGATACAAGAAAGGGGTAGCCTGGGGTCTATTAGAGGCTTATTTGAAATCATCGCTGCATTGGGAAGCCCTCTATTCGGGGTAATGTAATAACAGCTGTGGTTCCTTCAAGTTTAAGTTAGTAGTTAATCCTTAATTGAATGCACTTGATTTTACTGTCAGTCTATAGTTACATTGCGCTGATATATTGATTTGGTGATAAGAGGGTAATGTAATATCAGCTGTAAAGTTTGCTTAAAGTCTAGCCTTTAGCAACCAGTTCGATATTAGCCTTTCAGAAGGCCAGAAGATACAGGTATGGGATCCGTTATCCATAAACCTGTTACTCCAGAAAGCTCCAAATTATGAAAAGGCCTCCTTCCATAGACTCCATTTTAATTAAATAATCCTTTTTCTCTGTAATAATAAAACCTTGTACAGGCATGGGATCCATTATCCAGAAGCCCGTTATCCAGAAAGCTCCAACATTACGTGAAAGGTTGTCTCCCATAGACTCTATTTTATCCAAATAATCCAAGTTTTTAAAAATGATTTCCCTTTTCTCTAATAATAAAACAGTACATTGTACTTAATCCAAACTTGGACATACTTAATATTAATTTGAAGCAAAACAAACCTCTTAGGTTTATTGAATATAATGTTTATTATATGATATTCAAGCAGACTTAAGGTATCAAGATCCAAATTACAGAAGGATCCTTATCTGAAATATCCAACTCCCGAGCATTCTGGATAACAGGTCCCATACCTATACTTGATCCAAACAAAGATATAATTAAGTCTTACTGGAAGCAAAACCAGCCTACTGGGTTTATGTTGTAGACAAATTGGACCTAAATAACACAAATTCTGCCAATGCATTTCCTCACTCACAGTCACACCATTGGTTGAATTAGCACATGTTTATACATGTGAGCAGTAACGCCACGCCAAGGCTTCAACCCTGTTACCGGCACTCCGGGTGTAACGCCTCACACAAGACAAGACAAACGTGACAAACAAAGACAACAAACGAGGATTAAACTGCACGTGTCTATGACGTCCCACCCTTTGCTCATTTGACTAAAACTAAACTTAAACCAGGACAAGGTAAAAAAAAACCCATCTTACTTCAGACAGGGAAAAAACCCTTGCCCTGGATTTTTACAGAACTATATACAAAACTCACAGGGTATAGGATCTATAGACATGATGTGCAGGAAGACGAAGCAGTCTGAGATCTTGCCATCTGCTTGCCTTCTCGTTACACCCTTATCCTTTCATATCTCACATTCACTCACCATTCGCTCACATATATATACCCACCTAATACTTACCCGCCATGCACCAGATGAGTGACTGCGCCTGATGTTACCAAGGAAGGAAATGCAGATGATAATACGGCCTTTGTGCAGCAGGTGGAGCTGATGTTGAATCCACAGATATTCCCACTGTCCTCTGATCTTATGTACCTACTGTATGCTAGATGGAACAGCATGTTATTATGACTGGCTGGATCACACACACTCACCTACTCACTTACTCCAGCCAGGAGGAATGTAGGAATGAAAATCCAGAGACGATTTTATTGTCCCCTGATGTGGCTTCATCTTCCTGGGACCCGAGGAACGACAGCTTTCCCTCATACGGCTTGAATAGCTTTGCTGATGGCTGAACGGAGGGAAAAAACTATTTAGTTGAGATCCTACAAAATACCTATTATGAGCAAGAGAATAGTTACTGTATTTGTGTTTAAATGTTGTTAGCAGGCTTTGGTAGTAAAAATAGCAGTTTGTGTTTCAGTTTGTTGTGTATTTCATAACACTAAACAATAAAGATTACAATGAAAATGTCCAGCCTTTTGAAATGGAAGTGCATTAGAGATACTTTTGCATTTTCCTTGTGTGTATTGATTTTCATGGCATAAATAAAACTTCAGAAATCATGTACTTACTTCACTTGGCTGGAGAGGGGGCTCTGCTCCTTGTTCTTCCAGCACCACCCAATCGATGGACTCATAGAATTGGTGGCACCTGATGTCCCCTTGTGCACCGAGTCGTCGCCTCGGATTCTTTCTAAGGAGCTAAAGTTTGAAAAGGCAATTATTTTTATACCACAGATTTTATACTCACTGAAAAACCCATCAATGAAACCACTGCAAATGATCCATAGGTTTGCAGGATAGTTATTCCCATTTCTCTATCCCACTGTTGATACCCACCTTTTCCAGAAGATCTATTAGACCGTCATCCAGCCATTCAGGTATTTCAGGCTCATCCAAGGTGATCGATTCAATGAGTCTTTCTCTGTCATCGTTGTAAAACGGGGTCTCTCCAGTGGCCAAGTTGCAGATGGTGATCCCAAGTGACCACCAGTCGACCGCTGCATTGTATGGCAATCCTTGTAGGATCTTGACCAGAAAGAAAAGTTATTACTTAAGAGAAAACTTGCAGGCATATTCACAGATTTTAATAAAAAAATCGAAATAAAGCCAAACGTGCTTATTTATATAACATGTAGGTATAAATGTATTTGATAGACATGCGCTAGATACAGTTCTTTTGTCCTTGACATAATCTCCTTTACTAATTATTTTTACTTGGTTTCTACTGTAAATATACTGTAATTCCATGTCTTACCTCTGGGGCCACATATGACAGAGTTCCGACCCGGCCAGTGATGGTGTCATCTTTGAAGACATTTTGTACAGCCAGGCCGAAGTCTGAGATCTTAGCATGGCCTTTGCGATCCAATAGGATGTTGAGGGGTTTGATGTCTCTAATAAAGAGATTAAAGGAGTTACACAGAAGAAGACAAGGGATGTTGATTTGCAGAACAACCTGAGTGTGGCCTCTGCTGTAGAATGTTACAGAGATGAAGAAATCTATACTGACCGATGGATGATCCCCTTGCTGTGCAGGAACTGCAGGCCGCATATCATCTCAGCTGAATAGAACCTTTTAAACAAGGGAAAAATGGTTAGAAAAGATTACTCTATAAGATATGTGTTTCCAAAGAGTTAACTAGCAAATTATATATGTTTATTGGTTATTAGCCAAGCTGATTTTTTTCCATTACCCCCCCCCATAGGTTTAATTGGTATAAAAGTATTTCTTAGTGATATTATACTAGTACCATTTACTACATGTGCCACTTACTGGATTTTCTCCCTTTCGAGCCATCCGTTGTCCAACTCGTCTTCCAGGCTTCCCCCGCTCAGGTATTCCATGACGTAGAGGGCATGCCGCTGGTTACACAGACAAAAAGACACATATAAGTTGGCACTCAGAAACATAAAACCAAATAGGATTGGGCAAGGAGTCCTCTGAGTAAAAGTAACTCATTGCTGTACATGTTACATAAAATGAATGAAATATATAATATGAATATATTGCATCAGTTTATTAATATTGTGGGTAGTTGATGGGTACCCTGGCTGGACCAATTGACTGGCACCAACCAAGAGATGCTCTGGCAGTTTGGCAGACCAGCCCAACCTGCATGTGTGGGACTGAATGAAATACTGAGTCAGTGCTGTACCTGGGTTTGAAAAGCAGCATAGCCTTGGCAAAGGAATTGACAGTCCCTTGAGATTTTTAGGACCTGTGCCTCGGTGACAATGCTGTCATATTCTGACTCTGTCTTTCTGATGTACTTCAGAGCCACGTGTGTCTTCCTGTCTTTTAACTTGGCCAGCATGACCTGAGAAAGGCAAGAAAAGAGTCAATAAATATACTGAAATTAGAGCAAGATGGAAAACACATTGATATATAGGGGTATATTTATCAAAGAGTGAAGTTAATAGTGAAGTTCCGCCACTAGAGTGAAATTGCGCCACTCCCCATTCATTTCTATGGGATTTTTAAAGGCGTATTTATCAAAGGTAAAATTTCACTTTCACCCATTGATAAATACGCCTTTCAAAATCCCATAGAAATGAATTGAGAGCTGCGGCATTTCACTCTAGTGGCGGAACTTCACTCTTTGATTAATTTACCCCATAGTTGGAAATATTATTGAGTTTTGTATTTGTTCTTTCGTACATTGGGCCAGATTTAATTCAGTGATAAAAAGGTTTATCATGTGAAAATGTATAGGCAACATTCAATTTAACGTGGTAAACCATGAGATAACTTTTTTTTTAACTGAGTTGAATCTGACCCATGATTGGAAATAGTCTACAGAACACTCATTCCATTTGGTTCCCATCGCATTTAGGATCTAGAAACTATAGAAAAAAAGAATTGCGCCTAATGGAAACCAGTCACTCACTTTGCCATATCCTCCTGTTCCCAGCATAGAGAATATGTCATAGCTGGAGACACTGAGCGGGTCAAGCCTTGAAGACTGAGCTGGTGTTACGGTTTTGGCATCTCCTAGTGAAGAAAAGAGATATTATTTACAACACATGTAATAATATATAGTTAATATATCACTTCTAGAATTCTTTAGACACAATTTGTTGCATGATACATAATTTTACTTCTACCATACGCTTGAAACACCTTAAGAATGGAAAACAACTGAATCAAAATAAATGAGAGGCATTATAATTTGCATTTTATTTTAATTTATTTTAATGTATCACATTTTATTTCATTTAAGTCTGTGACATACAGTTTGATTATGACAATGATAATGCGATTGTGTAATTTACAGTCAATTTCACAGATTTGTTACATGATTCTACAACATAGACATTATCATTATGCAACGTATATATATTACTGTTTGATATATTCAGAAAAAATATGTCCATACTAGTACAATAAGAAAGTATGTTGTGAATATAAATGAAAATCAATAAAAATTATAGATACAAAAATAACACCTTCAAAATGTGTCTGTTTCTCTCCCTTATAGAATAGGAGAACCTTGGCATCATGGGAGGTAATGCCATGGCAATACAGAACAGTCTGTTCTACTTAACCCTTTGAGCACTAGCTGATTTCCAAAAAAACCATTCACATTTTAATATTTTTCAATATAGGCCCTGTTTTTTTACCTAGGAAAATGATATATTATTTTTAAAACAAAATTAGATTTCTTCATATGCTTAATAGCATTATATACTGTGACACCACTGTAGTGATCCTAGTGGATAATGATACAACATGTATAGATTTCTGACTTGTAAAGATCAAACCCCAAATGAGCCAAAAGATGGTTTTCAAAGCACCACAAGGTCAAAACGCTTGGTAAACTATACCCCATGGCTTACGGTTTTAGCAGACACCCCATTGATATGAAGGAAGGAGAATAGAAAAAAAAATACTAAAATGGTAAAATCATAATGATGTGGGGGTACTATTATACATTAGGGGGCACTACGCTATTATTTGCCAGGGGCCACAATTACAATACCCTATACTGAGTTTATCAATACATTCTCATAAAGTCAATGTATGAGCATGTACTGATTAGTCAGTTTGAATTACCTCACCTGGGCAAACTCATTACATTTGTGGGGATTTGTTAATGGATATTGTTCCCAGGCACTTTCTGATTGGTTACTATAGGCGACTGCCCTTGTGCAATTTTGAATCTATATTTGCAACCAAAACCTAAACAGCAATTGCACTGGTTAAATATTGAATCAACATTTATGTGGGCTGCCCCTTTTTTTGCAATTTATTGAAATATGTAGTCAATATAAATAGTGCACAGGCAGGTTCTCTCAATGTAACAGAACGGTTGAATTTGCTGGTCAACTGTGGGTTAGTGTCAATGGCAAACTTAATGTATTTTATTACATATGGGGATAAGTGTTAATTGCACCAGTAAAATTACTCCTAGCAACCAATCAAATCTTTCTAGTCATTTTAGGATAAAATAGACTGTTTCAAGCTGTTTGATGATTAGTTGCCATTGGCATCTGCACTTGTACAATTTAGCACCTATGTTAGTAGCTAAGCTCTAAACACTCCAACACTGCCCCAATAAATTATGTAAATCACGTGGGCCACTCCTTTTTCCTAAAAAAAAGCTATTTTTTTCTTTACCTTCATCATTTTCCTCCCTTCTCCTTTTCTCCTCCCTGCAGCTCTCATCTGGTACATGCTGCTCCTCCAGACTCCTCACTCTCTTCTTCTTGGTCTTTCCATCTTCTTTCTTCTCACTTCCTGGTCTCCTTTTCTTCTGCGATGGCCCTGGGTCTGAATTGCGACGATTCCTCTTCATTTTCTCTCTAAAGTCGCGTTGATCTCTCTTCTCTCCTCTCACTCTCTGATGTCTCCTCACCAACTGTCTCTTTCCAACAGTTGAGGTCTCATGGCAGGTGCCACTTCATGACATCATCACCTGGGCACAGGCTGGAAGATACCATTGCAGCGCAGAGCCAGGTACATATCTCTACCTGGGCACAGGCTGGAAGATACCATTGTAGCGCAGAGCCAGTTACATATCTCTACCTGGGCACAGGCTGGAAGATACCATTGCAGCGCAGAGCCAGGTACATATCTCCAGGTAGAGACCTGGGCACAAATTAGATTCTGAGCTATTTAATATATGAAAGTCCAACAGTCTGTTCTATACTGCTGTTCATGTGCATGGGGAGGGGAGTCATTTGTTTTTGTGGTAGTTGCCAAGTTTGTTGTGTGTGTATATATATAGGGGTAGACAATAGAAAAGGTGCATGCTTGGCCCCCCCCCCACCACCACTGTTGTACCTGCCTCTTCTGCCAACCCCTAGTTTGGGCCCTGATATGAACAAATCATTCATTTGACTTCTATACAAATGTAACATAAGGGCCAGTGCCACCTATAGATATTAATCAAGTGCAGGCTCAAGAAATTATATCTTGTAATGGGGTATGTTCATGCACATCTTCTAAAAATTTTGTTTAAAAAAACCCATGTGCAAGGTACTGATTTATTATTACACTTGGCTCTACATCATATATATGGGGGACAATGATGTTTTAGGCATATGGAACACTGGGTCTAGAAGTAACAAATCAAATAGCAACATAGAAATGGCATTTCTTCTGGGACCCAGGGCTTTGGGGTCACTTTGTACAGAGCCGGCCATTTCTCAGCACAGATTCCTCATTTCTGCCCTGTGTCACATGCTGCTGGTCACATGGCTCACAGGTCACATGCACAATGCAGGAAGTGTTTTCTGTGAGAAGTGATCAGAGGACTTGATGGGAGATGTAAGGAGGCAGGTAGGGAAGTTACATGTCTGTGCTCTCCTACGTACCACTGACTTATAGCATTGGCTGGGGGCTGTTGCTCTCTATTGCACACATATGACTTGCATACAGTACAGGGGTCTGTTACACACGTTACATAGGGGATTGAACCATTGCAGACATGTAGGGGGGAAGCTCCAGTGCAATGAAGGATCCAACTGTTGGGAGGGAGTCCTATATTTTATTTCTGACTTGTTACTAATTCATGTTCAGTCTGGTCCAAGTCACTCCAGTTAGTTAAAGAGACAGTCCTTCCAATGACAGAATCAGTATGATTATCCATGCTACACTAGAAGTGCAATATATGTTATTTTACTGTATATGCTGCAGCTCCCTGTATTGTGTGTGGGAACAGTGTGGGCATCGCTGGTCCCAGGTGTTTCTTGCCAGCCCCCCCCCACATGGGATTGACCCACAAGCCCTCAAGGAGCACATGACCAAAACCTACTACTCTGCATTATGCCTTATTATATTAGTGAACCCTTCAAGTGCCCACAATGGTGTTACTGGCAATCAGCAGGCCTGGGTGCAGGATAAGCCAAAATTCCCATTTAAAAACTGGAATTTTGCCTCTTAAAGTTACAAGAAACAGCTTTTTCCTGCCCTTGGTGAGTATCTCAACTCACCTCTTGGCAGAATCCCAATGGTACATGCCAACAAATGAATGGTGAGTGGTGTTCTTTTCACAGAAGGCTCTATTTGTATTATGTATATCCCCAATACCCAAGTTTTGATTTAACTTATGTGTTTGAAAGGGACACCCATCTTTAATATTTCTTTATCTATTGACCTGACAGAGTAGTACCGTAGTTTAGTACATCCCTGTTGTTGGACACACTCACAGTGCTCCATGTACCATAGTGCTACTCAGACTCCGGCATGTGGACTGCTTCCTTTTTTTAAGAAACACAATTTCCCATTGAAACACAAGTTTTCTGCCAGTACTAGAGGTAGGGGAAAGGACTGGGGCTTAAGCAGATTTGCTATACTTTGGACAGACTGATGAGACATGTAAATTGATTTGCAGTTCTTATTCACTCTGTTTGTCCATTAAAGGGCATGTAAAGTCTAAAATAGAATAAGGCTAGAAATGCTGTATTTTGTATACTACATATAAACATGAACTTACTGCATCACAAGCCTTATCAAACAAATAATTTATGCTTTCAAAGTTGGCTACAGGGGGTCACCATCTTGTAACTTTGTTAAACATCTTTGCAAGACTAAGACTGTGCACATGCTCAGTGTGGTCTGGGCTGCTTAGGGGTCGTCATAAACAAAGCTGCTTGAGTTCTGCATGACTGGGAAGTAAGGCGGGGGCTCCCCCTGCTGTTCATAAGTATGATTGTTTCCCTGCTCAGCAGTTAGGGACCATCTGACAATTCTTATCCACAGCAGTAAATGAAGGGAGAATTTCACTGCATACAGTCAGGTCACATTTTTTAATTAAAGTATATTGGAGATAGGTTTCTTTTTTATTAAAGAAAGTAAAAATGGGATTTTATTTTTTTGCCTTTACATGCCCTTTAAAAGCATCACCCAATACATCTGCAGTAGTCTGGATGCAAACATTCAATGTCAATGGTTTGTTTAACCACATTATGATTTTACTAGCTTGGCAGTCAGTGGTTTAATGACTTGTCATTACTAGATTAATAAGTCAAAATTTGTTTTTATAATTCTGGGGCCGATTCACTAACTTCAAGTGAAGGATTCGAAGGTAAAAAACTTTGAATTTCGAATTTTTTTTTTGGGCTACTTCGACCTTCGACTACGACTTCGACTTCGAATCGAAGGATTCGAACTAAAGATCATTCGACTATTTGACCATTCGATATTCGAAGTACTGTCTCTTTAAAAAAAACTTCGACCCCCTAGTTCGCCATCTAAAAGCTACCGAAGTCAATGTTAGCCTATGGGGAAGGTCCCCATAGGCTTGGCTAACTTTTTTTGATCGAAGGATTTTATCGTTCGATCGAAGGAGTTATCCTTCGACCGTTCGCAAGGGGCGTAACTATAGAGGAAGCAGAGGGGGGCCAGGAAGTATAGGGGTCCCACAAGGCCCTAATTCATATACAATTTCAATAAATATTGGAGAAACAAGTCAACCTCTAAACATTTTGGGGGCCGGAAAAATAATTTGCTGTGGGGCCCAGTAATATCTAGTTACGCCACTGATCGTTCGATCGAACTATATGCGCTAAATCCTTCGACTTCGATATTCGAAGGATTTTAATTCCTAGTCGAATATCGAGGGTTAATTAAGCCTCGATATTCGACCCTTAGTGAATCGGCCCCTCTGTTTGGGTGTATAATTAAAAAAATAGTAAATCAAATAACTGATGGGTAGAGAGCCAAGCACAGCTTGTAGGATTCGCTACAGATGTATGTATTATATCACAAAATGGAAAGTTGTGCACTAAAAGTCTTCAGTGTTCTTTAACCCTTTGGGGTATTTTTATCAAAGAGTGAAGTTTGCTAGAGTGATATTCCACCACTCTCCATTCATTTCTATGGCATTTTTAAAGGCGTATTTATCAAAGGATGAACTTTCACTTTCACCCATTGATAAATACTCTTAAAAATCCCATAGAAATGACCCCATTGAGTGCTTGGCCATGCCCCTTTTGTCTTCCTGTAATGGGTTTATGAAACCCAGGGTAAGCTGATGAGGAGCTTTCGGCTAGCCTGCTAGTAAGACAATGGCTGCTTAGGAAGGCTAAAACTGCAAGGTGAACAAGAACTGCTTTACAGAAGCTTGAGCAAACAACTATATTGTCAACTCTTACTACATTCATCAGCCATATCCATGAGGAAGATTAAAAATTAATGTATAGTGGTGAGTAAGTCTTTTTTTGGTCAGTTTGTCAGTGCTGGGTAAAATGGCAAGACAGATCATTTGTATGCATATAATATATAACTATCCTGAAAAATAGATAAAGAATGACCGCCCTAGACTCACCCCACCATGCTGTGCCCCTCCGGTCAGCTCTACGAAGCTTCGTGTGCTCAGACACCAGCGTCCCCACTGTACTATAGATCCAATGAGCAATTCATTCAGACGGCACTCCGGATAAAACTTAGGAAAAGTTTATTGCAACAGTAGGGTTAAAATCATCACCTTACACGTTTCGGGAAGCTCTCCCTTAATCATAGGAATTAAAAATAATACAAATGCAATGAGCTAAACTTAGTTTGGTAACTGCTCACCGTTATAGAGTTTCACCTAGGGGCATATTTATCAAAAAGTGAAGCTGGAGATCACCACAGTCCTGTAGTGTGAAATTCCTCCACTTTCCATTCATTTCTGTGGGATTTTTACAAGGGTATTTATCAATGGGTGAAAATGAAAGCTCACCCTTTGGTAAATAGGCCTTTCAAAATGCCATAGAAATTAATAGAGAGTGGTGGAATTTCACTCTAGCTGTGCAGATCTATAACTTCACTCTTTGATAAATATGCCCCTAGAGACAGACTCATACCCAACCTGGATCTTCCAACCTGAGAACTGCACCCAGACACACATTTGTACCTACTCTGATATACTGATATACTGCAATCATTCAGCACAAAGATTTGTGTATACAGACAGAACAGACATACATCTGAACACTCTCCAATTGTGTGGTTTGTGCTTAACCCCATGCACCATAGGAGGTACAACCAGCAAATTTGTCCACATTGTATAATACATTTTTATCGGTGCATTTCCACACCATTTTCACACCAAGAAATTGTATACGCTGTATACACTGTTTTAGTAATTGCTTCACAAAATCTTTGGAGAAATATAAATATTCTGCAAACCCATCAGGAAAAGAAAAGATGAAGGCTGAATGCTCTGTAATGTAGTGTTGTTAAGGACAAGAACAAATATATATATATGTTGACAGTGGCAGCTTGAACAAAGTGATTTTTTTGTTATTTCTTGAGCTAAACAGCTCTAATATTGCCATACCACAGCTCCCAGCCTGCCCAAACCCTTTAACAGTAAATGCTGTCTTCATTATTTGGTTGCAGCAACGCTACTATGGAAGTTTTATGTCCCCTTTAAACATTTGTGCATTGATTGTTTTTATGCATTCCCTGAATGTGTTTTTATTCGAATGACTAAATGAGCAGCAGCTTAAACCATCATGTTGGAATATATTATGTCCCCTTTTGCCTTCAGAAAATAAACAATTCATACTGCATTTGTACATACTACGTGAAACACACTGGCTCAGACTATTCTGCAGTCCCATTTCAATCTATTATCAAGGCATACAGTATGCTGACACTTGTAGTCCAGAAACATCAGGGTTGTACTCTTAGTAGAGAGTGATAATTCTGAGACAATTTGCAATTGGTTTTCGTTTTTATTATTTTGAGTTATTTAGATTTTGATTCAGAAGCTCTCCTGTTTGCAGTTTTAGCAACCCAGTTGCTATGGTCCGAATTAATCTACAAACCATGCATTCATTTGAATAAGAGACTGGACTATGAATAGGAGAGGGTCTGAATAGAAAGATGAGCAATAAAAAGTAGCAATAACAATACATTTGTTGACTTACAGAGCATTTGTTTTAGATGGGGTCAACGACCCCCATTTGAAAGCCAGAAAGAGTCTGAAGAGGAAGGCAAATAATTCAAAAACTATAAAAATGAAAAATGAAGGCCAATTGAAGAGTTGCATAAAATTAGCCATTCATTAACATAATACAAATTAACTTAAAGGTGAACCACCTCTTTAAAGGAATACTAATCAATAAAACCTTTCCCATTACAGCATGATCAACTAGCACTGCATAGCACTAGTACATAGAATTCTCTATGTACATCATTTTGCCTCTGTAATTATGTGAACATGGGTTTATTTTGAGAGTAATGAGTCCAAATTTTGCTGGTGAAAACTCTTTGTGTAATTCATCCACCTTATATCTATAGAAATAAATCAAATCAACTGGACTTGTGTTTTTCTTAAAGACATTTCACCAGTCATCCAGCTGGCTTTCTCAATTCAGAATAGATATTTTACTTCGATGGTCGAATATCGAGGGTTAATTAACCCTCGATATCGGACCCTTAGTAAATGTGCCCCCATGTGCAATCACATACACTGAAGCATCTGGAAAGTCTTGTGAATACTAAAAGTTTTTTGTTTTGTTTTTCTTTTTGTCGATTCCAGGAGGGGGTGTCATGGGAACATCAGGACGCAATGCAACTTTATAAGCATTACGAGATCTTAGCTTAGCTGAAGTTATTTATTGGAACTTTGAACTCTGGAAATTGATTTTTTTCAGCTCAGTGTCAATAAAGTCATGTCTTGGTTCATTCTTGTTTTTTCTCTGCTACCTGTGTTACCCCAAAGCAGCAATACACGTTGTACTGCTGTTTGTTTAAACTAAGGGAAGGTTTTGAGAGACTAGCTTCAGTGGCAAATAGCTCTACAATACTGGTCCCATCACACTAGGAGCAGGAGAGCAGGTAGTAGAGTAGCCAGGCTTTGCTGCTTCTAGAGAGAACCTAGTTATCAATACCAAGAAATGAATTAGGAGGAAGTACCTGATAATCCTGTCCTCTAGTGATATTAATAACTTAATTAACTTATTGTTAAGGTCTGAACAGAGGCATATCTTATCAGAAAAGACATAGAATTTGCAGGTGCTCGTATTCACCAACACCTTTTTCAAGCTCCTATGAAAATCTACCAACACGAGACTAGAAGGCCAAGACAGTCTACAGCCTAGACCTCAAATTTGCTTTTCCTGTGTCTTCATTAATTTCCTTTGGGCACTCTAGTCTCCTACCACCCACCGTAAATACTAAGAAAGTGTTCATTCAAACTACAGTACAGCACAAACCTGCAACTCTTTGTCAGGCCTTCTCCTAAGAAGTCACCCGCAAGCAGGATAGGATCCTCAGGGGAAGCCACCAGGGTGGCTGATAAAAACAGGAACAAATAGGAGTATGATTATGAGTACTGTCCACTTGTCACGTACTGTACCTAGGATCCTCCCATTTCTTACCCACCTCTTGCTCTTTAAATACCCTAAAGCAGGATTGTCCAACTTGAGTCTCACCGCTTGAATATGAGCCTTCACAAGATCCAACTGACAGCCCAAGAGCTCGACAGGTACAAATTATAGGGCACAAGCACCCAAAGGACAACTGGAAGTAATACTTGCTTTGAGGTGCCATTACTTGGCCTCTCTTTGCATGTTGCAACCACAGAAGCAACTGACTTATGAATCACACCCTGATGTAATTTACAAGATTGTCTGTGTTTGCTTGTGTCTGAAATTACTCTGGACAGCTGCACTGTGGGTAAAAAAATATGGTGGATTGCTAACAAAAGGTGTATTGTAATACTACACAGGTATGGCACAGTAGCCAAAATGTTGGGCACCTGAGGTTTTAGGGATAAGAGATCTTTCTGTAATTTGGATCTCCATACCTTAAGGCTAAAAAATATTTAAACATTAATTAAACCCAGTAGGATTGTTTTGTTTCTAATATGATGTCATCAGTTATAAACGGTGAGTTCTGATGTCATTTCTGTCACATGACTCACTGAAATTTGTGTATTATAATAAAGTACCCCCAGTTGCAAAATATGAGGATATTAGAAGTTACCTCGGAGTTCCATGACCTGTATAAAAACATTATATGGTCATGAAACTCCTCGGTAACTTATAATAGCCTTATATTTTACAAGAGGGGGTACGTTATTCATTATATAATATTATTCTTCCCTGAGCTGCCTATATAGAAAAATCTAACTGGCCGACGGGACAGTATCACAATTGTTTATACCCCGCACTGAGAGAACCAGTCCACTACAGATAAGTGACAGGTATTCCTTTTTATTAACCAATGGACCAATGGTTTAACCATGACGCCATCACCGGAAGCCAAATCAGCCAATCCAGTGAATAAGATGTAGGCAGGGTGGGTGGAGTGAGGCGGATTTATTGGATCTTATAGTTTTGTCCAGTGATTGAGCGAGAGCCATAGCGAACCGTAGATCAGTCCCTCAGCTTGACGGCACACTCGTTCATAGTACCAATGATCATCTTCACAACCTTCTGGGGCCTAATCGGCATCACAACCTTCTGGGGCCTAATCGGCATCACAACCTTCTGGGGCCTAATCGGCATCCTTGGTTTGTCCGGAAGGGCCCTAATCGGGGGTGAGTAATGTCCCTAAACGAAACACTGATCATTGGGGGAACTGATGTTAATCCCTACACATGAAGATGAATAGTCAGGGGAGTTATGTACAGCTCCCAGCATCCCCCTGGTCAGCATGGGGGGGGGTTTGTGTGTGTGAGATAATGTAGTTTTTATTTCTAAATTACACAGTTTACACTGAAAATAATTCACTCTACAATATAATCTCATTCTTGAACCAGAAAGTGTAGTTTTTTTTAGTTGTAATATTGGTGTGTAGGCAGCCATCCCAGGTCATTTTGCCTGGTCATGTGCTTTCAGAAAGAGCCAGAACTTTAGGATGGAATTTTGCTTTCTGGCGCACGCACACACACACACACACACACACACCTCTCTCATTATTTCATAATCATGTATGGCTTACATTATATTCATAGGGAAGAATTGAAACCAAAAAAGTAGAAATGTGTATTTTTAATTGACAGCTGTTAACACACAAACCACACACAATGAGCAGTATACAAATAGAAACCTAGAATAGAAACGTGCCCTTCTCTTTGCAGACAACACATATTTTCGAAGTGGAAAGTTTCACAAGAAGGGTCAACAGGAAAAATTAACAGCATCAAACCCTCAACAAGGAATGCTTTGTGTGCAAGTCTTTTTTGCCCTTTATCCGAGCAGAACAGAAAGCTACAAAAATCATCATTTAAGTCAAATTTTACACATCTCTGTTCTGTAGAATTCACAGGTTTGCTTGTGGAAGCCTTTGGCATAACGTTTGTGCTGTGAAATTACTCTTCTGAAGTTGAATGAGAAGCCTTCAGGTAAAAAGTACAGCCAAGGTGATTGCGATTGAGAAAAGGCAGGTGTCTGTATTAGGAAATAAAACAAGCTGGCAATGGAAAACCAGTGGTATGTGTGGAACGATGTGAACCCTTGGGATAACCTGGCCTTATTTCCAAGTTATGTATTAAAGACCTCTTTTTATTAATTTGTTACTATAAAGCAGTGATCCCCAACCAGTAACTTGTGAGCAATGTGTTGCTCTCCAACCCCTTGGATGTTGCTCCCAGTGGCCTCAAAGCAGGTGCTTATTTTTGAAAGTAAGTTTTATTTGCATAAAAATGAAGCATAGTGCCAAGTAGAGCCTCCTGTAGTCTGCCAGTCCACATAGGGGCTACCAAATAACCAATTATAGCCCTTATTTGGCACCCAAGGGACTTTTTCATACTTGTGTTGCTCCCCAACTCTTTTTACATTTGAATGTGGCTCAAGGGTGAAAAAGGTGGGGGACCCCTGCTATAAAGTATACAGCAGTATATTAAGTGGCCTTATCGGCAGCATTCTGCTAGATGCACAAACAACCTTTGGCTCCACACACACAAAAAGCGGTGACATTTAAATACACGAAAGATTCAGCTTATTAAATTACCTAAAACACAAAAGCTTCAGCTTATTAAATTACCTAAAACACAAATGCTTTAGCTTATTAAATTCCCTAAACCTTTAAATGTTTAGTATGAGAAATAACACAATGGGTTTAAAAAATGATAAAATCCTTTATAAATATAGCATGATTTGGAATGTTTATATTGTCTGCAGTACAAACAAGTTTATCATTCGTAAAACAATCCCATAATACTAAATCTGATCAAATCTAGTATCTGATCGGAAGAGAATCACGCATTTTGGATTGTGGAATGAAAGTACATTTGGCAATGGTTATTGTTTCTTAAAGGAGAACTAAACCCAAAAGTTAAAAAAAACCCTACCACCTACCCTACAGCTGTTCAGTGGAGTTCACGGGCGCCATCTTTAGCCGCTACCCCACTACCCTACATAGACCCCCCCCCCAGCCTAGCTGTTACACCGGGCAAATGCCCCCGAGTCTTTACTTACCCCTCCATGCAGATTCTGTCCTGCAGAGTTCACTTCTTCTCTTCGGTAATCTTCGGAAAGAGACGCTGCTGCAATTTTCGGCACGTGCGCAGTTGTGGGGAAACAGAAAATTGCACCAACTGCTCATGCGCTGCATCGCTGGTCTCATTCCAAGGATTACTGAAGAGAAGAAGATGGCTGCCGTGAACTCTGCTGGACAGAATCTGCACGGAGGGGTAGGTAAAGACTTAGGGGCATTTGCCCAGGGTAACAGCTAGGCTGGGGGGAGGGGGGTCTATGTAGGGTAGTGGGGTAGGGGTTTTTTAACATTTGGGTTGAATTCTCCTTTAAAGGCCTAGTTTAGGGTAAACCTTTAAAAAATATATATATTTTTAGAACATAGGTTTGCTGTGCATCTTAATATGCCTTTTAATTGACCGCCCTACATGGAAGCAGAAACTCACCTTAAGGGCCATACTTTTCCCTATTTTTCTGCGGTTGCTCAGTTCATGAACAGGGAGTCCTAGATGTAAAGGCAGAGGGCCATGTCACTGGAACCCTAAATACTGGTTTGAAAGTGGGGCTGTATTTTTAACAGGCACAGGGCTGCTGACCATGATAAGCAACAGTTACCCTATATACCTATAGGCTATAGGATATACTTGGCCTTGTAGTTAACAGTGGAACACCCATTAAATTTGTACATAGTCCCCATTAAAAGTGAGAGCTTGCTATCTGCTCGATAGTTCCTCGAAACCTCATTAACATGTTGGTTTTATGTTCTATGTTCCCTTAAAAGACAGCATCATGTCAGTGGAATTACTTATTATAAGCAAAGACTCTCTCTTCATTTAACTTCTGCTTTTACACATATGAATGCGAGCAGCCACACCATTTGCCTCAGCAGAGGCCTACCCTTCAGACTGCAAAGTTGGTGCCATTCTTTATTTCTTCCCGAACCACTTACCTAGGGAGAGGAAACGAAATGTTCCCCAGTTTCACATGTTGTGTCAGAATAATATGAACATGACATAATGGCAGTCTGTACATTAGTTGCATTGTTTCTTCATTATTTGTAATAATCAAAAAACTAATCTGATACAAACACTGAACTGGAGGGAAATAAACACAAAATGAATACACATGGAGTGAGACAAACTGAATTGTGCGCTATAAATACTATAAATGGGAATGTTGTGTGACAGAAGGTTGCTAGTATATGTTGTCAATGAGATGTCAGACAGACACCCACACTTCGGTGTCTTTCTAGTGCAATGGTGACAAACACCATTCTTTTATCCTCTATGTTCAGATACAGAAGAACTGAACTTCTATAGGGTTTTTTCTATAAACTAATATGAACGGTTTGTCCTTAACTGTATTTAGTTTTGGTCCCATGTTGGCAGTGTGAGTTGTTTGGGAGGTGCTGGTGTTTAACCAATATACTAGGCAATCCTGATTGTAGCTGTAGTTTTACGTAGAGATCCCAGGTTCCATCATTGCGCGCCCTCCCTCTTCCATCAATAGCAAATCAAGAGCAGAGGCACGAGCCTGACGTCTGTGAATACGGCGAAGCCGTAGGATGTAAAGTACAATGGAAAGCAGCACCACCAGAATACAAACAAAGAAAAGATAGTGATTGTAGACAAAGGAGATTCGAAACCAGCTCACATGGGCAGGGCGAGAGCTCTCCTGGCGGATATCCCTGCATGATAAAGAAAAATGATTATTACTGTATTCATATACTGTATACACTTGCTCAAAATCAGTTCTGTCCTGCTCCTCAAGGGATTAATTTGGCTTCCCCAAGTTCTGTACATATAGTTTCCAGGGAAGGCAAGTTCTTGCCACGTCCTACTCCATGTGCCATTGCCCTTACAGCAGATCTACAAGACGCAAACATCTGAAAGTGCATAGTCATGCAAAAAAACAACCGTGAGCAGTTTTGTTTAATTGCATGATTGTTTTAATTGCCATGCTTATAGCAATTCCAGTGCTTACTTATGTAAGGGCGTTTCTATTTACTATTACTGATTTTTAACTCAGTCCCTAACAGTTACCTGAGAGGAAGGAAACGCGTCTTGTACAGTATGGCTCCTAGTGTCCACTGCACTTCCTTGTCATACACCAGCTGTGCGGTCTTGAAATTGGGGTAATCATGAGGAAAGTGGAAACCATTGTGAAGAATACTGTACATCCATGCTGATTTAAAGCACTGATACCTGGAGAGAATTAAAAATAGCAATGCTGAATATCAGTATGCCATCAATTATACTATAGGCTTAGCATATAAGGTTTTCAGATACAAGATATTTTTGTAACATGGCTCACAATGTCTAAGGGTGGTGACACACAGGGAGATTAGTCGCCCCCCAGGGGGGGCAGTTAGCCTGGGGGAGGAGGGAGGGGGTACGGGTTTTTTTCTACAGGGTTTCCTTCTCATTTAAAGGGCCAGAGTATCATAAATCTCGAAATTCTAATTAAAAATCAAATCGAGTTTGGATAATTCACAATTCGAAGTTAAGAGTTTTGACCATGAAAAAAATTTGAATAAGAATTTTCAATTCGACCCTTTATACATCTGCCCCATAATGTCTAAGAACGTCAGTTTTGGGATTACTGAGACTTGAAAAGAGCAATAGTTTGTGTAGTTGCAACACTTACTTTAACCGGTGTTGATCAGCATGAGAAGAATAGAGGCCATTGTTAAATCTTTCTTGTAAAGTTGTCCAGGCCATGCTACAGTATTCCTGCAGTGGAAACAAAAAAAACAACATTAAATTTCAAAAAAATATATATATATATATATATATATATATATACATATACTTAGTGACACTATTATCAGAATAGATGGTTTTATATGGAGCTGGAAACAAAGAGTAAGTAGTGTAGAGTAGTACTGGGTGGGTGGGGGACACCTGTGTGCCTTTCACTTTGCTCTCTGAAAAAAATTTGTACCCTAATGTTGCTTTTCCAGATACCGGAAAGAAACAGGGTGCGGAGAGGACAATTCCAGCCCCCCTTCTTCCTCAGAGCCCCCAGACAGAAGAGGTTTTGCCGCTAGTCTATTTACATGCCATAGCAAGAAAGTCAGGGTAAAGGTAGTGAAGAAAGTTCCTTATGCTGGAAGAACACATCTATCTCAGAGTCTGGAAGAGAGGATTTTTAGATTTTATTTGGTGTAAGCTCCTCTTTAAAGATCCAGTATTTGGCCAAGACCCAGTCTTAGCTCATAACAAGCTCATAAATAAAATAATATTTACAATATTGTTTTAGTGTGTATAAAACTTAAATGTTATTATACAATAAATGTAGTAAGAATGCAAAGAATCCAGGATTCGGCCTTTTTCGGCAGGATTAAGATTTAGCTGAATTCTTCTGCCAGGCCGAACCTGAATCCTAATTTGCATATGCAAATTAGGGGTGGGGAGGGTAATTGCGTGACTTTTGCCACAAAACAAGGAAGTAAAAAATGTTCCTAGGGATGCACCCAGGCCTGGACTGGCAATCTGTTGGTTCTGGCAAATGCCAGAGGGGCTGCTATTAGGTCCCATTGAAAGTCAATATTTAGTGGGCTGGTGGGGGCTGTTTGGGCCTCTGTGTACCTGAAATGCCAAGGCCTATTTTAATTCTCAGTCCGGACCTGGATGCACCGAATCCAGGATTCGGTTCGGATCTGGCCTCTTTCAGCAGGATTCGGGCCGAATCCTTCTGCCCGGCCGAACCGAATCCGAACCCTAATTTACATATGCAAATTAGGGTCAGGGAAAACCCGTGACTTTTTGTCACAAAAAAGTAAGGAAGTAAAAAAATTTTCCCCTTCCCACCCCTAATTTACATATGCAAATTAGGGTTCGGATTCAGTTCGGTATTCGGCCGAATCCTTCACCGAGGATTCGGGGGTTCGGCCGAATCCAAAATAGTGGATTCGGTGCATCCCTAGTTTTTCCCATCCCACATTTACATATGTAAATTAGGATTCGGATTGATATTCGGCTGAATCTTTTGTGAAGAATTCGGGGGTTCGGCCGAATCCAAAATAGTGGATTCGGTGCATCCCTAAAATATAGTGATGATGGTTTTGATACCTTTGCTGCTTTGGCAAACTTTGGACTATCATAGATGCCTCCCATTCGAAGTACATCTTCTGTGCAGTAAAAGAATTCAGAGAAGCCATAGAACTCGCTGTTTGAGAAGTCAATGGAAGGCTGGTAAACGCCATTCAAATAGGCCTGAGTATCATTGGACTTTAGCAAAAGTGGTTCAAGCTGCTGCCGACAACTGTCCCAGTTTCCTTTGCCAAGAACATGGAGGTCCTGGTCCTGTCTGTGAACTTGGTCTGTAAGTCCCTGGGGCAGACAAGGGTCCTGAAGTGGTGACTTAGGATGGACTCCGATCTGCTGGCCATGTATTCTAAAACAGCAAGAAAAGTATTTAAAACAAAGCCTTGGGACAGTTTTTGACCAAGAATTTCTGTCCACTTGCTGTAAAATATATCTCCCAGCATCCTCAGCAAACACAGACCTGTTAGTTTGACATTCCTGGTGTGCTTTCCACAGACCTGTTAGACATACTGTATCCCATATGCATCACACCTAGAAAATCTACTCACAAGAAGGGATATCTATTCTCCAACGACTGTTTTAGTCTACCAATACCCCTCCAGGACTATATAAAGATCATGATACCCGATCCTGCACCAAGTGTACCTGTTTTTTGTAATGGTTTCATTAAAAACCATGTCTTCATAGCGCTGCCGTGCAAAGTTGCCCCCAAAGCCCATAAATGTCGTAACGTAGACACGGTAAACATGATCAGTGTGCTGCAAGTCACAGCCCAAGTTAAACTCTGCCAGCATTGATTTGGCAACTTCCTCCTAAAAGAAAACAAAGAATATTATTAGAAGTCCAGGCCGTGCAGCAGCACAGACGTGTGGCATTTGGATTTGACACTACCGGGAGCAATGCAAAAAAACCTCATCTAGTAACCCATAGCAACCAATCCAATTTTTTTTAAACCACCTATTACATCACCCCATTAAGGGCATGTGATCTGGACAAAAGCAAAAGCTCTGGACAACTGAATCCAACAAATTTCATAAACTATGCAATTTTTCTGTTTTAGCTGAAATTCAATATGCAATTAGGGTTTGGACCCTGTATTCAGAAAAGTCATGAATAACGCAGGAAGAAATGGACAGCTCATAGGCTGAGATTATAAACATACGCAAAATCAAGTGGGGAGCATATGCATTACAGCAGTAAGTTAATATTACACAGATTACAAGACCATTACAAATATTCACTCAAGTGTGAGATAACATTATTTATTTACTCTTTAAAGAGAAACATGCAATTGTGAAACTGCTGGCAGTTACTCTGTGTGTCTCATATGCTTAGCACCATAGCCTATGCTGTGGAAACCATAAGTAGCCTTTTAGCAACAACTGAAAGGGGGAAATAAACCCAATGCTTTAATTTAGACTTTATTTGTGTATTTGTATTTATTAAATGTGAATGAGAGCTGCCACACTGTTCCTCTGATAAGAAGAGATACAATGTTATCCATAGAATTAAAATTATGCCTCTCACTAGCCAGTTAGGTAAAGGAACAGAAACACAAAAAAATGAAAGTGTTTTAAAGTAATAAAAATATCATGTACTGTTGCCCTGCACTGGTAAAACGGATGTGTTTGCTTCATAAACACTACTATAGTTCATATAAACAAGCTGCTGTGTAGCAATGGGGGAAATTGGAAAAAGTCTATATGGCACAGGATCAATAGTGGATAACAGATAACACCATTATGTTCTACAGAGTTTATCTGCTGTGTGACCTGAGCCTTTTCTCCTTTGAATGGCTGCCCCCATTGCTACACAGCAGCTTATTTATATAAACTATAGTAGTGTTTCTGAAGCAAACAGCAGTTTTACCAGTGCAGGGCAACACTGCATTATATTTTTATAACTTTAAAACACTCATTTTTTTAATGTTACTTTAAGAAATGGATAGACAGCATTCTTGACCCTACATGATTTTTTTGAAACAAGCTAGACACAGTAGTTGTAATGTATAATCAACAGGAAAACATTACAGACATAATTTGTAATGGATTTATCCCTTTAATTGAAGAGCTAAGCGGTAAATTGGGTTATTAACTCTGTACCTTTTTAACTTTCTACATGGGGTCATAGAGCTTACCCAGGAATTAGTCCAGCAACCGAGATATTGAACAAATCATTGACTGTGACCCGTATTCACGGACAGGCATTCGGCATCCATGTGTTTTTGGGCAAGATCCCAGTTAGATATAAAAGGAAAACAAAACCCCATGGGATGTAAAGAACGTATAGACTTACCAATAGAAACACTGGGTTTGGATGCAAAGCCTCATACCTATTGCCAGAAGGAGTGGATTATACTATTCAGAAAACATGAGCAGGCACTATTACCATCTGTGACAGGATTTTTTTTTTTTTTTTTTGAGTGTCTGCTCATGGTTTCTAAAATAGTTTAAACCACTCCCTCTTGCTAGAAGATCCCATTTAGGATTTTAATATTATGGTAAATGTCATTCATGGTGACCTTTGAAGAAACTGGTGACAAACTGTGGGGAATCATTTTTCCATCTGAAAATAACGCCGTTGATTTTAAAGGTGTGTATCAGTTTCCACTCTCCACAATGGGAAGGGATCCACAAGAACTGCCTGCATTTAGTTGGTACCTCTTTTAACATAGCAAAGACAACAAATTGTGACGTGTAACACTGCGCTTACAGTGGGCCAGAGCAGAACATATGAGAAATGTGATAAGGCTATAGGTTTATCCATTGCCAAAATATACGTACATGCTCCACAGAGGGGTATGTCATAGAGGTCGGAACCTCATAGGCAATCTGAAGGGAACCGCCTCCCATATCGATTACCCCTACTGTCCGCTTGCGAATGATAGACTCTTCTTGTGTTCCAATAGTAACAGCAACAACAGCATCTTCCTCTAAAGCATAAAAACAATAAGAAACTATGTAAGAAATTATAATGTAAAATAGGTGGTTCTATAGTACTAGATTACTAATAACCTAATATCCTAATGGACTCAATGCAGATGGACACAAATGTTTTTTTTTTTTACTCTATCTATAGTAAATGTCTGTGTTTTGTACATGAAGGTATATAACTTCAGATTTATTAAACTATGCAAGCATCAGACATTCATTGTGACAATGGGATTGAGTTTGTCATTAAAAAGACCTAGAGAGCACAGAGACCAGTAAAGCTGTGGAGGTATAGATACACATTTTGCACTTAACACAGATTTTTTGGGGGTCTTAAAGGGGTTGTTCACATTTGAGATAACTTTTAGTATTGTGTAGGGAGTGAAATTGAGAATTTGCAATTTATTTTCATTTTATATTATTGAAAGTTTTTGAGTTATTTAGTTTTTTTTATCCAGCAGCTCTTCAATTTGCATTTTAAGCAATCTGGGAACTAGGTTCCAAATTACCCTAGCAACCATACATTGATTTGAATAAGAGACTGGAATATGAATAGGGGAGACCAGAATAGAAAGATAAGCAATAAAAAGTAGCAATAACTATACATTTGTAGCCTTACAGAGCATTTGGTTTTTAAATGGGATCAGTGACCCCCATTTGAAAGCTGTAAGAAGTCAGAAGAAAAAGAAAAATAACTATAAAAAATAAATGATAACCTATTAAAATGTTGCTTAGAATTGGCCATTCTATAACATAATAAGTTACGTTAAAGATGAACCACCCCTTTAAGTTATCCTTAAGTATGTTCTAGGATGGCCAATTCTATACAACATCAATTGGTTTTCATTATTTATAGTTTTAGAACCGTTTGCCTTTTCCTTCTGACACTTCAAGCTTGCAAATGGGGGTCACTGATCCCATCTAAAAAACAAATGCTCTCTAAGGCTACAAATATATTGTTATAGCTACTTTTTATTACACATCTTTCTACTCAGGTCTTCTTTTCATATTCCAGTCTCACATACAAATCAATGGATGTTTAACATGGTAATTTGGACCCTAGTAACCAAGATTGCTGTAATTGTAAGACGAAGAGCTGCTGAATAAAAAGCTAAATAACTCAAAAACTACAAATAATAAAAAATGAAACCCATTTGCAAATTGACTCAGAATATCACCCTCTACATCATACTAAGTTAATTTAAAGGTGAACAATCCCTTTAAGTAGAATAGAGGTGTAGTACAAAGTACTGCTTAATATACAAGCTCATAAATTCATTGGGATGGACTTTGCACTTGAACCAAAATAAATGCACTTCCAATTATATATAGTACATGACTTGTAGCCCAGCTACGGAGTATCCCTAATAAATTCCATGAAACTGCACTGCAATTATGAATAGTAATTCACATAACCTTGTGTTTATTTAGCAATTTTTCTGCTACAATAAAAACACATTTTACTCACCATCAACCACATGGTCAAATCTCCCAAGAACGAAGTTAATACTGATCCACGCATACACACCTGAAATGGAAACGGTTAGTACCATGTTTATTTACAGGTTAGGAAAATATCAAGAAATGACAGATGATGAAATTATAGATTTCATGCTTTTTTTTTTTTACTAAATTGCCCGTAAATACCTCTGTAACATGAGCCTAAATATATACATGAATGTCTATAGTGATATAATATTGGTCATTCTAAATGTTGGTTGGTCAAGAAGCCTTTATCCTTGGCAAACCTGTTCATGCTATATGCATGTGTTTGAAAATCTTTTACACCAAATGTAAAACCATGCTGCCATAATTGTACATTAATTAGCATCACTGCAGCAAATAACAACCATGCACCCTCCAAGAAAGCAGGCAACTGTCTGCTGGAACATGAGTACAAAGTACAATGCAAGTTTATTGCAACAGGCACTGTGATCAGAATCTTAGCTAGTCGCCTGAGTTGACTCGTGTGTAATGTACCGCAGGGCCGCCATCAGAGAGGCACAGGGGGTAGTGTTGTACCGGGCCCGGGCCTAAAGGAGGGCCCGGCTGTGCTGCACTTTTTGAAATAACCGGGCCCCCCCTTAACAGCAATGAATACGTGCCTAAGCTGCCAAAGCCACGAAAGGAGTCGAAGCTGAAGTCCTGAAGCCACGAAAAGAACCGAAGCTACGAAAGGAGCCGAAGATGAAGTCCTGAAGCCATGAGTTAAGTTCTACTGACCACTAATGTGTTTTTGTGTAACTTATCAGGGGCCCTGGCCACCAATGATTTCTTAAACTTATATGGGGGCCCTGGCGCCAATGTTTTTTGTTTTTTTTTTACTTTTATGGGGGGGGCCCTGGAGCCACAGTTTTTTTTTTTAACTTATAAGAGGGGCCCTGACCATCAATGGCTTTTTAGAACTTGTGTGTGTGTTATACTGTTTTTAGCATTGATGTCTGTGTGGTCTTTTAACTGTGGTGTGTGGTGGGATTGGGGTTGGGCAGGGCCCAGAAAATTTTGTTGTAGGGGGCCCCATGATTTCTAATGGCGGCCCTGATGTCCCGCAACCACTTCTCTGAAATGTGGCATTTAAAATATTATGTATAAAAGTCCTTGGACTAATGTAACATCAGAAAATACATTGGACCAGTGACGTTTCTATGAAAAAGCAAAAAAGACAAAGCCTGCAGATTTGTTGCAAAAAAAAAGCCTTCAGGGAAGGGTGTGAATTTATATTTTTTATATATATTCATTAATTTGCCACTTAAAAATTCAGTAGTTCAAATACTTAACGTCTGCAGACTTTTGATTGCTAGAAATTGGAAAAAACAAGATGTCCCTAGTATTTCCCAAGTACAAAGAGAGGTGACCAAATATTTAGAATATGAAAAAGCAGTGCCAAGACGTTTAGGGGAAAAAACGGTTCTGAAAGCTCACAAACTTTGGATGTCAAAGGTAAAAATCTAGTTTATATACAGTTTATATGTATTGTATGAATTGTAACGACCCTGAGAGACAAACAGATGTAAAACAGGTTACTAAATTTAATTATGTGTATATTATTTTGGTTAACATATTGAGTATACCTGCAATGGTCTATTCTAGACCATTATATACCAATGTATTGATTGTATTGTTGAAAACTAATAAAAATTGTCAGATAAAAAAAAAATTCAGTAAGTAGAATGGAGACAGAAAATGGAAGGAATGGGAGGGTCAACATTTAGCAGGATAGAATAGGAGTGGGAGTTATTGTTTTAAAATATCTGCTATCTTTACATACACATTAAAAATGGGCTCAGACGTGAACAAGAAAGCACAAGCAGGGTAAATTCACTCAGATTCTGGTCTTATACAATAGTGAAAATTACAGCATTCTGTTTGTGGCAACTGGCAACCTTTTTTTCCCACAGTTACATTTTTTTTGCCATATGACTTTTAAAGAGCGATTATCCATGATATGCCATTTCCATCTTACTGTTATCATTAAAGGAACAGTTCAGTGTGAAAATAAAAACTGTGTAAATAGATAGGCTGTGCAAAATAAAAAATGTTTCTAATATAGTTAGTTAGCCAAAAATGTAATGTATAAAGGCTGGAGTGAACAGATGTCTAATAAAACAGCCAGAATCCAACTTCCTGCTTTTCAGCTCTATAACTCTGAGTTAGTCAGCGACTTGAAGGGGGGCCACATGGTACATTTCTGTTCAGTGAGTTTGTAATTGATCCTCAGCATTCAGCTCAGATTCAAAAGCATCAGATATGACCCATGTGGCCCCCCTCAAGTCTCTGATTGGTTACTGCCTGGTAGCCAGGGTAACCAGTCAGTGTAAACCAAGAGAGCTGAAAAGCAGCAAGTAGTGTCCCGACTGACATGTTATACATCAAATCACTCCAGCCTTTATATATTACATTTTTGTAAAATTACAGTACCTTCCTGTTTTCCAGAGATGACTTCAGCATGGGCCTCTGAAAAAAGAAAGTCAAATTCTTGGGGAACGTCCTTCACCAGGTCCTGAAGAATGGCTGTCTGTTGGCTAAAAGAATATGGACACAAAAGTGATGTGATCTGATGCATCACACAGTCATAAAAGAACTTCTGTTGGGGCAAAGTCAATAAGAGAGGACAACTCTGTCCCTACTTTGTGCTCTTTGGAGAGGTACCGGCCATGATTGTGGATCCATGTTGAGGGACAGCAAGATTGACTATAATTAATCTGCTTGTTGTATGTTATCGTGTAAGGATTAGTATGGTCTCACTGCTTACTTAAAGGCTCATACAAGACATTAGTCATCCCTAAATATTGATCTCATAGAAAAACAAACATTCATATCAACACATTGAAGATTTAGGTAAAGAGGGCTGGAGGCTGGGACACACCACATTGCTAAAACATTGTTGAATTTAATTCAGGGTGCATGTAAGTAGGAATACGGAAGGCAATTCCCCTATAGAAATATATTTAGTTTTAATATATTTAACTATAATGGAATATAGTTTTAAAATCATTCACCTTCATCTGACTCTTTCCAGCTTTCAAATAGAGGTCACTGACCCCATCTAAAATGCTACAACTTTGTATTTCTTTCTATTTAGGCCCTCTCCTATTCCAGTCTCTTATTTAAATCAATATGGTCCAAATTTTCCTAGCAACCAGATTGCTGAAATTGCAAATTGAAGAGCTGCTGAATAAAATGCTAAATAACTCAAAAACCACAAATAATAAAAAATGAAAACCAATTGCAAATTGTCTCAATATTGTTTTCTACATCATACTAAAAGTAACAACATTTAAAAGAACCCCCCCCCAAAAAATAAAATCAGTACCACTAGGAGTAATCGAATACACTCAACTTGTAGGCTGTGCCTAATACCTGTATTCTCACCTCTCAGGTAGGATGCGCATACCAGCAGTACAGAGGATATACAGAGGGGTCTCCTTGTGTTTATTTTTTGGAATATAAGAAGCAGCAAAGCTCAGGAGAGGATTCATGTAATCACTTGTTTTTTCTGGAGTCAATGCCATTGTAGAAATGCCTGGATAGGAAAGCATCAAAGAATTTTAGATGTTTGATAGGATGATGCACACCTGTGCAGCCACTACAAAACTAACATTGTAAATGAACGTTTTATGAATATACAAGAGATGACTGTGCCAAAAAGCTTTCAGCTGTGCAAAACATTGTTAAATTTATAACAACTTAAAAATACATGTATTCATTACTTATAAACTAGCAGTTTTTCACTTCAACGCTTCAGAAGCCTTAAAGGACACTAGGTGGCAGCATATAACCATCTGAAAAGTAAAAGAGCAAAATCGTTGCTATATGCTAGCAGAAGTCAGCTAAGCCCTAGTTTGTACCTTGAGTAAAAATAAATGAAGCATAACAGTTGCATAAGTTATATTTTTAAAACAACGTGTGCCTAATGTAGATGTTGAAAGCATCACAAAGGTGTAATTAGTGTAGTTATTAAAGGCAACACAAAAGGTGTAATTAATGTGGAAAACAAAAGAAACTGCTTAGGCCTCATTTCCACAACACTTGGAGGTCCATTTATCAAAGTCTGAATTTTACTCAATATTTTCTGAAAACAACTACGAAAAAATCTGTACAGGTTTTTTCTCCTTAATTATCAATACAATCTCCTGAAAATTTTGTTTGTCCAAAAACCACAAAATCTTTGGAATATTGTATGAAACCCAGCACAGATCAAAATATCTTTGGGACATCTTCATTGACTTATATGCAACCTCAGTATGTCTGAGATGCTAGATTTTCAGATTCTGACTTTTTCCATCCTTGGGGTATAATATATCCTGAAAAAAATCAGGGTTTTTTTCCCCCCCACTAAAAATTCATATTGTATACTAAGAAAAAAAAATACAAATTTTTCGGGTTTTTGGCCTTCGGAGTTTTGTAGTTTGTAGTGCTGCCCAGTTTGTGTATTCTTAATAAATCATAGGCTAGCTGTGTTTCAGGCTACACTCACTTATATACTTCCCATCCTTCCTGCTAAACGTTACACCTCAGGGTGTAATTGTAGTTTTTCTGGTTAGGTGATCTCTGAGGCAGCACACAGACTATCATGAAATGGTGGATCAAGGCAAGAGATTTAAAAAGGGCAATATTTACAATATATATTCCAATTTGGTAAGATTCTTTAATATAAACTGTTGCTTAAGTATTCATTTTGGGGCTTTAGTTTCCTTTTAAAATGCATTTATTTTTTGGTGTACTGTTCCTTTAATATACTAATGTAATTTCCATGTTGATTGAAAGAAGTTAAGTACACAATTTACAAGGCATTTTATCACTGCCAGAGCTCAAAAATATAAACAAATAATGTCCTCCGCACTGCCTTTTCAATCTTTTTTTAGGAATGCATCGATCCTCGCTTGGGTAAACCGCTATCCCAACCAGTGACAAATTTTCAAAAATGAGGAGAGCACTTCTCAATAGCAAAATCGCTGTGGTTGTATTTATTTAAAGGCTACTACACGACATGTTTCGGGTAATAACCCGAAACATGTCGTGTAGTAGCCTTTAAATAAATACAACCACAGCGATTTTGCTATTGAGAAGTGCTCTCCTCATTTTTGAAAATTTCTCAAAAATATAAACCACAGCCTTTGGTAAATCTAACAATTGGAAAACCCAAAACTACTTGTATATTCACTAAACCTGGCACATATCTAAACTATTGTTCTTAGAAACAGAATTGCTTCTGCCATATCCTCCTTCATAGAAATTCTTAAATCCGATTGGATTACTTTCAGTGCTTGTATTTAAAGTTATTAGGAGCCGGCGTTGGTACATTTTTGGCGACTCAAACTCGGACGACCCAAAATATTCATTCATATATTTTTCTCTCTCTCTCTCTCTCTCTAAAAATATCTACAAGATATATATATCTTGTAATTACCTGGTTTGATCTTCTTGACCACGGGTTTGCTGCCTCGGTCTCGCATTTGCTTGATATCCAGGAGGTCGTGGGGGTTTCCATTATGTGGGGGCCAAAAATACACAAAAACCCGAGAACCACTGCTGCCACAGTCAATGACAACTCCATAGTTCAATTTGGCATCCTTTATGTCTGTGGCTTCTAAGTCCTCAATTTGGTCCAAGTACCTGTTAGTCACGAATCGGCAAAGGAAAGGCCCTTAGGACAATGTTACCATAAGTCTACAGATCAATTAATGCACATTTGTAACATCAACATCACAAGGACTATAGACTGGATGCACTTTTCTATATGCCATCTTAGTGTTTCTGGCTCCCTGTCCATGATGGCCGCCCAGGAGCGTGCACAGTGGAAGCCAGGACCAGATTTATTATTTAATTAAAAAAAAAAAAAAGTATTTATAAAGCTCCAACATATATCGTAGTGCTTGTACAACAGATGGCTGTATACTATAAATTTACACAGTAACTGATTTAAGAGGTAAAGAGAGCCCCGCCCAAATTAGTCAGTACAGGAGGCCTAAGGACTATTGGGGTAGGACTACATGGAGGATTTCCGCGCAATCCGACGCACAAAAACGCAGACGTCACGTCGGATGCGACAGACTGTTGGCATCGATGCTGCGACATTATCCGACAATGCTATTACTTACATTACTTGTCGCATCCGACGCGGCGCCTGCATTTTTGCGCAGCGCGTCGGATCACACGGAAATCGTCCAATCGTAGTCCTACCCTTAGCTGCAGGCACTGGTGAGGTTTGGGAGAAAGCAAAGGGTCCCCTGTAGGGGGATTATCAGTTTAAGATACATAACAGGGGGTTTATTTCTCCTTTAAAACCATAGAAAATATTTAATAAATATAGGGATTCTCCGGGTTACAAAAATCCGACTTACATATAACTCACACTTACAAACGGAGGCTATTACAGTAATGTACTGTGGTTTGCTTGGCCTTTATTAGCATTTAGCTTTACTATAACACCTGCCCCAATCCCCACTGGCATGTGTTGTCTACTGTGGAGCACAGAGAGGTAAAGTAATATGCACAGAAAAGTTGATTTAATAGATAAATGTACCAATTTAGATAGAAGTTGAACTTAAGCACACACCTACCTAAAGACCCGATCTTGTACTTAACCTGGGGATTGCCTGTATTGCAAAGTTTCTAATTTACATTTTCTTGTTTTTGTTTATAGAATTTAGGATTGGAATAAAGTTCTTTTAATATCAACTCTTGAAAATGGCATACTTTGCTATATATGCAACCTGTTTCTATAATACAGCAAAGAACATGTGCTGCTATCGGCATGTAGAGATTATAATTTTAGACCATATTCAAATCAATGAGAAAACTTTAATTTATGTTTAAACACATGAAACCTTATGGATGAAATTTAATGAGAAAAAAAATTTAAATTCAGTTACAGTTTTTTTTTACCATTTACTTCAATTCGATAAACCGTGAGATATGTTTTTCCTCATTGGAATTACATCTGGCTTTATGGGACAATTGGAATTGAATTAGGATAGAAGTCTTTCTCAAGTGAATATGAAAGGGGCACTTTTTAGACTAAACTTGTTCACTACTGACAGTCACAACAGCACTGGAAATGAGAGCAAGCTCTGAGAATCTAGTATGGTTGTCACACAGCTTTTAGGGTCCATATTCAGTATGGCTCAAAATGTAGGAGTTAGTCAGACATTTAGAAGTGAACTGCCCATTTGATTAAAATGTAAACTTAAAACATTTCAATGGAAACGGCCAGAATTAGCGTAAGCCAAATCCAGACCAACACACAATGAGCAGGATTCCAGGCAAAGCCATTACAAGCAGTGTAAATCTGATAATGGTCAACAAAAACAACTGAGAGTATCAAACTCTCCACTGAGGATGTCAATAGAAGAGCGATTATATTCTGCTTACATCTTCAGTGTGTCTGGCTTATCGTAACAGTTTGTCTATTATACTTCATTATCCCACAGCAAACAGGACCACTACATCATCTGGTTTTTGCTTTGTGTGCAGAAATTAAAATGAATCTGTAGGCCGACCCAGAAAATTCAGAGACAACAGACTACATTTGTTATTAGTAAACGCTTAATATGATTAGGATTCCGCAGCCCAATGCGATTATCCTGGACTAGGCATCATGTTCCATGCCAGGAACCATTCCATCCCTCAAGGGTGTTGTGTTAGGAGCAGAAACCAAACTGTAAACCAATTGTACAACGATTCAGTGGTGACTAAACTGGAATCTGCTTGGCTTATGTGTAGCTTGCAAGTAAAACCTCAATCAGGTTAGGTTGGAAGAACTTGTTTCTGCAAGCAAAAAAATAACCACAGAGCTGGAGAAGTGAGATGCTCAGCATTGTTGAGCGTTTGCCTAATTTCATTATTCAAGGCCCCATCTGGCTCCCAGTCCTACTGAGGGATTGGTGTTACATCATGTCTCAACTTCCCGTCAACAGCAAGTCCTGGGGCAAATCTAGAGCCACTTTTTCTGTTACAATGAGCAGTGAAATATGCCTGCCTATTAAGGATATTATTATTAACGGTTGCCGTTTGCTGTAGCATTTTTACAGAATTTATACATCATTTAATGCCTCGGTGGAGCTTGCAATCTAAGGCCTCAATCACTTTAACGCACAGTAGGGTCAAATGTTATCAGAAGTCAGTTAACCTGCCTGTATGTTTGGCATATGGAAGGGCACTGGAGTACCTGGAAAAGAAATCCATGCAGACACAGGGAAAACATACAAACTCCTTAAAGACAGTGGTTGGACCTGAACTCAGGACCCAGTGCTTCAAGGCAAAATATTTACCCACTGAAATATTTCTCTTTTTTCTATTCATATTGCCTCCTAGTTCTCCTCTAGTCTACCACAGAAGCCAGTGCCAACATTGAGAAATGTAGGACTGATCAAAGTGAAACAATTAAAATATCACCAAATAAATACATATTACATTTAGGTAACATTTGCTTAATTGTCACCACTAGAGCTGTCTTCCACTGAAGTAGGGTTGTCACATGCTTTGAAAACCTGATTTCTAAAACAACACAGACATAACCCTGCCATTTTGGCCAATGCCTGCCCATTGTCTCACTACCCTGTCCATTAAGTCCTCACTCTGCCCCCTAAACAGCATCAACTGCCCAGACCTTGACATCACTGTCTGGACCTGCAAAGCATAAAATGTGGCAACCCTGTACAAAAGTGATGGGAAACATTACATACATATTCAAATCAGGAGTACCTGCCTGAGGTTAGGGATTATAAAATCAACCCCGGTGATTAACCATATCCTTGTCCTTTGAAGGGGAACAAAACCCTTGCCAGCAGAATCGAGTAATGGTGCTGACATGCACAAATCTTTACTATTAATCACCTTTGTCATATTTTGTGGCTACTTGTACGTATGGTCGACACCTTTTCTGGGAAGTATGTCTAGCTTTCAATCCTAATTTATTATCTTTCTTGCCTATTAAAGTGACCGGTCACCCTAAGAAATAATTCCAAATACTAGTTTATGATGCTATTCAAGCAAAATAAACTTTACTCACAAAAATTATCTTAATCTTGTTTCTTTTAGTCTTGGCATTTACAATCACTTCAAGCAAGCAGCAGCCATTTTGTGGACACTGTTATTAATAAGGCAAGCTTTGCATCATGCCAAAATTATGTTTATGCATCAGAATGAATGATGATGACTTGATACCCATGCACTGGCTACACAATTAAATGGAGCGGAGCACAGTGACATCTAGAAATGCGAGTGGAAAGTGAAAGTAATTCCCTGCCCCGCCTTTAGAGGAGGGGCAAGCAATACATGATTGATAGCGGAGAGATTTAAATGGTTTATAACAGGTGTGGGTGTTTTAATATTAAAAAAAAAAATTTGGATTTCAAGTTTAATTTGAAGGGACTTTTATTGTACAGCTTTTTATGTCTGGGTGACAGGTCGCCTTTAATAATGCATTCAACGATGTGGGGGAAAACACAAAAAAAAAAAAAAAAAAAAGAGTAGGTTTTTACAGGACAGTGTCTTATTTTGTTATAGTTACTATTTCCTTTCTTGTATTGTGACTGTGTATACATTTGTGCTGGGTTCATTTACTAGTTATACTACAGCTCAAGGTCCAGCTATACTCTAAACTAGATATTCATCTACACGTTGTGTGCATCTGGCTAGTGCACATATAAAGGCAATACATATCTCTAGGGTAGATAAATTAGTATATACTGATGATCCAGCAAGCTTAATCAGGCTTTTAAGTCACACAAAATGCACTCCTTTTAGGTCTGCAGTAAGAACTGGTACGGATAATGATTTCACTGAAGTTTGGTACACAGTAGCAGAATGAACCCTAATGAGTTATTCTGGTCAGTACATAAGGTTTTAATCATGTATAATGTTTGCAGATCTGCTCAGATCGCCAGAGCCCCTCCTAACCCCAGCAGCTGCTGTACTGTAGTCGGTCTCATGGAGATTGCTTCTGGGATTTTGAAGACATGTTTGACCCTGGAGACAGCTGGACCTGTCACAAGTAGGCAGCGTGAACAATTACACCTGGCTTTCTGGAATCCTGCCTGCTATAATTAATCCTGGGAGTTTCAAAACGGTGGAGAGCATTGCATTTCAGTGCTCAGGCTTCAAGGCCAAGCTTTAAAGGACCTTGTGAAAGCAAGAGAGCTGGAAACAGAGTACAAAGGTTACTATGAGAAAATCAGCTCAAGCATGACTAAGTCAGTACAATAATTAATAATGATCCAGGGAGACCAGAGATAATTTTGGTTGCTTAATATTATGGACTTTTAATACATAATATGGGGGGAAAGTTGAATAATTACAGGTATGGGATCCATTACTGCAGAAACCATTTACAGCATTTACTGACCTTTTAAATTGCCGGTCCCGAAAAGCTTTAGAACTCCATAGCTGAAGGTCTGCAACAGTAGCAAACACCAGTATAAATACCGCAAGGAAAATGATCAAGAGGGCCACTCGCTGGCGAGAGAACTGGGTTACAGAAGGCAGGCTACAGTGCCAGGATCCAGGAAACAAGCAAGAAAAGCTAATTCTGAAATACAGAAAGTAAAAACAATATAACTTAAGTGTAGCTACTATGTTTTAATGCCAACAGAACTACTTCCACATTGTGCAGAATTATTTAATTGGAGTGGTAAAAGCAGCTTAGTGTCTTTTAAAAAGAGGGCTACAAGTATAAATTGTATACAGGTATAGGATCCCTTATCCGGACACCCGATATCCAGAAAGCTCCGAATTACGGAATGACTCCATTTTATCCAAATAATCCAAATTTTTAAAAATGATTTCCTTTTTCTCTGTAATAATAAAACAGTAGCTTGTACTTGATCCCAACTAAGATATAATTAATCCTTATTGGAAGCAAAACCAGCCTATTGGATTTAATGTTTAAATGAATTTCTAGTAGACTTAAGGCATGAAGTCCCAAATTACGGAAAGATCCGTTATCCGGAAAACCCCAGGTCCCGAGCATTCTGGATAACAGGTCCCATACCTGTACTCCTAGAAACAGGTGTTAGCTGGGAGAGTTGCATGAATGGATGTGTGAAATGTTCTGGATGTGTCAAGGAGTTGCACGACACATTGGTAATCCTATCATAGTACTACACAGAATCAACGGGGCAAATTCACTAACATTCGTAGTTTCGCCAGGCGCAACTTCGCCGCGCTTTGCCGCACTTCGCCAGGCGTAGTTTCGCCAGCGCTCCGCAAATTCACTAAAATCCGAAGTTGCGCTCAGGGGTAGCGTAAGGTTGCGAAGTTGCGCTAGCGTTGATTCGCTATGTAAAGCGAAGTTACGCTAGCGAAGGCTAATTTGCATACGGCGCGAAATTCAAATTTCAATGGAGGAATACGTAGAATCACTACAAATGCCTGTGAAACCTTCAAATCAGCAAATAAAAATTTTATTTTGCCCTACACATGTGCCCACTGTCTAGGTAAGTTGCCATGAGTCAGGAAATGTAGGGGGGAAGGAGGGGAGCCCCAAAAATTTTTTCGATCTTTTTCAGCCTATCACCCATAATGTAGAAAACACGCCAGCGTTTTTTGGGACTTAGAAAAAAATGTGACTTTTTTTTTAAACAATCCCTATCTACTCTATTGCGCTTCGCCAGGTCTGAGGTGGCGAAGGAAGTCTAGCGTAAAAGGTAGCGTTCAGTACACTGCGCGCGTTAGTGAATTTGCGTAGTTACGTCGCTAGCGAAAATTCGCCTGGCGTAAGGGTGCGAAGTAACACTAGCGAAACTACGCCAGCATTCGTTAGTGAATTTGCGCAGTAACGAAAATGCCAAACACTAGCGAATTAACGCTAGCGTTCGGCGCTTAGTGAATTTGCCCCAACATCTCTGTAAATTTCAGATGTTATCTCTCTGAAGAGTTACAATGTGCCATTGTGATTGGATTAGTGGAACAGTTTATATGCCGGGGACTTCCCACAGTTGAACTGAAGAAGCTGCTCGGATGAGTAGTGAAACTTCTTCAATGATTACTCAGCAAGTCCAGTTGTTTTAGAATTACTTATATCAGATATACCTAGCTTAGTGTATAGCTGAACCAGATGGTTTAGTCTATTGTTATCAAATTATATCTATTGGTCTATTGCTATCAAAACCCTTAAGGAGGCCCTGTTTTGAAAAAACTAGGTCAAACAACATATAGTATACAGAATGTTAAGGATTTAGGAAAACTACCTATACTTCAAACTGGAGAGTGCCCTTTCCTAACTGCCTTGTGAAGGAAAATATTTTACTGACATCACTATTAGATTTATGCTCAAGCTTACTGTGAATCTCATACCATTCAAAATCATTCAGTCACACCACAAAGCAAAAACGATTACCTGGCCATAGGCAGCCTCTCCAGTCAACTGCTTTCACAGCTTGTGCACAACATGTCACCTTTTCCTCTGTCTGTCCCAAGAAAGCTGTGTCATATCTTCCAGCATTGCCTCCTCCTCCTGCACTCACTGTGCAAATAGAAAACATGATATGCACCTGCCAGGTATACTTAATTTACCCCCCCCCCCCCGATTATAGAAGGCAGAAAAGCCAGGTTAAATATTAACTATGTTGATTATTGTATTTAGAACCCAGTTAAAACATTGAAACATATTCCAGCTAAATATTTATACAGATTGGTGTTTAATCCCATGTCTCCTTTTAAAAAATTTTATTTAAGTATTAATACAAGATGTACTTTTTTTGCCGGGCTACACAAAAGAAAAAGCTTTCAAATGAATAGCTCTGCAGAGTCAGGTCTTATAAAGGACATTAATTTATATTAGAGTGCACGCAGAATAACTGATCACATCAAACTGCATGGGGTTTGTATATTGCGCGGGTCCTTATCTGCATGGGTTTCCTTTGTATACTCCCTTTTCTTCCCACACTTTAAAAGCATACAGGTAAGTTACTTGGTTTCTGATAACACTGACCTTAGTGTTTGAACGTGATTAGGGCCTTACACTATGAGAAACACCCGGGGCAGGGACTGATATGGATAATTTATAAACTCTTAAACCCCTCTGGAATATGCCATGGCTAAAGAAGAATAACAACTGGCCATGAACATTAGGGCAATCAAAAATTTGCATCCCTTGACTACATTTAAAATTGGATACTCTTTCTGCAAATGCAATTACAGGTATAGGATCCCTTATCCGGAAACCCGATATCCAGAAAGCTCCGAATTACGGAATGGTTGTCTCCCATAGACTCCATTTTATCCAAATAATCCAAATTTTTAAAAATGATTTCCTTTTTCTCTGTAATAATAAAACAGTATCTTGTACTTGATCCCAACTCAGATATAATTAATCCTTATTGGAAGCAAAACTAGCCTATTGGGTTTATTTAATGTTTAAATTAATTTCTAGTAGACTTAAAGCATGAAGACCCAAATTACAGAAAGATCAGTTATCCAGAAAACCCCAGGTCCCGAGCATTCTGGATAACAGGTCCCATACCTGTTCATTCTCTTCCATGTATAATTTAGGGCTGCCTTCAGTAAACATGGGGCCCCAGACTAATAAATGAACAAGGTCTCCCCCAAATGGGTGCCAATTATTAGTCCACTGGTCAGGCCTACCCCACTTAGGTGCCCCAATTTTTAGTCCACTGGTCACATAAGCCATCATACTACGCACGAAGCGAGCAAGGCATTCCCGAGGGGGGGGTTGAAATAGTATATATTACAATATTATATGTAGTGTTAAGATTATAAATTGCATGAATATTGTCAAAATATAAAATACATAGCACGTTTAATCCATAAAACTTAAATTAATGGAAAAATATACCATATATAATAGGCGTTACAGTCTCATTATGTTCCTCGAATTGGCTATTAAAATCTTTAAGTTACCTTTTAGTATGGCCAATTCTATTCAACTTTTCGATTGGTCATTATTTTTTTATATATAGTTTTAGAATTATTTCCCTTTTCCTTCTGACTTTTTCCAGCTTTCAAATGGGGGTCACTGACCCCCATCTAAAAAACAAATGCTCTGCAAGGCTACAAACATATTGCTACTTTTTTATTACTCGTCTTTCCATTCAGGCCTTTCCTATTCATATTCCAGTCTCTTATTCAAATCAATGTGTGGTTACTAGGGTCATTTGAACCCTAGCAACCAGACTGCTGAAACTGCAAACCGCTGAATAAAAATCTGAATAACTCAAAAACCACAAATAATAAAAAATGAAACCCAATTGCAAACTGTATCAGAATACAACACTGTACATTATACTAAAAGTTAATTTAAAGGGGAACAACCCCTTTAACAAAGGTTCCTTGAGCCAATCAAAGGACTCTTCTTTCAGATTTATAATGGCTGATGAGATTGTGGTCTCTTGGGAAATGTCCTAAAGCAGCACGAGCAAATAATGTATTTAACATAATGCTTCTTTGTGTACAACCTGATTTAAAAGCGTACATTTTTGCTTCCTCACTAGAAGGTTATTTATACAATTCCTCCTTATTGAACTACGCCACAGCTAAACACCAGCACCATCTATAGAACATCCATAAACCCTGCTGTACCAACTTGGCACCTTCAACCTGTGCCTCTCTGAAGATAACGTAGCGTTACCCTACAACGTGCACCGAAGAGTTCTATTTAAACAACCACTCGCAATCAAGGAACCTGAAACCACTCTATCATTAGCCGGTAGCATAAAATCACACACAATTACCTTCTGCTGCTGCACCCGGAAGTCAAGAGCCGGCTTTCCACGTCAGAGCTGCCACGTCATCGAGTTTGAACTATGTAACTTTATTAAAACAACATGTTTCGTCACTGAGTGGCTTGCGCATTATATGTAAAGACTCGCATAGTTGAGCCTGATTGTTTTACTAGAAGCTCAAGGAAATTTTCATTAACCTTAGAAATATTAACCTTCAATATTGTACAGATAAGCACACTCTGCGTATGTACATTTGGTTTACATGAATCTGTATCTGGCTTTGTAAAAGTTAAAGGGATGGTCACTTCTATGTTAACTTTAATGTCATAGAGAGAATGACTTATTCTAAGCAACTTTTCACTTGGCCTTCATTTTTTATAGTTGTATATGAATGATTTGCCTTCTTCTTGTGATTCACTGACCCCCATTAAAAAAAATTAAAAAAACACGCTTTGTAAGGCTACAAATTTATTGTTATTGCTACTTTTTTATTACCCACCTTTTTGTTCAGACCTCACCTCCTCCTAATTATATTCCAGTCTCTTATTCAAATCAGCGTATGAGTTTAAGTTATTCTGCTTTTTAATCGGCACCTCTCGAGTTTGCAGTTTAAGCAATCTGGTTGCTAGGGTCCAAATTACCCTAGCGTCCAAATAGGGTCCAAAATACCCTGGCGTCCTGCCACTTCTGATGAAGTGGCAGGATGCCATGAAACGCGTTAAGCGGGCAGCCAGGGTTCACACTTTGCTGCTGTAATTTGCTTTTATATGTATATTAAATAAAATTTTGACTTTTTACACTTTTACTGGCCTCCTCGGTGCTCCGCTGTTTTTGCCTTTTTCCAAATTACCCTAGCAACCAGATTGCTTAAACTGCAAACTGGAGAGGTGTCATATAAAAAGCAGAATAACTCAAAAACCACGAATAAAAAATGAAAACTGTCTCACAATATCAATCTGTACATCAGATGTACATTTGATGACAATCCCCTTTAACTATTTATAGCTCATATTTCAGTGATTTCTGCAATTATGTAACCTCGTTCACAAGTCTCCTTTTACCAGTCTGGCATGTACAAGATAAAAATTTGGCAACAGGGCGCTTTCACAATGCAAGTGAAGGGGCGTCTGCCCAGGCCCCACTGCTTTTGGGGGCCCACTGAGCCAAAAAATAGAGGAGACGGGGCGAGACGCAGGGAGGAAGGCGGAAGGAGGGGACACAGGGAGGGAGGAAGATGGAGGGAGGGGACGCATGCAGGGAGGAAGACGGAAGGAGGGACACAGGGAGGGAGGAAGGGGACGCACACAGGGAGGAAGATGGAGGGAGGAAACACGGGGAGGTGGGACCTGTTTCAATTTTCTGGTGCGCTGCGCGCGTCAGGGGTATGGGGGTCCCACTAGTTGACTCTTTGCCCAGGGTCCACAAAGGCCTTAAAACGCCCCTTTGTGGCAACCTTACTGACACTGGCCATAATTCCAGGAACATTGCTTGCTCAGGTTCAACACACAATATTGTTAGAATGATGTATCTGTCCTACATTGTACTGCTCCTGATTATTAAATTGTTTCTTAAACCAATAATGTTCCTTTAACTCTCATATTTTACAATTTAAATATATTATGACTTATCTAGAAACCCGTTATCCAGAAAGCTCTGACTTATGGAAAGACCGTCTCCCTTAGACTCCATTTTATCCAAACAATCCAAATTTTTAAAAATGATATCCTTTTTCTCTGTAATAATAAAACAGTACTTGATCCCAAGTAAGATATAATTAATCCTTATTGGAAGCAAAATCAGCCTATTTGGTTTATTTAATGTTTACTTGATTTTCAAGTATGAAGATCCAAATTATGGAAAGATCCATTGTCTAGAAAACCCCAGACTTGTTGAGTGTCGCACCATTCATGTAAAGTTCATGCTTCTTTATACTACTGGTCATATTAATACCTGATGCTTTAGGGCAGCTGGGCAGTGCTGTCCAAAATTTCCCATACTATTTCATGTACTGTATTTGTAGGTCAGAATGTTAAAAAACATTGATGTATTACAGAGATCTGTGTAGTTCTTTTTCATACTGGTGGCCATAAACATGTATTGGAAGGTCACATGTCAGCCCTACCTAGGGTTGCCACCTTTCCTATATAGTTATCTTTTTTTCCTATTAATAACATTGGGATCAACCATCATTTTTACCAGCACTACAATGAATTGGGATACAGGAAAGCTAGGATTAAAATACAAAATTGAATCATGAGTAGTCTTTGTAGTATTTGTTTTTCTAATATGCTGTGCTTAGCCTCTTTTTGGCTTCTGTCTCATGGTATCCCTTGGTTTGAAAAACACAGGTATGTGATGTTTGTTGAAAATGTTACAGTTCCAGACACTGTTTTTTTTTTGCTGTTTTGTTTGTCTCAGTTGTAGGTATACAGTACATGTGAATAGAGATGCTTTATTATACAACATTATCTTATGACTATGAAGATTTTCATTCATCCAGGTCATGTTATATCTAGTATAGGTCAATCTAAAAACAACTGGACTTGCTGACTAATCAATGAAGACGTTTCACTACTCATCCGAGCAGCTTGAACTGAAGAAGCTGCTCGGATGAGTAGTGAAACGTCTTCATTGATTACTCAGCAAGTCCAGTTGTTTTTAGATAGACCTATACTAGATATAACATTATCTTGTCATTTCCCTTTTTCCCCTCACAAACTTTATTGGAGTCCATGAAGTTCTGAATGTGCTATAATGTGTTACCAACTAAGGAGGCTAAGATCAATATATAGAAGGCATTATTACATTTTGTGCATTAAACTACTAAAAAAGTGCCCTTCCCTTTAAACAAAACAGGGATTGTTTGTCCATATATTGCAATATATTTAAAGGATCAGTAACATCAACATTTTTTAAAAAACATTTGTTTGTATACTACGGGAAAAAAAAAACACAAACACAATCGCAAAGTCTTTATTTAGAAATAACTTACCAAGTCTCCACTTGCGCTCCTCTTCAGAAAAGGCGAATGGGTGATCCATCGTGCGGCACTCAATTTCTCCTCCCTGCCTTCCTTATAGGAGCTAGCCCGGGAGGAGAAATTGACGATGGATCGTCGCCCTGTCGCCTATGCTGAAGAGGAGAGCAAGTGGAGATTCAGTAAGTTATTTCTAAATAAAGTTTAATATGTGTTGGTGTTTTTTTTATGTAACTGGTCCTTTAAGCTGTACATCAAGTACATCAAAATCCTAAAATCAGCATGCACTCCCTTTCACTGTATATAAAATGTTAAAATGTCAGCATCCAATATCACTTATTACAGAAAGGGCTGCCACCTGGCCAGTATTTCACTCTCGACACTAGCACTACACACCAATTCCTCACTGATTCTGCTGTTGATGTCATAACTCCACCCCATTTATGTCATCACCCTACCACTTTGTGCAGGGCAGCCATTAGGGGGGTACAGTGCTACCAGGCCTAAAGGGGGGCCCGACTGTGCTGCACTTTTCAATTAGTTGGTTTCCCCCTTGACAGCAACGAAGTGACACCAATGACTTATACGAGGTTTTTGGTGTGTGGGGTCTCTAGGACGGGGTCTTTGATGGTGGGCCAGGCCCAGAGGTAAGAAAGGTCAAAATGTAGGAAGGCAGGTATGCTGCTTGATAAATAAACATCCAGGCATACAAACTCATATACATGATCACATTTCAATGGATCTTCACTTGATCACATTCTTTTGCAGCGTTCAGGGAAAGTCTCACAGGGCTCTTGTAAAACAGGATTTGAATTGAATATCCAAGCAGCAGCAGCAGCAAGCTTTTTGCTAACCCCATTTTATTTGGAAGGTCATTATCCAGTTCTGAGCACTTAATAGCGCTTATTTCTGTTTATCAACAGGTGTCAGCTAAGCATGGTGCCCTCTGACCTTGATCTGTCTACTATGGGCCATTGGGCCTTGCCCATGACATGCGCACAACTAGGCCTCACCGCCTGTCTGTCAATTGGCCTCCTCCACGCGACATTGCAAATGCAAACTCCCTGAAAAGCTCCGTAAGGATTATGAAATAAAAGCGGAGGTGCAGCTCAGCAAAAGCCAATCAAACTTCGACCCGCCTACCTACCCAAACCAATCTGAGCGCAATAAAAAAGGAAAGCGCCAAAGGACAGTGAGACGTCCTGTCGGGCTCTCTAAATATTGAATAGCAGTGCCAGTAGCCAATCGGCAAAGTGATTATGCAACAGGCCCCGCCTAGCTGTCCAATGGGTGCTGGATGGGCGTGTTGTCAGGCCGCGAGGTTGCTCCACCACGGCGGTGTCTGGTCAACCTCGAATCCGGCAGCGGCGCTCAGGGGCCCGGATAGGTGGCCGTGAGCAGCCCGGGCAGTGCAAGATGGAGTTGGAGGCCGTGCTAAAAGAACGGACCGCCGCTGCCGGGGATCCTGGGCGAGTGTTGGGTGCTTGGGTCCGGCGCGGTTGGGCAACAGCCGGGCCCGGCGTGCTTGAATCTGACGGTGGCTCCGGGGGGACATTAGCTTTCGAGTCTACGAGCAGCAGCCGCATCCTAGAGTTGACCTCTGACAACGACCCCGAGTACGAAGCGCTGCCGGAAGGATCTAATGTAACTGCGCACATGTTAGCGGGGGCCGTGGCCGGGGTCATGGAGCATTGCCTTATGTACCCTGTAGACTGTGTCAAGGTGAGAGCGGTCGCAGCGGGACGTACCAAATCTCAATGACACGGGGGGCTGCGAGCATGGGGCCCACTTGTCCAAATATAAGTAGTTTTTAATCTATGCGCCTCGTTCATTCACAGATTATTAGTCACTCCCGTCTTCTCTGCTTCATACTTCAAACGTAGGGAATCCCAGACGTTGTACTTCTTACATTCACACATATTGGGCTTCCTACATTCACAGGTAGTTGCAACCTCTGTGCCTCATAAAAGCCAGGAGCGTAGGAATTCCTAAACTGTATATGTTTTGTACAACTGCAAGGAGTAGCAAGCGTCAGTCCCTCAGTGGATCTGCACTCACTGACTCAACCTGTCTGTCCAGCAGCTTCATTCATTTTTGGCAGCCTGTGTTTTTATTCAGCAGTCACTTCCCATTCCTATTGATGTGGATGGCTTGGGAAAGCTTAGTGTTCCCTCCCTAACTGCCAGTTTTTGCAACTGCCACTTTATCATATAGTATATAAATTTCACATCATTGCAGTCACAAATGACTGATGCTATTTTGTGGAAATTAAATTGCGTAGATCTGTACCCAGAAACTGCTGGACATTATATCACCAACTGTTGCTTTAATTATCGACAGTTTGCTTTATCCCGAAATTGTTTTAAAGGGGTTAGTTAACTTTTAGTATGATGTAGGGACAATTCCAGTTTGCAGCGTTGGCAATCTGGTTGCTAGGGTCCAAATTACCCTGACAGCCATGAATGCATGGCTGCTATGGTAATTTGGACCCTAGCAACCAATGAGAATATGGAATATTTATAGGGGAGGGTCGGAACACAAAGGTTAGTAATAAAAAGTAGTAAAAACAATACATGTGTAGCTTTAGAGGGGATTTGTTTTTAGATGGGATCAGTGGCCCCCTTTTGAAAGCTAGAAAGAGTCAGGAGAAGGCAAATAATTCATAAACTATAATATAATAATAATGAAGACCAATTGAAAAGTTGCTTAGAATTGGCCATTCTATAACATACTATAAGTTAACCTGAAGGCCCGTGGAAACTGTCTGTGGCCCTTTTCTAAAGCTGGCGATTTTCTATCATCTATCTATCTTTCATTTATCTATCTGTGTGTGTACACTCGTGCAAAGGCGTATGCTGGCGTGGCAATCCCAACTGGTACTTGTATGCACCTTGTTAGCCAGTTAACTGAACAATAAATAGTAAGGTGTGTGCACAGTACCGAAAATGAAGATGACTACCTCTGAACAGGCGCAAACCTGAATGAGTTATCAGGCTTTATATATTGCCTAAATATTCTGGAAGTATTTATGTACTACGGATATGCACCTTGTTAGCCAGTTGAATGAACAATTGTAAGTGGTGCAAAATAAAAAAAAAAAAAAGTTTCTAATATAGTTTGTTAGCCAAAAATGTATAAAGGCTGGAGTGACTGGATGTCTAACATAATAGCCAGAACACTACATCCTGCTTTTCAGCTTTCTCTGTTTCCACTGATTGGTTACCAGGCAGTAACCAATCAGTGACTTGAGAGGGGGGGGGGCACATGGGTTATAACTGGTGATTTTTGAATCTGAGCTGAATGCTGAGGATCAATTGCAAACTTACTGAGCAGTTATGTCCCATTTGGCTCCTCTTTAAGTCATTGACTAACTCGGAGTTAGAGAGCTGCAAAGTAAGCAGTAGTATTTTGAAATTAATAATAATGAGGCCCCCCAGCACAGTTCGATCAGGAATCTCACAGCAGTAATATTAAGGCACATTAGTGAAATAATCTGCCACTTGCTGGCATGTAGAGACGCGCTGTTTTCGCATACTTCTTTAGGGCTGAAGGTGTCAATAGACGTACTGACGTGCCAGTACAGTAAACTAGTAGAAGTATGTGAGAGCGGCGAGTCACTATGTGCCAGTTTGTGTCTATTACTAACACTTTCAGCACACAGGCAGCAGTATAGACCAAGTGGCAGATCATTTCACTAATGTGCCCAAATATTACTGCTACGATTACTCGATTCCTGTAATTTAATGTTAATGGTTCAAAGAATGTCGGGCTGAATGGTCGGCCCCCACACATTTTCACCTCACCAAATCTGGCCCTCGTTGCAAAAAGTTTGGGCACCTCTGCTTTATAGAGTACATTTTGACTATTAGAAACTTCCAATCTATTTACCCAGTCTTTATTTTTACCCTGAACTGTTCCTTTAAAGGGGTTGTTCACCTTTAAGATCGCTTTGAGCATGTTCTAGAATGGCTGATTCTAAACAACTTTTCAATTGGTCATCATTATTTATTCCTCATAGCTTATTTGCCTTCTTCCTCTGACTCTTTCCAGTTTTCAGACTGGGATCACTGACCCCATCCAAAAACAAATGCTCTGTAAGGCTACAAATGTATTGTTATTGCTACTTTTTTATCAATACGTCCTCTCCTATTCATATTCCAGTCTCTTGTTCAAATCCGTGCATGGTTGCTAGGGTAATTTGGACCCTAGCAACCAGATGGCTGAAACTGCAAACTGGAGAGCTGCTGGAGAGCTATATAACTAAAAAAAACATTGATAATGAAAACCAATTGCAAATTGTCTCCGAATATCACTCTATATGATACTAAAAGTTCATTTAAAGGTGAACAACCCCTTTAAGGCTTACAGTACACTGGGTGGTTCGACCACTAATGCAGTCTGCCTTTCACTGCTTCGCATATAATTATATGGGGAATGCTCTGTATGAGGCAGACGTGGTGACAGACATTTCAGAAATGCTCTGTTTGGCATTTGCATGGAGTTCCACCTGTCGCCTCGTCTGTTTTTGGCAACTTGTTTTCCATACATCACTCAACAAACCGTGACTGCTGTTGTTCTCTGCATGACTACAGTGTTGGTCAAAATGCCTCACGTACTCTAGACTTTACCATGCCTTCATAGCCAGATTGTGCAGCTGAGCCGGCAAACCCCAGGAACAACCTACTGATCCATTTGTTCAGCTGCCAGGCCAGAGATAGTATCCTATGCTGTGAAGACCTGTCAAGGACAGCATACATTGCCCAATCTTGTTTCCACTTAACAATTTCCAGTTTGCCTGATTTCATCAATAAGGTTAAATCATAAATCTGTTGGCGGTCTGCATTATTTTGGGCCATTGTGATGCTACAATCATCCATGTGACTATCGACTGTGCTATTTGCATGCACAAAGTGGTCTGATCCAGTGTGCACTTGTGTGTGGCTCGCAGGCTGCAGTGCTTGTGCAAATGTTACTAGCATCCGTTCCCCAGAGCCATTGTGGTCAAACAAGACCCACTTATTTCTGCTTTTCACTTGGGATGTGAGGAATCCTAAGATGATTTCCAGTATTTTAACAGAGCATATAGGATCATTTAAATGTGTTGTTCACCTTTAAATTAACTTTCTGTATGATGTAGAGAGTAATATTCTGATTCAATTTGCAATTGGTTTTAATTTTTTTTATATTTGTTGTTTGAGTTTTCGCTTATTTTACAGCAGCGCTCCAGTTTGCAATTTTAGCAGTCTGGTTGCTAGCGTCTATATTACCCTAGCAACCATGCATCAATTTGAGCAAGAGGCTGGAATATGAAAAGGAAAGGCCCTCTATAGAAAGATGAGTAATATAAAGTAGCTGCAGGTATGGGATCTGTTATCCAGAATGCTCGGGACCTGGGGTTTTCCTGATAATGGATCTTCCCGTAATTTGGATCTTCATACCTTAAGTCTACTAAAAAATCATGTAAACATTTAATAAACCCAATAGGCTGGTTTTGCTTTCAATAAGGATTAATTATATCTTGGTTGGGATCAAGAACAGGGTACTGTATTATTATTACAGAGAAAAAGGAAAGGTTGTTTTTTTTTTTTTAAAGATTGGGATTATTTGGATAAAATGCAGTCAGAGAGACCGCTTGTCCGTAGTTCAGAGCATTCTGGATAACAGGTTTCCAAAGAACGGATCCCATAACTGTATAACGATAAATTTGTAGCCTTACAGAGAAGTTTTTTAAAGATCCATTTCCATTTGAAAGCTGCAAAGAAAAGGTAAATAATTAAAGAACTATAAAAAGTAAAGGACCAATTGAACTGTTGCTTCAAAACATAGTAAGAGTTAACATAAGGTGAACCACCCCTTAATGTAACTGTAGCTACACTTGTGAAAAATCGCTTTCCCCAATCACCCTAGGCGTGGTTTTAGAAATTTCTTCTAGTTTTTAGGTTGGCAGTCAGGAGTTGTACCAGCATGGTTTTGATTCAATTTCGTAAACTGGGATGACAGGCTTAGTATTTCCACTAATGTGGGTGTAGTGTACTTGAGACGCCATCTTACAGACAGACTGCCAGCCTGAGATTCCAGTAAGCCAGGATGTTATAATTACAGCATTAAGCAATTTGTCATTGAAATACTTTGGTTCTCTTTTTTCAGAGACAAATCCTTGGCATTATCATGAATGTCTACTAGTGAAGCACTTACAGGATCCTCAGACTAATCTGTACATGGGTAGATGGTTTGGTGGTTGTGGGGACTGAACTGAAATGCTTCAGTCATGATAAGCTGAAAATTATGGAAACAAAAAAAACTAAACAATAATTACATTCTGAATAACCAAGGTACATGGCTTTAAGATGGCATTGGTATTTGATTTCATAATGGCTGTCCTATAACTGTGTCTAATAAGTCAGTCTTTGTTTGGATAATTTTGTTTTTTAGAATAAAAATAACATTTTAATAGCTACAAACTTTAGATATGTGTTAATAATTATAAATGAGTCTGCCTGATTTTATGATGTGAACACACAAACAGTCATCCAAAAGGGGGGAACCACAGGTCGACCAACAATCTTGTAATTAGACTGGAGATCTCCCCCCGAATCACATGTTCACCCTTTTCAAGTTTATTGTTTTCTTGTATACTTTAAGCTGGCTATACATGGAGAGAATCAAGACACATGCATACTGTGGCTGTGCACCTATAAGCAAAATTGTTTAAAGGCCTGTCTCTCTTAACAGTGTTTTCTTTTGTTCTAGACCCGCATGCAAAGTCTTCAGCCAGATCCTGCTGCCCGTTATCGAAATGTAATGGACGCCCTTTCTAAAATAGTACGAACGGAAGGCTTCTGGAGACCATTGAGAGGACTGAATGTTACTGCAACAGGCGCAGGCCCTGCCCACGCTCTCTACTTTGCCTGCTATGAAAAGTTAAAAAAGACATTGAGTGACATTATCCACCCTGGGGGCAATTGCCATGTTGCTAATGGTATTGACAATTCCTGTCCTGCATAACTCCTCATATTATTTTTTCTTTTTTTTTTTTTTTGTAACATAAGTCTCTTGCTGAGACATTTCTGACCAGTGTCCTTTTTTAGGCATCTTGGCATAAAATAAACTAACTGTCACGCTAGCATACATCACATCCTCTTAGTGGCCTGCGATTATGGCTGACTCCTTAAGAGCATTACTGTGGTCCTGTACTGCCTAAAACATTTAATACACATACAGTCCCTTTACTTACACTGACTGCATTATAGATGTTTGTGTGCAAAATTCTATATCAGGTTTGCACGTAAAAAGCACTACCATCTAAACTGACACATAATTGGGTAGAAGATTCTCATTTCCCCATGTTATTTTTTAATGAGTATTTGAGTGTTTAACCACAGTATAAGTCTAACAATGTTGGGCACACAAAAACACACACTCCCGTCTGCCAGTGCCTTCACTTTACTAACACCCTGCTGAATTTTAAGTGGACGTTATTTGGAACCCTGACTCCAAGTGACTTGAAGGGTTTAAAGGTTTCACTTATTGGAGGCGGTGGCACTCATAAGACTGCTGAGAGAGGGTGTGCTATAGAAGCCTTGTTTTCTAAGGATGCCTGCAGCAAGTTTACGTCCTTATCAATGACATTTTTTCTTGAAAGCAAATACATTCCAATGTATCAGCATTCACCCCTCTTGTTTTGCACAAAAAAAAAAATCTTTGCTGCTGAACAGTGATCACAGGAGCTGCATATGACTAGACTGTAATAGTGCCAGTTGATAGAATTATGATGATGGACTGGCGGAGGCTCAGGTTGCACAGTTAGGCACATGCCTCTGCAAAACATTAGACTTTACACTGTCTGGGCATTGGTGTTACGTAGAAACCGCACCTAACCTTTCAACACAGACTTGATTCGTGTTCCAGACACATGTCGTCAGTCAGACTGTTCCTATGCACGCAGCTCTATGCCAGCATTGGATCTCTGGAAATCAAAATAGAAGGGCAGCTAAAATGGAAGCAGTGTCTACTGGGCTGAGTGATTTCTTTCTTTGCCAATTCCAAGACATCTACTGTTGATTTGTGTTTCTAGTTTAAATGTTGCAGGATGAATTGGTCATGTTTAGTGCTATGGGTTTCATGCTAGAGACCACTTAGAGAGTAAGAGCACAGTTGACTTCGACCCAGTCAGTATGCATTGTTTGTAGTTTAGACTACGTCTACTGCACAGTTATTGATCTTTTTGGTCCAGTATGCAAACAGGCAATTGTATCCTGCATCCACTAGTTTGAGAGTATAGGTGTTTATGAAACTATATACTGGCCCATATTGATAGTTTAACTTTACTGGCCTTCCACTGGGCATCTGAACCATTGTAGTTCATTCTTCAAAGCAAATTAGTCTAGGAGACCTGGAATAGCAAAGAGCAGCTAGATAACATTTGTAGTATTGTATCGAAGACAATGGTGTATATTTTTCAAAGATCGCCACAGTACTCTAGATCTTACTAGAGTGGAATTCCGCCACTCTCTATTCATTTTTATGGGATTTAAGAGTATTTATCGAAGGGTGAAAGTGAATGGTTTGATAGAACACCTTTCAAAACCCATAGAAATGAATGCAGAGTGGCGGAATTTCACTCTTGTGGTGATCTTTAACTTCACTCTTTGATAAATATACCCCCATTGTCTTGGTAGAACACTTCCATTTGGAATTTAAAGTGTGCATGATTTCTCCAGCATGATTAAAATTGGTCAAGTTGTTCCCAGGTGAGTGAGCATCGGGTCCATGTTGGATCACAGACACAACTCGGCGCTCACTCATAAAACCGTAATATGATTACAGAAAAGAACCTGTTGGTCTGTTTAGTCTGCTCATTAAGTACTTCATTCTTCTTGTATCGTTATCTGTGCTATATTTAAAGTGGCCCACAGGTTACTGTTCATGGAGCCATAGCCATTCAACTCAGGACAACCTGAATGATCTGAGCAGCAGGAAGTGAACAGGAGCCACAGAGTTGCGGCTCCTTTTTACTTCACGTTTAGCCAACAGCCAAGTCTTCCACAATAATCCTCAATCTAATAGGATCATGGGATTAGTGAATCAGACAGTCCCCTGACTGGCCATATAAGATTGGGCAGTATGGTATAATTGGCTACAAAAAAAATGTGGCTGTACCCACAACTATGGCAAGCTTCAATTCTGACCCCCATCTAAAGGAAGGCTATTCCTTGTGTTTATCCCTTTTTCTGTAAAGAAAACTTGCCTATGTTATCTTGCAGTTCCTCCCTCTTCTCTATGTAGAGCAGCATCTGAACTAAAGAGCTGAAAATGGGCTTTTGAGCTTATTTAGATCTTTTTTTTTTTAACTGCTTTGCAAAAGTGCTCAAACTTTTCTTGGAGCAATTTTACTTTAAATAAGTCTTACTGGAGTGTTTCTGTTCCCTATAAACTTGGTTCCTAGTCACTTCTAGAAGTCTGGCATTTGAATGAAGAATTGTGGAGGGTGCAAGAATACAGACAAGCCACAGACAGTTGGTTTAGTTTAAATTTTATGTTTACAATTTATTGTAGTAAACTGTGCAGGAATTTTTTATAGGTCTAATCATATATCAACCAATCAACAAGTAGTGCATGTCAATAGCTGGGTTACTACACCTTTGGGCACTTAAACTGCATCAGGCTAAGATTTTGGAGCCTGTGTGTACAGCACTTTTGTTTTGTTTTTTAATGCTATTCTTTAGTCTGTGGGGAGCTAAACAAAGTGGAGATGTGCATAAAAACGTAAATGTAAGAATTTTCGAACCAACCACCACTCTATAAAGTTCCCTACAGACTGATGCCAGCCTGTCAATGGGGGTGTGTGGTTAAGAGCACATCCACTTTCCTCCTCCTCCTCTTAAAAAAAAAAATAAATAAAGTATAGGGTAAGCCTAGGAAAGCAGACAATCCACCTATTGTGCCCCTGACCTAACAGTCACACTATCATGCTACTTTGGGTGCAGTACAAAACACATCCCGGTGCTTAAGCATATTGAAGGTGTGTGAGATATATGGAACTTTAAGGCTTAAACGAACAGTAGCAAAAAATGAATATTTTAAAGTAATGACAAAATAATGTACCATCGTGTTGCACTGGTAACACTTGTGTTTTTGCTCCAGAAATTCTATATAAACAAGCTTTTGTGTAGCTATGAGGGCAGCCATTCAAAGCTGAAAAAGGAGAAAAGGCCCAGGATGCACAGCAGATAAGATATGCTCTGTAGTATATAATGTAATTCTTCAGAATTTCTGTTATCTACTGTTTATCATGTGCTTGTATGGCTGCCCTCATGTCTACGCATCAGCTCCGTTATATAAACTATAGTAGTGTTTATCAAGCAAACACACCAGTTTTATCAGTGCAGGGCAAAACTACATTATATTGTCATTACTTTAAAACACTTTAGTTTTTTGGTGTTACTATTCCTTTAAGATCCAGAATTATCTGAATAAAACAAAAACATGTTGGTAGCCATTTCAGTGCTGCATATGGTTTGCATAGTAGCTCATAGTAACTCCTGCATCTTTCCCATGTGAATTTGGCTTCTGTTTAGAAAAGTAGGTATGTAAGAGTAGATTGCATTGCATGTCTCTTTCAATCATCCATTGACTGGCTTAGTGCAATGGGAGTTATAGTTTGCTGCATCTGGGGGGCTGAAGTTGAAACTTCTGCTTGAAATATTTACTGTTTTTATATTAGTGCTTTGTGCTGTTATAACAATGCCTTGATCCTCCTTTGATGCCAGATATATATTTGCACGCTGCAATTATATACATAATCCAGCTATACAGAATTTACTGCATCCAAACAAGCATATAGTAGCTTGTACTTGTAAAATGAGTTGTGCTGTTTAGTAAGCAAAGCACTAACTTGTAATAATGACTACTTCACACTTGTTTTTCGATAGTATTTTCACTAAAAACTTGAATTTTTGAGATTTATTATGCCCCAAAGCTGCAAAAGCCTTAGGCTAAGGCCACACTAGGCGATAGCGCCGCGATTTGACTCGCGGCGACTTTTGCGCTGGCGTCTATGGGGAATCGCGAAAAATCGCCAGCGTAAAAACACACGCGGCGATCTTTTCTCTACTGTCGCTCGAAATTGCCTCGCTAGGCGATTTCGAGCGACAATAGAAAAAAGATCGCCGCGTGTGTTTTTACGCTGGCGATTCCCCATAGACGCCAGCGCAAAAGTTTCCCCAGCGATTGCGGCTTAAAAGTCGCGGCGAAAAGTCGCCGCGAGTCAAATCGCCGCGCTATCGCCTAGTGTGGCCTTAGCCTAAATCTGAAAACACTCCAGCTAAAACCGGTCATGGTCATGTAAAAGCCAATAGCAGAGGTCCCTTTAACCCTTTGAAGATGTTCTTTGCTTTCATGATTTTAGTTTGTTTACGGCGGTTTGTGCTTAAACTCTATAAATTTTAGTTTTTTTTCATAAATAAGCAAACATTCGAGTTGTAAGTATTTGAGGTAGAAAAAACCTCACAAACTCAACCTTTGATAAATAACCCCTTGGTGTATGTAAATCATGGTGCCCCTTTCTGTGTATAGTTTTTGGGAAATATGCTTGGCCCACTGTAAACCTCCAAGAAAGTATTGATCCTGAATCTGCCATCAAACGAATGTACAGCATAGCACACTGGGCAGCACAAAGTGAAAGTTCTTATATAGCATTGTACAACACTGGCCAGGTTTAAGTCTGCACCAGCAGTTCAATGCGTTTGTATTTAATATACAATAATCACAATATTACTGACTGTTTCTCTTTTCCAGGGGCAGCTGGGTGTTTTGCAACACTGTTACATGATGCAGCTATGAATCCTGCTGAAGGTGAGGGAGTTATAACTCAAACGCTTCCACTGATTCATACTTAATGCTACAACCATTCATAATTCCGTAAATCCACATGTTCACAATAAAGACTAGAAAACTGTATGGAATATGTTAAAGTGCTAAAGTGCAAGTATAGTTGGGAACAGATAATGAAGAGCTTTCAGTCACACTTGACCCTTGAATAAAACTAGCATGGCTGCTTCAAAGTAAAACAGGACTGCAATTTGAGCATTCATTAGGTCTCCTAAGCGGCTAAGAGGCACAATGACCCCTCTAGCAGTTTGACTCTGCCCATGGAGACTGAATCAATGACTGGAGAGTAGTGTGCTGAGCAAGAGACTGTTGAGAGTGTGTTGTTCACCAGCACCTCCTTCCCTATTTACTTCAAAGTGTAGAAGAAGCAGTAATTAGAAGTTGAGAAGTGATTTAGGTTTTAGAAAAATAAAAACTAGATGCTGTACCTAAATGACAGGATAGAGAGTGGCTGCTCAGCATATGCGTGACTGATCGCAGCAATACTTTTCTGTACAGAAAACTATCACCAGCGTTTTCTTGTAGCTACCGACTTTCTAAACAGAATAACGAGAGGTTGTTGCACTCAAACCTGGGACACTGGGGAGTCCCTAGTTTCATTTAAGGGGGTTTGAGTCATATTAAAATGATTAACTGTTTTTTTTTCTCTTTTTTTTTTTTTTTTCTTCCCTACATGTGGCTTTGGCCAACATCATGTTCATTTGCAATGATTACGCTCCACAAAAGTGATAAAGCAGAGGATGCAGATGTACAATTCACCCTATCGCAAAGTGACAGACTGTATGAGGGCGGTGTGGCGAACTGAGGGTGCTGGTGCCTTTTACAGAAGCTACACAACTCAACTGACTATGAATATACCCTTCCAGGCCATCCACTTCATGACCTACGAGTTCCTGCAGGAGCACCTAAATCCTCACAGACAATACAACCCAACGTCCCACATGCTCTCTGGAGCCTGCGCAGGAGCTGTGGCTGCTGCTGTCACTACTCCACTGGATGTCTGCAAGACCTTGCTCAACACACAGGAATCTCTGGCTTTGAATTCCTCTAACATAACAGGCATGGCTAATGCCTTCAGGACGGTTTACCAAGTGGGCGGGATTACTGCCTACTTCCGAGGGGTTCAGGCCAGGGTAATCTATCAGATGCCCTCCACAGCCATTGCATGGTCTGTGTACGAGTTCTTCAAATACATCATCACTAAACAACAGGAGAAAAGGAGGGCTGGGCACTGATGCCAGCTACCATAGCACGCCCTATAGAGACCCTCCAGGCATAGTTAACAACTTGTTCCAGCCTGCAACTTTCCTTTCTTTTAATGTTTTAATGTATATGTTCTAAGCGTGGGATCTATTGCTTGTTCTGCTGGGGCCTCTCTGGTTTATAGAACAAAGGAAAGTGTGCCATTCACATATCAGGAAGTCCTTAGAACATCCGCATCCCAATGGGTTAAAATCTAGATTAAGCACTACTACCGTTCCAAAGCTTTATTTAATTGGCATCTTTTCGAAGCTTGGTTATTTACACATACAGCCTGTCTGCACACAGTTACTGCCTTGCCTTTAGGTCAGTGGCTTTAATTTGTAATGTAATATTATATTGCTGGTGATTTTAAACTGAAGTTTGCAATTTTGTGGGCTAAATGGGCAGTAATGGATACAGGGTACCAGATGCACTGTTTACCACCTAATGGGCATGGCTGGACATTTAGGTTTGACTGGAGTATAGCTCTCTCTTTCTGTGCTGTATTTCCTTTGTGCTTCTGCTTTAAAAGGTTTAACTGTTACTGTAATTTTCAAAAGGGACCCTTGGAAGTCCAATGTTCCCTACGCTTACCCACTCTCCGATGTTTACCATTGTTCTCTAACAGTACCAAAGCCTATTGGTAGTTTGTCCTAAGACATGAAACATTTAGGCCGTTGTCAGCACGCACATGCTTAAAGCACTTACACCACGTTGGTGGCTGGGGACATATTTGTTTCTTAATCCTAAGAAATAGGTTGGGGAATAATATATATTTTTGACCCATACCACTTCTACGTCTTATTTACTAAGGCTTCTTATATTTGCTTTCAGTACTTCTAATATGCAGAACCCAAACATGTATCAGAAAGAGAAAATGCAAAACTGCTGCTAAAGTTCTACATGAGGGGGACCTGTCTGACCCTTAAAGGCATTTGTGTTATCTTGATGAGAAGGTTTCTTAAAAGTATGTGGACCATGAAGCGAAAATTTGGTGAAGGAAAATAAAGTCTGGAAAGTGGAATTGTTTGTTCTACAGTAGCCAAATTTGTATTGAAATGTATATGAAGCATGCAATCCAAACTGATGTGTTTGCTTGTAAACCTGCTGGCCTTTGCTCTGATTTGCCTACATCAGTGCCTTGTTTTGTTTTAAAATGAGTCGGATAATTGTGCAGATATTGCACACCCATTATTTGCTCATCTGAGGAAGTTTTTGAATTTGTGAAATCATCTACAAAAAGAATTTACCCAAACACACCGGTAGCTTTAAGCAAGAGTAATGAGCCTGTTGCGGGTTTTTTTTGCAAGTCAAATATCTTTTTTTAATTGATGGGCTGAAACTTGATCTGTGACCATCCTTTTTTTTTTAATGCCCCTCTGCTCCTGTTGTAAATTCAGTTCACAGCTAAAATGTCAATTCTCTTCTTTCCAAATCAGATGCAGTCGAGTCTGGACCCATGTTTCTGAATGTACTCTTGACGTTTAACTGCTTCTTTCTGTTCTAGTGGTTAACTCAAGTCTAAACCTGTAAGCTCCTGGTCCACATACCTGATTTCATAGAGAGGCACTAATTGCTATGGGTGTCTGCACTTGCCATCATCTCCAAACTTACCTTTCTCTTCATCTGTGTTTCCAAATTTATGCTCCCTTCTTTGAAGGCCAATTGGGTGGAAATAAAGACTGGGAAGTGACTTTTCCTCTCTGGTATTTTTATTTTTCTAATGTGAGGGATTGTTTGCAGGTATATAGGCAAAAGACAATTGCATATATAGGTTTAGGGAGGGGATGTATATAGCAAGAGAACCAAGTGCCATTGCAGAGATCTCTTACACATGGGTCATATGTAAGAAGCAGAGTTATTGTATTGCTAGGTAAATTGCTAATAGAAAGGGATTTAGGAATACACATAACATGAGTTGTATCCGATCACTTAGATGCAATGAAGGCTAACAGAATGATAGCATGGTTTAAACTGGTATTTGATTCAAGAAATCCAATAATAATTCTGCCTGCTGTATAATTCTATGTAAATCAGGGTCATTTATCAAAAATCATGTCTTTCACATCATCCATATGCTTACAGTATCTTGAATTTCCTAAAATACAGAGGTACTGAATAAAAATCTACCTAATTCAAAAAAAAAAAAAGCGCACAAAAAATAGTCACTGTAAATTGTCTCAGAATAGCACCATCTATGTCATGCTAAAAGTTAATTTTAAGGTTAACTGCCCCTTTAAGAAATATTTTCATGCGTGAATTTCAAACCAAAAAATTATCCTCAAACATTTGTGATAATTGTATCAAATCCAAGCATTCTATGCACTTTCCAGACATTTGAGGAGGCAGATGACAACTCGAATAAATGTGGACATTTGGAGTTTTGTGAAAAAAATTTCCAATTTTCAAAATATGATTAGCCAATTCCTATTGTTTTCAGTTTTGTCTGGGTCGATCTGTGCTGGCTAGATGAAACCTCAGATTAGAGTTAGGGTAGAATTACACAGACTATTCCCCACGATTATGCCGGCTCCGAAGCGCTGCGCCAAAACGCAGGTGTCAAGTCGGATAACAAGGTAAGCTATAGCAACGTCGGATGGTGTCGCAGCCTTCGTCCGACGCTACATGACTGCTGGATGCAGACGATGCATGCTTCGTCTGCATCCAAGAGCCGCGTCGAATGAACTCTGCGACACCATCTGACATTTGTATTTCTTACCTTGTTTTCCGTAGCATCCGACCTCCTGCGTGCGTTTTGGCGCGTCTGGGCCGGCACAATCGGGGGGAAATCGCCTGTGTAGTTGTACCCTTAGTCATAAATCTCGAAAACCATTTTGGGATTGTCCAGACATTGACTGACCATTCATGATAAATCAAGGAGAAACTCTGATAAGAGTGCATTAGACAGGAATCCTCAAACTTTTGATAAATGTGTCCCTGAGACTTGAGTTTCGGGATTTTAACAACAAAAAGGTTGAAGTGGAAAGTTCAGAGATTGTGGGTGTCTGTCTGGCTTCTGGTGAATTACTTTCCTATATCAAAAGGTTGATTGATGGATTTTACAGATGAAGCCGGTTTGATTGTTACACTCCGGGTCGGACTGGGCCGGCGGGACACTGGGGGAAAAACCCGATAGGCCCCAGGCACTTGACTTGAAAATTCAGCCACACTCAACTTCATATTGAAATGAATGGTGTGATGTATCATTTACTCCTGCATCTTGCTCTTTAATTCTCACTCACTTTTCTTAATAGTATTAATGGCACATGTACTACAGGCCAGTATTAGAGTCTCGTTTTTGAGTTACTGCTTGAAAGAGCGATCATTCCATACTTTTTGTGTGTGTGTGTGAAGGCTGGTATATTGGTGCTGACTGCTATTAGAGCCTGTGAATTAGTATTTTATGAACAGCAGATCCCATCCATTCCTAACTTTATTTTCTTTAAAAAATAAGTCCCCTGAGAGGAAAAGTGCAAAACTATAAGGGGGAGTCCCTGGGTTACAAATATGCGACTTCCATACAGCACTTGCATACAGAGGCTATTACACTAATGTACTGTGGTTTGCTTGGCCTTTAGTAGCATTTAACTTTACAAACCCCCCTACGTGTGTTATTTACGGAACACAGAAAAGTAAAAAATAAATACTTTGAGACAAACATCTGTCTTGTTGCAGTTTCAACTTACATACAAATTCAACTCTTTTTTTTTAAGGAAGGTAACCAGTCACATAGCATACGTTTTGTTTGCCAAAGTGGCTAGAATAAGAGTTAAATTGAGTGCAGTACCTTCAAAATGGGAGCATTTACAAAACAATATCATTCCTGAGAGTAAGTTATCGCAAGCTACTGAAATATTTATTTCACTCTTTTCTACTATTATAGTAGCGTCTAATGGAAGAGTCTGCTTTATAATAACATTAACACCCAGGAGGGGGCGCTCCTGCACAAAGGTCCTTGTTCAACATCAGTCAAGGACTTTTCCTAACTAGTGCAGTATAGAAAAGCAGAGAATGTAAATTTACTATTCGACAATTTATTAGTATAAATATATATATATATATATATATATATATAGGGCTGTGCAATATGTTGGCACTCTAAAAATACATTTATATAATATCTCAAACAAGAGAATGTCATTCATTTAAACATTAAAGTGTCTGGGTGCCTTTTAGCATAAACTGAATAGTACCGGACTTCAAAAAACTATATTTTATTAAAGTAACCCAACGTTTTGGTCAAGAACAGTGACCCTCCCCAAGAGGCAGGTCACTGCAATTTGTTTGGCTAATTTAAATAAAGCCCCGAGTAAAGTATTTTGTTCAGCATATACGTTCTATATGTATATAGCAAATGTGATTGTTCTCCAAAACGTTTTACATTGAATAGTATCCAACTGGCAGCTTCATAGCGAAGGAAAATGTCCCTGGAGGCTCAGCTTGAAGCAAAACTGGAGAACCGAGGCAACCTTGCACCATGTAGACAAGATCCATTGTGACATCCTTTTTGAGCCTCACAGAACGAGGAGAGATGGCATCATAAGTTTTTTCCTCAGGTGGAAACAACTATACTGGCTAGGATATATGACATACTTTATCCACAAGTGGACCTTGGAATGGGCAGTAGTGTAAACATTTTCCAATTTTACTGTACTGTAAAAGTGTCATCCAGCGCTAGAGGTGCCTGAGAAAGGTAACAAAAATGGCAGCTCTTTTCGTTTTTTCACTGGGCAGTGCCATTTTCCCAAAATACTATATGGTTATGATTATTAAAGGATAGAAGTATGGGTGTTTTCAAAAGGAGTACAAGTATTTAGTTGGGTTATTTGTTTTAATCCTAATAACGTACTTGATTTTGTTTGAGAATTTTATATTATGGTTTATGAACACTTTTGTATTGGCCAAGTCCTGTTTTGCGTAGCATGGGGGCGTATTCCTTTTACTTGTCATTCACCGGGGCAGGGATTTTTGGTTCTCATTCTAAATAGCAATTTTTTTAAATGCCATGAGGCCCCATACCCATTGATCATGTTGTCATGTCCCATGCTGGCTTCATGTAAGGGCATAGCTAAACCACAGGAAAACTCTGGGGCTTTATCATCTGACAAAAGTGAAGAATGGAGAATTACGCAAGGCTTAAAGCACCAGCTCAATCAGTGACCCTTTGCTTGTGCTTCAAGGTAATTCCTTGTATCACCTTAAAGCGGTGATACAAGTAATATATTGATTACTGCCATGAAAACATGTCACTGGAAAGCAATACTCATTCAAAGCATGTAAATGAATTAGTAATGATGAAGAATAGGCACAGAGCCCTTGTTGCTAGGTGGTACTGCCCCATAATACTAATAATTTGCTGGAGATAGCTTTACATAAAATACATCATCTGCATGTACAATGCATAATATTGTAACACTGCCACCTACTGTTATGGCCCAGTATCACAAGGTGATTATTATGAATAATAAAAGTACAATGCAATGCAATTTATAGTATCATAAAGGAAAAGTTTGCTACTTCACATCTAGGACTGATTGCATTAAATTTAACTGATATATATATATATGATTTTAAAATTATTCTGTAACCTTTTTATAGGAGCAAGACATCCAGGTCCGGGATTGGTTTAGTAGTTTAAAAGATGTATTAACCTGGGCAAAAATTTGTTTTAAATTTGAAAACAAAAGTCAGCAGTAGCAGCAGCTGTCCAATACCATTCCTAACCATTCCTGGGCAGCGACTGCAGACCATTTAAACAAGTCTATGGTTAGCAAGGCAGCTGTCAGGGTTGGGGATGAACTAGGAGTTTGCCAGCAGTTATTCATACAGTGGTAGGCAGGTTCTAGGCAGCAATCTCCCTCTTTCCCAAGCAGTACATTTGCATCATAGTTATTAGGCCACTAGTGCCCCTAGTGTAAAAAATAATACACCCCTTACTGCCCATGACCACTCATAGTCATATATCCATATATCTTGGATGCCCTATGAGTGGTCATATATATAGAGTCATATTAAAAAGTTTGGGAACCCCTCTTAATTGTTTGGACTTTTGTTTATCATTGGCTGAGCTTTCAAAGTAGCAACTTTCTTTTAATATATAACATGCCTTATGGAAACAGTAGTATTTCAGCAGTGATATAAAGTTTATTGGATTAACAGAAAATATACAGTATGCATCATAACAAAATTAGACAGGTGCATACATTTGGGCACCCCAACAGAGATATGACATCAATACTTAGTTGAGCCTCCTTTTGCAAAAGTAAAAGCCTCTAGACGCCTCTTATAGCCTTTGATGAGTGTCTGAATGGCGGTATTTTTTGACCATTCATCCATACAAAATCTCTCCAGTTCAGTTAAATTTGATGACTGCTGAACATGGACAGCCTGCTTCAAATCATCCCATTTTGATGATATTCAAGTCGGGGGACTGTGAAGGCCATTCCAGAATATTGTATTTCTCCCTCTGCATAAATGTCTTTGTCGATTTCCAAGTGTGTTTAGTGTCATTGTCTTGTTGGAATATCCAACCCCTGCGTAACTTCAACTTTGTGACAGATACTTGAACATTATCCTGAAGAATTTGTTGAAAGTGGGTTGAATTCATCCAACCATTAACTTTTTACTTTGTGTAGATTTAAGGTTTGGAGAGGCAAGTTACAGAAAGACCCCTGGGTCCCGATGAATTCTGGAAAACAGATCCCATACCTGTTAGTGATGTGCAGGCAAACCGGCGAGTCTGGGCCAGCTACCGCAAAAAATCTTTGGGTCGCGGTGGGTTTAGGTCGAGCGCTCCCTTCCACTCTCCCAGCCATGACCTCACGCTGCCAGCTTCCGTTCCCTGAATTTATAAATTTGCACCTGCCCCGCCCCTTTCGTGTCATCATTGCGGACGGGCTCGGGTTTATAAATAGAGGGAATGGAGCTGTCTGGGCCAGGTTCAGGTTGGGAGGGGGCAGGTTAGGGTCAGGTGTGGGTCGAGGGAAACTTGATCCCACATCACTAATACCTGTATATTACCAAGTGATGGTAGTGAGGCGGATGAATGGCAAGCATCTCACTTTTACAGGCAGAAATCTGCTTTTTAGGCAAATACAATGGGAACGTTTTCAGGAAAGTTTATGTCCATATAAAGACCAAGTTAGTCATGTCTCTTCCTGTTCTGTTCCCTACCTTTTCTTTCAGGTGTTGCATTGAAACCACAATGAGAATAAAAAATAAAAGTTATTGGAAAGTTACAGCAGAGCAGTAATTCACTTCCCCAATCATTTATTTTAATCCATTTATTTTTAATCCACCCTTAGCTGCCCCTTGAGTTTTTATTTGAATGTGTCCTTGGCTAATACTGCTGTAAGCAGCCCCAGCTCAGCAATCGGCTTGTTTTCCAGCAGTGACAAATTGTCAATTCCCTTCGGAACATTCGGGAGGTCCCCGCACTTGGATAAATGTCAGGCGGTGCATAAAATGTTGCAGCTGGGGGATAAGTGTTTCTGTAGTTTTGCTTTTGATCTTCCGTTGTTTGCAAAATAAGGATCAACTTGCTCCCATGATGGTTTTATTTGGTTACAATCTAAATCCAAACATGGGGAAAGATCAAGATGCAGGAGTAATACAACCAGCAGCTGGTGGAGCTGTAGGACAGATGGATGCTTAAGACAGTGGCCTCTAGCAGATTCGGCGGAAGATCTTCCTGCCTTGTGGCTGAGCCTCTCTGGAGTAGTATGTTTGGTCTATGTGACAGGTGCACCTGTGCCATTTAACCTCTGTCCCTTGATCTGCAGCAAACAGAAACTGAGCAGCCTTGTTAGTCCATGAATGAGAAACTGTTGTGTCCATTAAGCTCATGTGCTGAAGCTTGAAAAAAACAAGTAGATAGATTCTCCAATCTTGCCTGTGTCATGGATTCCTCTCCTTTCCCTTATCAAAACATCACCGTCATTTTTTTCTCACTGAAATCCTTAGAGCTTTAGAATTTCACTTATTTTACTCCAAGCTCTACTTTTTTTGCTTTAAATGTATATTGCTCTTAAAGCATTTCATCCTGTCCTTTAGGCCATGCCCTTTTACTGTTTCAAATAAAAGCTGCTCAAATTCTCAAATTCACATTGCTGTCGTCTAAAAGGCAACGTTATTACTCTGCACATAGGCTCGTGAAATACCTTCCTGGAAGTTAATATGGCCTTTATTATTTATATTAAATTAATTTTCTAAGAAATATTTCTCTTTGGGTTGTGCTTAGTAATGTTCTCCTTTATAATTAATGCTTTTTGATGTCATTTGTATCACATAAAGCACAGAAATTTGATTATAAATTTTGCTAGATTTTTCTGGTCAAGATACTCCCAGCATGCTCAGTGACAATCTGATCCCATTCTTACCTATAACTGCACACCAATTAGGAGAAGCTGGTTTCTATTCTTTATTTGTGACCGTTTTTCTAATATTGTCTTTATAAAACTGCTCTGGGAGGGGGCTGTCCCTGATTCTATAACTGTAAATTGATGCATTTCTTATCTTTGGCCCTGCTGAGAAAAATCCCTGCCTTTCATTACAGGCAGCTGTTAGAACTAATACAAAACAGTTGCTAATATTCCAAAAATGCTGCTGAGAAATGTATCAACTAATGTAGCAAACTGTAACAGTTCTGAACCTGCACCTGAATTATTGAGCTGCCAGACTGAAACACCAGAGACAGAAACGTTAAAACTTTAAACTTCAATTTTGGAAAAACGGTCAGAAATAAAAAATGGAAAGTAATTGAAAAAAGTCTTTATTTCTGGTGAACAATCTGGAAGCAACGCTCCTGAAAAGTGTGAAGGTGACCAACACCTTTTATGTGATATTCATCTTGTAGTTCTAAAACGGTTAATAAAAAACTATTGTAAATAAATTGCTCATTAATTATGGCCTTACTGGGCCCCCCTGCAGCTGCAGGGTCTGCTTCCTCTGTAGTTATGCATCTGGATGTGCCTCTGCCCATATTATTCAAGAAAAGCATCCATTTCCAATGAATTGGCAAGTAGTATGATGCATAAGACTGGAATGTAACAATAAATGAGCTAATAAAATATAAATAAGCTCTGAAGAATACAATGGGTTTAATCCTTACACAGGATTGGCAGTGTGGCAACAGTACGCTATATTTAATTATTGTAAAACAATGTTTTTGGTATTCCTGTTCCATTAAGACTACGGAATGCTAAGGATTTGTCCATAATGCATACCTCCCAACATGTTAAAATCACAAATCGGGAAAAAAACATTTTTAACACGCTGCACCCCGTAAATACCATGTCCATTTTACAAAATTTGGCAGGTTATAACACATTTCTGGGGGTTTTAGGATCATGTTTTATGTGTTTTTACAGTTTTGCTAGTGAAGGTGAATTGCACTTTAAGCTGCAAGTCTCATTTCTCCCAAGAGACCTGCTTATCTTAAATAGTTACAATTGTGTCTTTGCTTATCTTAATTAGTTACAAATGTATCTAAGTGCAGGCGCTGAGTATTCTGGGCTCTCTGCCAAAAAGCCTGTTATTAAATAAAGTTTCAGAAACTTTGTATCTATTTTTTGGCATCAGTGCAGGAAATCAATGAGAAACTAGGGACATTTCAGTAACAATCTGGAACTGCAGCTGAGCTGTCAAAATCAGGACTGTCCCGCGAAAAATGGGACAGTTGGGAGATATGTTTAATGTTGGAATTTAGCCCAAGCTCTAACTGAAAGTTGAATTTAGTGTATTCCTACCATAAACAGAGCGTGGCATTGTATGTTGTGGCAAAGGTTAAAATACCACTATTATTAGTTACCCAGGTCTTGCAGGCGTATGATTGGGCTGAAATTATTTTTATACATTGTGTTACTGCCTTTATTTACTTTAAGACTGTCCAAAATTTTGAAACAAAATTAAATGGTAAAATACTTGTTTTAAATAAATATTTGGATAATGATGCGGTGCCCTTTGAGAACATAACCACCATGCTCATTAGGCTTGTCGAGTTTTAGGACATAGTACTCAGAACCAGCCTTAGCAAATGTTATATGATATATTAACCATCTGCAAAGTGACCCTGAATGTGATTCCCCACCAGATTTTAGCAACTAAAGTTGCTGAATGAAAGCCTGTAAGGTCCTGCTAAAAACTACTGGCAAAAGAGATACAGAAAATATTGGCTAATCTTTAGCCACTGCTGAAATGATCTTTACATTCCAGTCATCTGTTCTGCTTACATTACAGTAAATACGTACTTGTTCTTCTAGTCAAGGGACTCAGATCTGCCTGAGAAGCAAGGTGTCAAAATGGAAAAGGACATATAAATGTGGCTTTGGATTTTATTCATCCCAAATTGCATCTCAAAATTAGGGAGGATATAGAACATTATGTCAGTTAGAGAAATGCTTTGTATAATTCAGCAACCAACTGCAAGGCAGGCGTGGTTAGAGGGACAGAACTAGGGAAGAGGCGAGTTTACCACCTTATTTTACAGGACTGGGAGTTTTTTTCTTTTTTTTTTTGGAAAATGTTTCTTCATTGAGTGTTTCAAATTTTCAAAAGAGGTAAACAAAAGGTTGGAAAGGAAAGAAGAGAAATTAAAGTGGACAGGAAAAAGATGGGCATTTCAAACATAGTGATATAGTATATCAAGAGCAATGAGGTTCATCATAAGAGAAGATCGTCTCTGTTACAGAGCTCCAGTGTCCGTTTGCAGATCAGCCAACCAGCGATCCCAAATGTTTTCAAACTATATACCCTTGTGCCAAATAAGTTAGCTTTTGCCTTGGGAGAATGTAATCTATCATTTTGATCCAGAAGCCTAGAGTTTTTTTACGAAGTGCAGGAGTTGTTGATTGCACAGTCTGTCACTGAAAGAGAGAGGTCCAAGTCTTCAATGTGGCCCAATAAACAGAATTCTGGAGTCTGGATATTAGACAGGCCCATATCCCACGGCCAATGGGCCCAGGTCGTTCTGTGAACCTCTGTATGCAATCACCATAAAATATTATTTCTACAATAGAGCTATGTAATATTGAGAACATTTTTATATCTTATGGTTGTTTGAGTGGCCCTGTGTGTCTGGTACTCTAGAAGGACCAGTCCAACATGGCTTGCAATGGGGCACTTGTGTATTGCTCATATATAAAGCTATGAATTTATGGATATTATAAGAAATATGCACAGTAAATACATTCAGACTATCACTGACAAGCACAGCCAGTGTTGCCATTAGAAATAACCAAGATGTGTACACCCATCTGACCACACCCATCCATGCCCCAAATATTACCAAACTCTATTGCCTTTCCTGACATCTTAGGCCTCCCACTTGGACTGAGCCCCTGACAGGTCCCTTATGACAGCCTTGAGCAGTATGCTGGGAGTCGAACTAAAGGGGTAGTTGCCCTTTAAAGGGCATGTAAAGTCTAAAATAGAATAAGGCTAGAAATGCTGTATTTTGTATACTACATATAAACATGAACTTACTGCACCACAAGCCTAATCAAACAAATAATTTATGCTTTCAAAGTTGGCAACAGGGGGTCAACATCTTGTAACTTAGTTAAACATCTTTGCAAGACTAAGACTGTGCACATGCTCAGTGTGGTCTGGGCTGCTTAGGGGTCGTCATAAACAAAGCTGCTTGAGTTCTGCATGGCTGGGAAGTAAGGTGGGGGCTCCCCCTGCTGTTCATAAGTATGATTGTTTCCCTGCTCAGCAGTTAGGGACCGTCTGACAATTCTTATCCACAGCAGTAAATGAAGGGAGAAGGGAGAATTTCACTGCATACAGTCAGGTCACATTTTTTAATTAAAGTATATTGGAGATAGGTTTCTTTTTTATTAAAGAAAGTAAAAATGGGATTTTATTTTTTTGCCTTTACATGCCCTTTAAGTTAACTTTAATATGTTATAGAATGACCGATTCATTTTGTCTTCATTATTTATTTTTTATAATTTTTTATTTGTTTGCCTTCTTCTTCTTCTGACTCTTTCCAGCTTTCAAATGGGGGTCACTGACACCTTCTAAAAAAACAAATGCTCTGTAAAGCTATAAATTTATTGATATTGCTACTTTTTATTACTCATCTTTCTATTTACACCGTCTCCTATTCATTTTCAAATCAATCCATGGTTGCTAGGGTAATTTGGAACCTAGCAACCAGGTTTATGCTGGACAGAGTTTTTGCAAGTCTGCAAGTGTGGGTATATTGGAGGACTGTGGCAGTTTAAATCTTCCGTTCAATGAATGGGTCAGTATTAATGTTGCCACCTCATCCCTTATATAAAAGCCACATACTCCATGACTAACTATTCATCACTTCAGGACACATTCAGTAGGCTCTGTTGGATTCTAATCAGCCATGCAATATTTTTCAAAATTTTTATATATGTGTGAATAAGAGGAGCAAATTACATATGTAATGTAGGTATTTTTTTCACATTTCAAAGCACTCTTAGCAGTCAGTGGATTGGAATCTAGTCCTGAACAGGCTAGGAGTGTTTGCTTTATCATTCTCCTCCCACACCTGTTACCTGCCTCATTACTCCTATATCTTTCAGCCAAGGAACCTTATATGAGCTTGTTAACAAAGCAATCAGCTAAAGCCTCTCTCCCCTTCAGCAGGAAAATTTACGGAACATTTATAACCAATAACCCCTTTCAGAGAGAGCCCTCCCCCAGCAGCCTTGCCTGTTGTTGAAACAAAGAAGAAAAGAGTCAGAGATAATGAACTTGCTTTTAACCTTATTTAACCACAGCTGCCTAAGCCACCTGGTGTGAAACATTCACGTACTTCTGCCTTTGACTCTATTGTACAACATTGTAAGTAAAGGGCTAAACTGGAATTTATAATTGAGTAGGCCCGGTCTGATCAAAGTTTGGGCATGTAACTCAAGATTCTTTACAAGTAGACTAAAAGTAGAATCTATGATGAGGGCTTGACGCATGCATGCTCTCTGCTTGTAGAAAGAAAAATCCAATGTCATAAAAGAAGGTTTAGCTACAAAGAACTCCAATACAATATATATCCTCAGCATTGAAATCATTGCATATGATTTCACTGGAGAGACTGTATTTATAAGTACAGGTATGGGACTTGTTATCCAGAATGCTCAGGATTTTTTTTGGGGGGGGGTTCCAGATAAGAGTCCTGTAATTTGGGACTATATACCTTAGATCTACTAAAAAATAATTTAAACATTAACTAAACCCAATAGTATTGTTTGCCTCCTATAAAGATTAATTATATCTTAGTTTTGATCAATTATCTTAGTTTTGTTTTTGTTATTACAGAGAACAGGGAAATCTTTGAATTATTTGATTAAAATTGAGATGGCTTTCCCGTAATTCAGAGCTTTATGGATCATTGTTTTTCCAGAAAATGAATCTCATGCCTGTACAGATTATCTTATTTTTATTTTCTCTTATATAGATGGCAAACTATTAGGGCTTAGCTTATTGCATGTAACCAAACAAAATAAGCTATGTTCTCACAATCTACTGCTGTATTATAAAGGCTGCATAAACCTATAATAATTTAAATCAGTTTAGCTTTTCATTTAAGCTTAGATTTTGGAAAAACTGTAGTAAAAAATAAAAACTGGTTAGCAATTGAAAAAAGTCTTTATTTCTGGTGAACGCTCTGAAAAAAACTGGAAAAAAAAGTGTTTGGAAGGTGAAAAAACCAATCCCCAAAACCATATTTTGCATAATGAAAGAAAATGTTGTTGTAAACATATTTTTACCTGCCGACCCCTAGTTCCGGCCTGTGTGAGAGAGAAACCAAGGGACAACTTTTGGACTGCTTCTAAATTAGCTGGGTCAGGGTCAAAAAGAAAAGAGCAGCACCGATAGATATATGGACCCACTAGTCCATGTGTATTTAAATATAAGCCAGGCAGGGGCGATCCTGGCCCCTCCACGGCCTGAGGCAGCAGCAGTTGCTGCTGCCCCCCCTCCGCTGGAAATTTGCTCTTAAAGTACCAGGAGCAGCATTTTTGCCTCCCCCTTGTACCTAGTGGGGCACTGCCGCCTGAGACGACAGCCTCAACTCGCCTCATTGGCAAAGCACCCCTGAAGCCAGATGAATACGTTTTGCGAGAGTAGGATCAACCTTCAGGTAAGTGCAGACGACCGCAGGGCTCTACATGGGAGAGCCTGACGGTACTTTACTATATGTGATCTAAAATTGCAGGACACAAGGCGGGGATATAGATCTTCTGCGGAAAAGAATACTTACCCGATACACGCTCGAACCACACCGCCATTGTGAGTAGTTTTTACCCTGCACCTCACCACATATTAAAAAGTTAACATCATATAGCGTATCTTTTTCCCCAGGAACGGAGGAATTCGGCTATCACATAGCGCACTGAACCTGGCTTATATTGTTCAGTGTTGTATTGTAACTGGAGTAAGTGGCACTGCATTGGTACTTCCAATAATTGGGTCCAAATTGTGAGGGTGGACACCCTTATCATAATGGTCCCAGAGTGGGAGGAAGTCCCGAAGCGGCGAAAAGACCCAAAAGTCACAAAAGGATGCGAAGTTGAACGTTGAAGTTGTTTTTTTTTTGTTTTTTTTATCCCCTGGCCACCAATGTATTTTTTTAATATTCTATAGGCCCCTGCTACCAATGTTTTTTTTAAAATATTTTTTGGGGCCCCAATTTTAACTTGTAAGGGGGGCCCTGGCGCCAATGTTTTTTTTTAGAAAAAAAATTTCGGGCCCCAATTTTTTTTACTTTTAAGGGGGGCCCTGGCGCCAATGTTTTTTAAAAAAATCTTTTTGGAGCCCCAATAGCTTTTTATAACTTGTGTGTGTGCGGGGTTAATTTTTAAGCGCTGATGTCTGTGTGGTCTTTTAACTATGATGTGGAATGGGCGGGGGCTTTGTCACCAGGGTGGGCGTGGGCCCCCGAAAATATTGTTGTATGGGGCCCCGTGATTTCGAATGGTGGCCCTGCTCCTTCATGGGAGACGTAGGCAGCATTTATTTAGAAACCACATAATCATAATTGACAGACACAAAACACGAACAAGGTGGAGAATGGCCACAGTTGCTATTTCATTATTTAACCATCATATCAATCTGAACAATAACCGCCAAGCAAAGGGGTTGTGGATGTAAAACGTTGCACTTCTGCATTAAATGTGATTACAGCAGCTCTGTGTGCCATTGAATTTCTTTTGCATTACGCATTTCTGAGGTTGCTGGACTTCCATCAGTGTGCACCGGAGCTTATATCATTTGGAGAGGATGAGGGTGTGCTGGTAGTTACTTGTATTTCTTCAATTCTGGAGTGACAAGGTCTAATATTGCTCTCCCCTCATTACTGGTTGCTGTGATACTTGACTTGTGCACTAAAGATGCCATTGGTACCACACTGGCATAGCATTATCTTCTAGCAATTTAATGGTAACAGACAGTTTATTCCAAGTTATTTGAAATACAGATTACATCCCTAGATCTCAGGCAAAATGGCATACATTCACATGTTAAACCCCTTAGGTCATCGTGTGCAAGTAATAGGGATCACTAGTAATTTGTCCATCTGCACCAGCCCCCCGGCCCTGTCATGAACATCTGAGCCAAATTCACTAATCCTGTGCCTTTTGCTCTTTCCCTTTCTTAAAGTATGAGGCTGGATTTGACACCTAAGCAGTTTAGGTTACATCTCTGACAGATGGGAATGAATGTAATGGCTGAAGGTGTTATGAGTGAAACACATAGAGGCAAATCACTCTTACTCTCTCTCTCTCAGGATGATCGATCAACATTGCTGTAGACAAATACATGTAAGTGAAAGCATAGTGTGATACCTTTCTGCCGTCTGAGAGTATTGTTCCAAAGGTAAATGAATTCAGCAAAGCAAGGGTGCACGATATCCGCAGACACAAGAAACAACATTTTGCCGTTCTAACAGGCCTGTAATTAGGCGCACAGGGAGACGCCTGCATTTTGGCTCACCCCTTTGGAGCAGTTAGAAACAAGCCAGAAATATGAAATGCAATATTTTGTATTGACTGTAAAAATTTTAATTTTACATTGACATTGTAATGGGACACACAGTGTCCAATAAAATGTCGATTATAAGAGCATCATAGATATAAATTATCTGAAGGGGCAGAAAAAGGAAATTTATGTCTGAATTTTCCTTGTACGTTAGAGAGTATTCCTTGCAACTGGTACTCTTTTCCTCCTTTTCTATTTTTTTAATTATTTAGCTGTATCTGGTTGCCAAGCGTTGCAGATTCATTTTGAGGCTACATATTGAATGTTTTCATTATTTTCATCACTGTTGTGTCCTATTTATTTTTCTAATTGCTTGGGTGGATGGGACCTTAGCAACCAGAGTTCCCATCTGAAACACAACACATTCAATAAATCAACAACCTATGAAAAAGTAAAAAGTGACCAATCTTAATGAGAAGGTTGCTTTGGTCACATTTTAGTATTACCTTTTGTTTTGGGAGAGAGCAATGTTAGTTCCTGAGTTATTTTGAAGCAGATGGTTCATTTGTAACAATAGGCACCCAAGGACATTTTTTTGTGAATCTGCCAGGAAATCTGTCATCACATTTTATTGCAGTTTTTTTTAAATAAATCATTATTCTGGGGTAAAATTTCAGAATATTTTTTGTTTTGGGTTACTACTGTCAGCATCAAATAACAAGGAGAACAAATGTTTATGAATCTTTCCATGAAAAATAATAGTCTACTGTTAGAATGTATAGCTCTGTTTTCTGTGCTGATGTAGCAACTGTGCATAAAGGGTTAGTTTTCCTTTGAATTAACTTTTTTTAGTATTATGTAGACATTGATATTCTAATGCAATTCACAATTCATCCATTTTTTATTTATGGTTTTTGTTATTTAGCTTTTTGCTCAGCAGATCTCCAGTTTGGGATTTAAGCAGCTATCTGGTTGCTATGATTCATATGGGACGTAGCAACCGGCCAGTGGTTTGAACGAGAGACAGGAATATGAACAGGAAAGGGCCTGTATAGAAAGATAAGTAATAAAAAGTAACAATAGCCATAGGGGGAAATTTACTAAAGGGCGAAGTCGCAAACTCTGGTGAAAATTCGCCAGCGTGACGTTATTTTGGCACTTCGCCGATTTACTAATGGTTGCTGGCATAATTACGCCAGTGAAGGAGATAGACTCTGGCGCAACTTCGCACTCTAACGCCTGGCGAATTTTCGCTCTGGCGAAAGAGCGTTACTACACAAATTCACTACGTTTTTGATTTTACTGACCGTTCCCTCGCCATCTCAGACCAGGCGAAGTGCAATGGAGTAGATAGGACTTACTTGAAATTTTGTTGAAAATTTTTCTAAGTCCCAAAAAACGCTGGCGTCTTTTCCTTTTTACAGGGTGATAGGCTGATCGAAACATTTTCTGCGACCCTTCCCCATAGGCTAACATTGACTTCGGTTTTAGGTAGCGAACTAGGGGGTCGAAGTTTTTTTTTTAAAGAGATTGTACTTCGACTATCGAATGGTCGAATAGTCGAACGATTTTTAGTTCGAATCGTTCGATTCAAAGTCGTAGTCGAAGGTCGAAGTAGCCAATTCAATGGTCGAAGTCGCCAAAAAAAACATTCGAAATTCAAAGTTTTTTTTATTCTATTCCTTCACTCGAACTAAGTAAATGGGCCCCTTAATCATGGAGTTTGGATCAGGATATTGTCCTGCCATGAGACTGCATAAAAAAAGGAGAGAACCTAATTAAAAAAGGGACAGTAAGGTTTGTATCTCACTCAACTCTATGTACATCTGACAAGATCCCATAGAATGACATAATAACCAGTGTTTGAAAACCAGAGCATACCAGTATCCTGCAGGGCCAATATTTGCTTCTCAATCAGACTGAAGCCCTGAGACTTTCCAAGCATGGAAATTAAGTGTAACAGTGTTGCTCCACCCAAAGGCTGTTGAACTACAACTTAACTCAAACAACTTAACTACTCCACTCAAACATATTATCATGGGTCAGAGCATACAGAGCACAGCTGGAGTCTAGAAATATCAGATATTCCTCCAGATATATAGCGCTAGCAACCTACTAAGTGCACAGGGATCCTCCAGTGAGAATCCTGCCAGTCCTATATATGTGCATTTTATTTATATAGTGAATAAAGTACCCCCTCTTGTAAATTATAAGGATATTATAAGTGACCGAGGAGTTTCATGACCATATAAAAACACAAGGCTGAAGGCCTTTTAATTTCCTCAACAGGGGGTAAATTCTCCGTTTCCGTTACGGACACGCGGTGTCAAATTCGGACGTGCAGCATCAAATTTGAACGCGCTGTGTCAAATTCGGCGGCCGGGGGCCACTGTTATAGATGACACGTTCTGACGTCAGAACGTGCCGTTTATAAGGATAGAATTTACAGTCTGGTCCCATAGGGAAATGACCAGACTGTAGATTATATAGTAATACATGTGCACACAATGCTGAAATATAGAACAATGCATTAATAAATACAATAGGCAGTTATATTTAAGAGTAAGCATTATGTGTTAAAGAGACTAGAGAAAAGAAGCCCCTGTCCCTAGAGCTTACAATCTAAATGGACAGAGTAATCTCTGTGCAATAGTAAAATGACTGACATAGTGCTTGTAAGCAGGATTATTATTGGGGAGTCTGTTTGCTTCTGAGTTTCCCTATATGACAGTTCTAATGTTTTATAGAAGGTTAAAATTCCCTATGGAGATGGACCTCTATCTTTGCGTCTGGATATATTATGGGACCTATTGAGGGCAATGCAGGGAAATTACATTTAACTTACTTAGTGATATGCAATTTAGAGCTACATTTTTGGATCACATTGAAAATGTAATGTGTTTATTGTTTTATTTTCCAAAGGCTTTTTTTTTCATTATTGCTATAATTATTCATTATTACTATAATTAAACTATATGTGGTTGCCAGGGTTAGTGACCTTAGCAACAGATTCAAAGGTTGGTTACATTATCTATGCTTCTGTTTTGACACTCCCAGTGTCACGTTTCACAAGTGAGCCAAGCAACCAGATTGCAGTTTACATAGAGAGAAGCAAATAGAGACCAGTTGGAAAAGATATAAGAGTGTTGCTCACATCCTGACAACTGAATTTTTTAAATTCCCCTTAAAAAACTGAGAACACTGAGAAATGAAAATGAAAATTCAGGAATCAATGTGCAAGGGTTAGCTTCCCCTTTACTAATATGAGAGCGGGAACAACATAAAATAGCAAATATTTTTATGTTTATGGTTTAGCTTTTGCATTAAAGCATTTTTTATTTCAGCAGGTGATGGTCTGTCTATTTGGCATGCAACATAATATTGTGACATGTGGCTTCTTTCCTTGGCTAGAAAATCATAACGTGGTGACATTTTATGGAAGAGCTGTTAATCCCTGTAACTAGAAACATCCTTGGCCAGGCAGAAAGGAACTTAAAGGCATAGCAACATTGCAACTGATTTCTAAGTTCACTGGTCCCTAAAACCTGGGGGTATATTTATCAAAGAATGAAGAATCCGTTAAAAATCCATTTCTATGGGATTTTTAAAGGCGTATTTATCATTGATAAGAACTACTAAAATGCGAAGTGGCGTCCAGGGCGCTGAACCCTGGCGAATCAAAGCGAAGATGCGCTAGCGTTCAATTATGCCCAGTGCAACTTCGTTAGAGGTCTTTGCTCAGGCTAATTTGCATACGGCGAGAAATTATTAAGTTGAATGGACGTATATGTTGCGGCAAATACTTTACATTACACAAGCCCAGGGAACCTTAATAAAGACAATAGAGTTGTTATAATGCCCTACACATGAGCCCACTGTATAGTTTATGTTCCATATGTTAGAAAATGTATGGGGGAACCCATTTACCCAAAAAGAATTCAAGGACTTTTGCAGGCTATCACTCTGACAAAAGGAAAAGACGCCAGCGATCCCCGCATCATAGTGAATTTGTGGAGTATCATCCATTCACCAGAGCGAAAATTCGCCTGGCGATAGAGTGAAAATGACCGCTAGCGTCTGTCTCTTTCAATAGCGAAGTTAAGCCTGCTCCAGTCAGTAAATCGGTGAAGTGCCTGAAAGCGGTAACGCTAGCGAATCGTCGCCAATGTTAGTCACTTTGCCCTTTAGTAAACCTGCCCCCTGGAGCTGCCATGTTTAATATAGTGTTAGCTGCATTTAGTAGCTCTATATTCATAAGGGGCGGAAAGGGGGAGGTGTGTGTAATTTAGGGAGTCAGTGTCGGACTGGGATGCCAAGGGCCCACTCTCCAAACTATTTCTCCTCTTCCTCTCCTCACTTAACTTTTATTCTCATAGTCTCTTTTCTGTCTATTCTATAATCTATTGTTCTATCTATTTAGCCTCTTTGTTTCCATTCAGAAGTAGGTAAGGATCATGAAAAAGGCCATAAAAAAAAAGGCTATAAACTAAGTGGGACAATGCGATCTGGAAACATTTGGCAGTGTCCAGCTTATACTTGGAGTAAAAACATCTATAAATTGTATTGCAAATTTAAAGACACAAAGAACATGATATCATATTAAACAGAAATTTATGTTGGAAATATTCGCCCAGTTTGAAACACCCTTTTTCAACATGATATCAATAAATAGGGCTTGTGGTGAACATACGTTTTTATTTTTAATATTTCATGCACTAAACAATATATTAAAACCAACTTTCTGGTTCTACTTAGTTACTGTTTGAGGAGGAGTAGTTAACAGTCCACAGAGCTGCTGTATAATGAGCTGCCCCTTATCTTATAACATAACAATTAAATAAAGTCCTATTTATTGTGCTGATGTTGAGCAAAGATGCGTATAACTGCATATAGCACCTTTTTGAAATTGAAGAATAAAAGTGTCCATATAATTAAGATGTTTCACTTTTATTGTAAAGGGGACTGTAGCTCAATCCAAACACTGATTTTTGCCACAAATCTGCCATTTATTAATAATCCTCCTCAGAAATCTGTTCTCAGCCTCCGTATTTGGCAATGTTATTGCGTTATAACGATAAACAGTGGTATTTAAGGAAAATGGGCCAAAATGATGATGTCAAATCCAGGAAATGCATCCATTGAAATGCATTAGAACATGAAAGGACTGTCCAAATAAATAAATAAATAAAAACCCCATAAAAAAGTCCAGGAAAACGGGAACTTAAAATCTGGGTTTGACTGTATTTCTAATACTTTTTTACTTGCTATTAATGTATTGTAAGAAATGCAATTACCTGTTTATGCAATACATTCTAATTCTATGCCAGCTGTCTACCCCTTTTTGAAACTGGGGGAAAGTGTTACTAGTTTCCCACCACAGTGATGTTTCTGGTACATCAAGTAGAGGAAGAACAGTGGAGGAGTTGATTCTTGGCCTGTGTTTCTCCCCCATGGGGGATCTGCTATGTCTGGCACTGGTCTTAGGGTGTTGACACATGGGGCTTCATCACCTAGCGGAAAAGCTCCTTTCCATTGGGCAATGAAGTGCCGGACAATACTTGTCCCTTCACGTTATTCTGGGTAATCAATTAAAAATGCCAGCCGATTGCCACGTGTAATGTGTTTTACATGCGCTAATTCCAACTGATGTGAAGGGGCAGGTATTGTTGGGTGCTTCACTGTCTGCAGGAGAGAAGATTTCCCTGCGGCTGATAAAGCTCCTGCGAATGGTGCATGCCTTGGATTGCCACAAACCACTCTTGACACCAGAAGTCACAATCACTGCTACCTTCCATACAAGTTTCACTGCTTCTGCAGTTCCCTTGACTTTCCCTACTAGTCACTGATGTAGGAACTGAGAGAGCAGTGATAACAGTCACTGCTATGGGTGCATTGTGTCTCACAGTGCACCCATAGCCATTCCTGTTAGTACAGGTATGGGATCAGTTATCCGGAAACCCATTATTCTGAATTACGGAAAGGTTGTCTCCCATAAATTTCATTCTAATCAAATAATTCAAATTTTTAAAAATGATTTCCCTTTTTCTCTGTAATAATAAAACAGTACCTTGTACTTAATCCAAACTAAGAATTAATTATCTTTATTGGAAGCAAAACCAGCTTATTGGGGTTATTTAATGTTTACATGATTTCCTAGTAGACTTAAAGGATAATTTGACCCTAAAGTTAAATAACCTCTATCCCCCTACCCTACATAGACCGCCCTACCTCCTCCCCCAGCCTGTGTTACCCCGGGCAAATGCCCCTAACGTTTTACTTACCCCTCGGTGCCGATCCAGGTATCGGAGTTCACGGGGGTGCCATCTTCAGCCGCTTCGGTTATCTTGGTAATGAGACTGACGCTTCTACAACTGCGCATGCACTGCCATGCCGGTCTCATTCCAAAGATTTCCGAAGAGAAGAAGGTGGCGCCCGTGAACACTGATGCCTGAATCTGCACCAAGGGGTAAGTAAAACGTTGTGGGCATTTGCCCGGGGTAACACTTAGGCTGGGGGAGGGGGTTCTATGTAGGGTAGGGGTTTTTAACTTTAGGGTTGAATTCTCTTTTAAGGTATGAGATCCAAATTACAGAAAGATCCATTATCCGGAAAACCCCAGGTCCCGAGCATTCTGAGTAACAGGTCCCATACCCGTAGTTCTATCTTCTTATGAAGTAAGCTTTATAACATTATAGTTCACTGCTGCTTTTCTAGTATGTGGAAACGTGGCCCATACACTGAAGACATATATCCTCTCTTAAATCAGCTCTTAAGGTGGCCATAGATCTTTCCCTGATATGCCACTAACGGGCATGGCTATATCGATGGTAATCGATATAAGATCAGATTACAATGAGAGCACAATGGGCTCCGGCGGGACAGTCGGGACAAAACCAAACCTGTCCGATCGACCAAACAACCGATATCCGCTGGACGAAAAATGTCGGGACTCTCCACACACGGTCCGAAAATCATACGAATACTCGATTCGTACGATAGGATCTTTGTGTCTATGGTCACCTTTAGTCTTTTTAAAAACACAAAACACAGAAAATACTATTAGAAGTAAAACTATTCTAAAATAAAATAAAAAAAGATCTGTACGCCTTATAGGAACACCTGTGCAGTTTAATTTGCCTGTCACTAAAGCAGGTGTACTCCAGGGCGCCTCGGGTGCTATTGGCCCAGTCTGTTGACCACATTGTTTAAAACACATTGCGGTGTTGGTCCCTGGCAATAAAGGCTCTGAATGTCACTTTCTATATTCAGAATGGCTTACATAAGGTGTCCTTTGTGTGTTTATATTTTGTAGCTATTTCTAAGAACCATGTCGTTGGGTCCATTATTCATTGTTTTCTTTGCCTTCATTGTGAGATGAAAAGGTCTTTGTGTGCAAATGAATAATGAAGCTGTGAGGTGAGCGGCGTATTCTGCTAATTCACTGCCCTTAATCTTGTGTGCACAATCCTAGCTGTGCATTATAAATGATATCATAGTTTCTTTTCCAAAGAAAACATGTAGTGACAATTACATGTATTTATGGACATGTGTTTTATCAATAAACTGCCTCAATATAGGAACGGTTTCTGTGATGTAAGTAATGATAAGCTTGTGTATATGTATGGTATATGTATGGTTCTTCCTTTCAGCAGCTTTGTTATGCTTTATGTCAGAGATTCTAGACATGTTAAATTTGAATGTTCACACAAGATTGGCAAGACTAATGTTCTTCTATATGTGAATGACAGAGCAGGGTTCACTTAAAGAGGTCCTATGCTATCCTAACATCTGCAATTCTAAGAAACTTTGCTGTACATTCATGAGTAATTTCAGTTGTTTTAAAGTCATTGCGAATGTAATTTCTACCGAAACTAGTATTCTTTTTTCTGTGTCTGACTATTAAAACAGGAGTCAGTTCTCCAACAAGTCTTTTCATCAGCAGGCTTGCAGCATTATTTCAGGAGTCAGAGCCAGGAGTGCAGAAAATGTAAACACGCTGACCGATACTGCCTTCAATACCATGTGCAAACGCCTTTAAAATCATCCAAGGCTGAAATGATTAAAATGTATACATAATCAAACAGGACCATACACTAAACTCTCTGATGATTTATTCACCTATAAGGGTCAGGGCACATGCTCAGGTTCGGGGAGATTAGTCGCCCGGCGACAAATCTCCTCTTTGGGGCGACTAATCTCCCCGAACTGCCTCCCTCTGGCTAGAATGTAAATCGCTGGCGGTATGGCACTCGGAGCGATTTGTTTTACGAAGTTGCCCGAAGTTTCCTCGTGAGGCATCGTGAGTGCCATTCTGCTGGCGATTTACAGTCTAGCCGGCGGGAGGCAGTTCAGGGAGATTAGTCGCCCCAAAAAAGAGGTGATTTCCCTGACCCTTAGTCCTTCCAGGGGAAGAGCGTGTGCCCTGACCCTTAGTCCTTCCATCGGATGTGAGGGCATCCATCAGATTTAGAAGAAAGGAGGAAAGGTTTGTTTTTATAGAGAGAGCTGTGATGTGTAATTCTCTTCCCAGGGCTAGTAGATACTGTACATTAGATAGCTTTAAGAAATGGTTAGTCTAGGGCCACATGTAGCAGATATTGGCCAATGGAGAAATACAGGCCAAGAATCCACTCCTCCACTGCTGCTCTGCTGCCACCCGAATATATATCCTTGACTAGGGTGCAATCAAATGCGGCGCATTTGGTGTGTCTATTCCAGAGCTGAAATGTGTTGAGGAAATCTAATAACCGAGCACCAGTGGCAAAGCCAAGAAACGTAGGCCAAGAACTGGTACAAGTGGCTCTAGCCTAAGATGCCTTTTTAGAAAGTGAGAATCTATAACATTAGTGTAATTCCCTTTTAGTGCAAAGTTGATCCAGAGACAGTTGTTCTGCTGAAGTTAGGAAGAAATTACCCCCCTCCCACATTACCACTAAGGACTCTTACAGACGAGCGTTGTTAGCTGCGCTCCCCTGCGTTCCGGTTTCATGTGTTCAGCCGCAGGGGAGAGCAGGAGTAGACGCACTAAATTCTTTTCAATGTGTACTCACACAGAGGAATGTAAGCGCCGAACGCAGGTTAGGAAGCAGCATGTTGCATTTTTCCTGCATTCAGCGCTTACATGCGTCTGTGTGAGTACAGCCACATTTAAAAGAATTTAGTGCGTCTACTCCTGTGCTCCCCCCAGCTGAACGCATGAAACCGGAACGCAGGGGAGTGCAGCCAAAAATGCTCGTCTGTAAGAGCCCTTTAGCTGGCCATACTTTGGCAAGATTGCTAAACAAGTGGACCTGAGACCAATTTAGCTATACATGTGCATGGCCAAATTGGGCTATTTCAATTCGTGTCCCTAGGACCAACAATCAGATCATTCACTGGGGTCAAAGGACAAGAACAGCATCAATGTGCTGGGGTTGTTCTCATCCAATAGACTTTTTAAATCTGCCTGATTGATCTCTGGTCAGATATTGATTAGACAGGTGCTTTGGTGGGCCCCATACATGGGCCAATTAGCTGCTGTCTTGAGGAACCAAGTCAGCAGCTTTTATCCACCCCTTTATGGGCATTTTGTGGCAAAATAGAGAGGAAGCCTGGTGCACCACGTGAAATGCATAGAGAAATTAATATTGTGGACTGAACATTTGTTCAATGCTGTTTTAATTTTGAATCTTGTGAGTATACCCAGTTGGGGGCTCTTTTACCAACTATTAAAAGCTATACTTCACTATATGGCGTTCCTATCTTTGTTTTATCCAAGGTTGTTACATTGAACTGATTGTGTTTGGCCTATATACCTCTTGAATCTGGTGAGTAAGTATTCTCTCCAGAGAGGTTTCTTATTACCTTTGTTAGTGGGGTTATCATACTGACACGGTGGATGTGTTTTTTGCGCTTCCCCACAGAATATATTTTCAAAATGGTTGCTCACCGCATTAAAACTGAACACATATGAAATCCATAGCCTGCATGGCTAATTAGCAATTCATTTAGATGCATGCTGCATAGCTGCACATAAATCTGTTCAGTCTGCAGCATGCATGTAAGGGCTCTTACACACGGGCGGTTTATCCTGCGCTCCCCTGCATTGCGCTTTCTTCTGTTCAGCCGCAGGGGAGCGCAGGAGTAGACACACTCAATTATTGTGAAGGGGGCTGTACTCACACAGACACATGTAAGCACCAAACGCAGGTGGGACGCAGCATGTTGTATTTCACCTGTGTTCAGCGCATACATGCGTCTGTGTGAGTACTGCCCCCTTCACAATAATTGAGTGTGTCTACTCCTGCGCTCCCCTGCGGCTGAACGGAAATAAGCACAACACAAGGGAGCACAGGAAAAATTACCCGTGTGTAAGAGCCCTAAATGAATTGCTAATTAGCCATGCAGGCTGTGGATTCCATATGTGTTCGGTTTTAAGGGGTGAGTTGGCAACCCTAATTTTCAAGCACATAAATAAATGCTGCTTTTGTCATAATTATGTATATGCATTAATATAGAACAGTCAAGGCAAACATTATTGCAGTTTCTGGTCAGATCATAAAACCTTTATTTTACAGGTATGGGGAATATTTCCCTACTTTTGTACTAGCTAGGTGCTGGGTATATGAATTTGATAATCCAATTCCCACCCTCTCCCTGCAAACTCCTTTGTTCTAGTAAGACAGAGACACCACACCTTGAATAGCTACTTAGAAAGGACATTGGATCTTCAGTTTGACATGAAGCCTCAAACAAGAGCCCGGGGAACACAGGTGCTCAAAATTCTTTTTACACATGTTTTATCCATGTAAAAACAAACAGGCCAATCTGAAGTCTCTATTCACCAGTCCTATTGTTGTAGACCATAATCCACTCCTTACCTTTGAGGTTACTGGGCCTCAGGTCTTAACCTTGGGCAGCCAAAAGAAACACAGGTGGTCAGGTGAGAGTCTTTCTTAGTACTTTTGCTTTTCCACTAATGGAGAAGTAAAATTTACTATTTTCTGTGTAAAAGTGGCTGTATATCTCTCAGGGAGTCGGTACGTGAGGGTTAACTTGGTTGTCTTCCATTGTGAAGGCGTCATCGCTTATGCAGCCCAGGTGTATTTGTGTAACAGGACTGCACATGTTGATCTGAATTTCCCATAACCTGTCATGTTTACCTATATCTTATAGTACTTATGGGTAAGTGTCAAGCTCTACACCGAACACAAAAAATGTCTTCAAGAGTTATTACCCTAGAACAATGTGTTTCTAGTACTCGTTCATACATTGTTTCCTCGCCTATTTATCACCAGGCATTAAAACATTGTTGCCTTTTCTGCAAGTTCTGAGCTTGGGATGCAAATGTTGGGGGAACCTTTCATCTGTCAAACAGCTCACATGCCACCTGCAAAACTCATTTTATTCATAAAGGCGTTTTTTTTGCTGTGGAGTTTGTTCGCTTTCCCCCTTCCCTTCTTTAAAGGGCATGTAAAGTCTAAAATAGAATAAGGCTTGAAATGCTGTATTTTGTATACTAAATATAAACATAAACTTACTGCACCATAAGCCTAATCAAACAAATAATTTATGCTTTCAAAGTTGGCTACAGGGGGTCACCATCTTGTAACTTTGTTAAACATCTTTGCAAGACTAAGACTGTGCACATGCTCAGTGTGGTCTGGGCTGCTTAGGGATCATCATAAACAAAGCTGCTTGAGTTCTGCATGGCTGGGAAGTAAGGCAGGGGCTCCCCCTGCTGTTCATAAGTGTGATTGTTTCCCTGCTCAGCAGTTAGGGACCATCTGACAATTCCTATCCACAGCAGTAAATGAAGGGAGAATTTCACTGCATACAGTCATGTTTCTTATAAAAACGGTACACATTTTTTAATTAAAGTATATTGGAGATAGGGTTCTTTTTCATTAAAGAAAGTAAAAATGGGATTTTATTTTTGTTGCCTTTACATGCCCTTTAAAGGGGGTTGTTCACCTTTAAATTAACATTTAGTATAATGTAGAGAGTGATATTCTGAGACAATTTGCAATTGCGTTTACATTTTTGTGTTTTTTGAGTTATTTAGCTTTTTATTCAGCAGCTTTCAAGTTTGCAATTTCAGCAATCTGGTTGCTAGTGTCCAAATTACCCTAGCAACCATATATTGATTTGAATATGAGGAATATGAACAGGAGAAGGCTTCAATGATGAGTAATAGAAAGTAGCTATAATAATACATTTGCAGCTTTTTAGATGGGGTCAGAGACCCCCCATTGAAAGCTGGAAAGAGTCAGAAGAAAAAGGTGAATAATTCAAAAACTATAAAAAAGTCAGTTGCTTAGGACTACAAGTTAGAACCATCCCTTTGAATATGAGAAAAAAATGCTGTTATTTTTAAAATGTATTTTAAAAAGTAGCATCTTCCCCCAAATCCAATTTTTTAACTTTCAAATGTTTATGATGTTTACCAGGAAACAGCAAACACCACATAAATGTGGTAAAGATATACGTATCTGGGTGACATCACATAACCGTAAAGAATAATCACATCTCAATGGGATGTTTTGGCCCCATAAGGTTTTTATAAGGTTTCCTCGTGAGGCAACTTCGGAAAATGAAGCGCACCGATTGCCATCCTACCGGCGATTTACATTCTAGCCGACAGGGGGCGTTCGGGGAGATTAGTCGCCCCAAAGAAGAGGAGATTTGTCTTTGGGCGACTAATCTCCCCGAATCTGAGCGTGTGTCTCTGCCCTTAGAGTCTGCATCTGAATTAGTGAGCTGCCAGACTGAAACACCGGAGATAAGGATATTAAACTTTAAACTTAGATTTTGGAAAAACTGTAAAAAATAAAAAATGGAAAGTAATTGGGAAAATGTCTTTATTTCTGGTAAACTATCTGAAACCAACTGAACTGAAAAAGTGTTGGCAGCTGAACAACCCGTTTAATGGCAATAACATTTTCATATAATGTTGACTTGCATTCAACATACGGCAACATGTATGCAGTGTTAGTACAGAGGTTTCATTTGTAACATATATATGTGTATGCTTAAAAAATGAGAATACCTGCACTCTGTGTGAGCAGGTGCTAACCTACTAACAGATTCGGAAATTCCCTGTTGTTTGTTGAAGTGTGATTTTAAAAACATTTTTCAGATAAAAGCAAGTTCTTTTTTTCTGTTCTGAAACAGGTGTTGTGTTTGTGTCTGTTAAAAAAATACAATATCCTTTCTGCTGTAAAGAAAAAGTTTGAAAATAAACAATGGTAACGTTCTGTTTTCAACGGCACTATTTTCATAAAATGTATTGCTTATCATAGGGTTAAAAAAAGATGTACGCTATAGAAGAGAGTTAAATGGCTCACTATGAGCAGTATAAGGTATAGCTAAAGGGTTGGGGCAGATTCGGGAAGAAGAATCGACTGCGCTAATGCACTCGCGGCGCTTTGATTTCCGAAGTCGCCCGAAGTTGACTCACGAGGAAACTTCGGGCGACTTCGGAAATCGAAACGCCGCAAGTGCATTAGCACAGGTGATTTTTCATTCAAGCAGCTGGAAGGCAGTTCGGGGAGATTGTCGCCCCGCAGAAGAGACGAGTAGTCACCAGGCGACTAAATCTCCCCGAATCTGCCCGTCTGCCCCAACCCTAAAGCTGATGGAGATGAATGGGTGTTTCATGGAATAATAGAACGCTAGAGGGATAATTTAAAGGGCAGTGCAAGTACCACAATGCTCAGCAACCATTGTCTGGACTGAGATTAAAAACAGGCTCTGGAAATTCAGTACACAGAGGCCCAAACAGCCCCACCACCTCCACAGACTCCATAAATAGTCACTGTATTTGGAATTTTAAAGTAGCCCCTTTGGCATATGCCAAAACCTGTGAGTACCGCTTACAGACCGCACACTTTGCACTTGCCCACTGCTTGAAGATGTCCATGTACAGCCCCACTAGTATACAGCACAATATATTAACCATATAGGCACCTGAGGGAAACCCCTCCCAAGGCACAAACCCTGTAGTGCCTATATGGTAAATATGTCCCTATACCTCAATTTTTAGAATGCAATGTCTACAACTGTTTAACCCACTTTCTCTCTACTAGCTCTTTGTTTGACCCACTTCAATCTGACTTTTGTCCACTACGTTTAACTGAAACTGCACTATCCAAAGTCTCCAATGGTCTCCTGTCTGCTCAATCTAAAGGACCGTTTTCCATATTAATACTATTCAACCTCTGCTGTTTTTGACACTGTGGATGATCAGCTCTTCTATCATTTCCTTTCCTCCCTTGACATACAGGGTACAGCACTCTCCTGTCTAAACATTCTTTCTATGTCTCTTTCTAGATGAAACCTCCTCACCAATGCAAAAGGAAAGACATGTACAGGACATTCTATGGGGCAGATTCACTAAAGGGCACCAATTTGCCAGTGTTACTGCCTGCAGGGACTTGGCAAATTTACTAAAGGGCGCAGGTGCCAACAAAGAGGTGCTAGTGATCATTCGCACTCTATCGCCAAGTAATCTGTTACTTACATCATATTCTGTGAGTGGAAAATCATCAGAGTGCCTGCAAAAGTCCTAATATTTTTTTTCGGGGTAACCAGTTTACCCCATACATTATCTAACATATGGAACATAAACTATACAGTGGGCTCATGTGTAGGACATTATAACAACTCTATTGTCTTTATTAAGGTTCCCTGGACATGTGTAATTAACAGTAGATATATATAACTTAAAGACGTCCATTGAACTTCAAATTTCTCGCCTTATGCAAATTAGTATGAGCGCAAGACCTCTAGCGAATTTGCGCCAGGCAGAAATGAACGCAAGCGCATCTTTGCTTTAAATTGCTTTTTAGTGCATTAGCATTGTCTGAGCGAAGTTTCGTCTGGCAAAGTCTAGCGATGGGTGCGAATTGGTCACTGCCGACTTTTTGCCTTTTAATCTTTCCCTATGTATGGGAAATGCACTTACCAAAAGAGGTGAAGATGGTGAGCTACAGTGAACTATTTTTCCTGCGGTGGTCCTGGGAAGTATTTTTTCTGGGACTTGGTGGTTGAGTAAAAGCCCAATGGTGGTCTAACTACATGTTTTACTTCTTTCAGTAGAGTACATTGTAAAGGGGTACACATATGAGGCAAACTGGGGGGGTACAGTGTAAATAAAGGGCACCATATAGGTAAGATTCAGGTAAGTACTGACAGAACTCCTATGTTATTGCCATCTGTAGATTATAAAGCATTATGGACTCCCAATTAACATTTCTATGACTACCAGGCCTTGTATTTTATTTGCTCATGGAAAGTTTTTTAAAAACCTTATAAATTAAAGTAAGTTGTACATTAGCCTTTATATTTTTTTCAGTACATAACAGTACTTGTGGTATATATTGAAAAGGGGAGTAGGCACTCCAAAAATCACATTGGTTACCAAAAATGTATATTAAAAATAAAAATCTTAATCACCTTATGTGTTTCATGCTCCAACAGCCTATGACTAAGTGCTCTTGGAGCACGAAACGCGTTCCACTTTTGGTGAGTTACTGTTGTTTTTTCTACTAATGTACTGTGAATAACATATTATTATATATGGATTTGAACAGTACTTGTGGCTCTCGTATTATGTGTCAGTAACAGATAAGTAGGTAAAGGTTTCCATGAGTCAACTTGCTTTCATGTCGTCTGCACTGTGCTGTAGCAGGTGCAAATTTCTAGCAACTCGTTTAGTAATTCATAGCACTCAGGGAATGTTGCCCTTCAAAAGTGCTTGTATTTGTGAAAACAAAAAACACATACAATTCTGTATATTCTATCATGTACATTGTAGCACTTACAGATTAGATAAAAAAAGAAAATGTTCAACATAAACAGCTGAAAGGCAGCATAGACACAATGAGATGATGTGTTATGGAAAAATGCACTTCTGGGAAAAATACCCCTATTAAAAGATCATATGTTTTAAGCACCTTTTTTTCTGGGTGGCAGAATTAAAGGAACAGTTCAGTGTAAAAATTAAAACTCTAGTGAACCCTCAGCAAACCTGAATGAAAAAAAAATTATGTAAATAATGGTTGATTTGGGGTTTTCCCTACTTTAACGTTACAGAAATGTTACATTTGTATTAAAAAGAAAAAAACAATATATATATATATATATATATATATATATATATATATATATATATATATATATATATATGTATATATATATACACACAAACGAAAATAGTAGCGCACTCCTGGGATTTCTTCAATAAAAAATTAGTTTATTTTGTCATAATTCCAGTAATCAACGTGTCGGCTCGTGTCCAGAGCCTTTATCAAGATTGGCTCTGGACACGAGCCGAAACGTTGATTACTGGAATTATGACAAAATAAACTAATTTTTTATTGAAGAAATCCCAGGAGTGCGCTACTATTTTCGTTTGTATCTACTGTTCCCCAGGAGCAGCACCCGGGTGTGTATGAGAGGAACTGCCAAGAGGAGTGCGGATCATTGAGACTGTATATATATATATTCTTCTTATATGTGTTATGGTGCAATGGGTTTACTTCCTTTTTCATAGGGGTAGGTAAAGTGGAATGAAGTAATGGAGTAGTAGTAATGTAGTAGTGGAGTAATGGAGAATGTGGCAAAGGAACATTTAGGGTTTCTAAAATGTCCGATATCTTTGATAGTATAAACGAAGAGCTTAATTATGTTTTTCTCTCATTTAGCCAAAAGCCCCTTGGCAGATTTTAAAGAACACATTTGGAAAGTAAGAGTAAGTACCAAAAAGGGGAGTACAACGGATATATCATAAAATAATACACAAAAGCCATGAATATCTTGTAAATGATATCCTTATAAACGGTGAGTTCTGATGTCATTTCTGTCACATGACTCACTGAAACGTGTGTATTATAATGAATAGAGTATGTATTATAATAAATGTATGTATTATAATAAATTAAGTACCCCCAGTTGCAAAATATGAGGATATTAGAAGTTACCTCGGAGTTTCATGACCTGTATGAAAATATTTTTATATGGTCATGAAACTCTTCAACTTATAATATCCTTATATTTTACAAGAGATAGGGGGTAATTTATTCACCATATAGTATATAACAAAGGATTACATTCATATTATTGTTACATATTTTTTTCAGCATTCATTTAAGGCTTTACTGTTTAGCTGAAACTTTTTTTACTGAAATTCTAATTGTTTCATTACCTGCTATTAACAATGCCTGGGAAAAAACATGATTTTAGCATTTGTGAGTGAAGAAAAGGGAGTGATATCTGCATGTTATGTTCCACTAGACAAGGACACTGGTGCATTCCTCCCAAGTTCAGACAATCGAGCCTATTGAACAGAACGCAGAGCATGGGCAAATGTGTCAATGGCTCTCTTGTTTGTTATCTCTGGCAATTAAAACATTTTAGTATATTTCCCAAGTGTGAAAGGGGGTGGGAGGAAGCCTAGTGAGCCTTATCAGGACTTTACTTGCTTTACTCTAAAAAAAAAAAAGCTTAAATGCGATAAGAAAAATATTTTTAAGAACATTGAAGCAAACATTTTCATTTTTATATACAATCCCAAAGGCTTATAGCACACAGGTGTTTGGATTACTGACTCAAGCAGAACCTCATTGACCAAAATGCCTGCCCCTGTCAGTGGCTGCTTCATCTATAAGTCTGGCATTTTAGACAGAACATTGCCCATTAAAGTCAGTGGGAAGTAGTTTCTGGTGGGGAAAGACTTTTTGCTGGCTTCCATTCTACATGTGAGGACAATGGCAATAATGTATATGTAGATTTATAGCCATACCAGAGGAATCCAAAAAGTAAGAAGAGGAAACAAATTTAATTTACTGGACCTTGTATGGCAGCCTCCTTTGCAACAAATTAGGTCATTCATGTGTATTATACTATTATGTATTATAGTTTCCAAAGCAAATATACGATCAGCTTTGCAGACATTATATATACAGGTATGGGATCCGTTATCCAGAATGCTTGGGACCTGGGTTTTCTCTTTGGAATAGCCTTTGCCAGTCTCTACAATCTAACCACCTGCTTTCTGATAGACATAATATCACTAACTTTAAGATGGGAGACACCAAACTTAAACTTGAGTCAGACCCAAGTGATACTCAAGACTACAGACCTGTGCTGCTCCCTTCCGATTATAATAGGATTACATCAAGATGAAGGGGGCAGTCAAAATAACCACATCTGTAAAAAAAAGCACAAACTCACATTTGTAAATACTGCTACCTGCTGTTTGATTGGCCCCTAACACTTTCAGGGCCTTTGCTTCCATTATAATTCACCACTGCAGCTGAATTTTCTGTGGATTTCACCAGTTGTGTTTATTTACAGATGTTGAGGTTACTACAGATATCAGGTCTTGCATCTGGGGATATTCACCTAGTGTCATAACACCTAGCTCAAAGTTTGCACTTTGTTGACCACATATTTTCAAAACAAGAAATAAAAAGGAAAAAACGTTGTATGAGACAATAGTATCTGTATTTGCATGACCAGCTTTGACAATTTGTTACTAAAATATTTTACTCTCACATCCAGTAGGTATACAATGAATTTTGTTAATAAATAATTCTGTGAACCATTTTTTGTATAATGAACATTTTTGTCAACGCACAATGTATTCTGTAATTACAACTTGTGTTCATGGGATTCATTTTGTGCTCAGAAATAATTTGGGACACTATAATATATTTTGTCATAAAGATTATTATTTTGTATTTCAGTGTTACATCTTTTAGCATAGGAAAAAACGTGTGTTCCAGAGAAGTAAATTCACAATGCCATATACAAGGATTATTGGTTTATTGGGTGGTGTTTGTAGATAAAGTACTGTGTAACACAAAATACATTTTGTAAAGCTAAAATGTGTCTACTTTATATGCTGCTGACAAAATAAATTTTTTTAACCACAACTTACATTCCATGGCCACAGAATGAATTAAGTTGGCATCAAATTATTTCTGTAAGCACAAAAATCATTTTGTACTTGTTATCAACTAAGATTTGTGAGCACAATTTGTATTTTTGCCAGGACACATTAAATCCTGTTGACACAAGGTTCATTTTGCAATCACAAAAATAATGTTGTGAGTATTTTATGTATATAATTTTCTTTTCCTCAGATTGTTCTCATTGTGTAAGCCTAGGGCCACACGGACAGAAAACCATTAGCTCAGAAATGCTAAGAGAAGAATGTGGAGATTAATTTTACAAATTTTTGGTTAAAAATAATACCAGTACAGCTCTAACACCACATAGTGCTGAATCAAGTTTCACTGCTCGCATTGTGATGAACCGAAGCATTGATAAATACAGGAAATAAATCTGCCAGTTTTACTTGCTACCTTTATTAGACAAAAATAGAATTCACGCTGTTAGGAATTTTTTAAAAATCTGCCCATATTTTCCATGTAATATTGAATTTTCAGATTAAAAATCATTCGGATGAAAAATATAGGGTTTATTCGACAATTGAAATTCCATGTCTGACTCAAGTACAATTATGATGATGGGTCTGACTGGGTATGAAAAAGTGCTGGCTGCTCAGGCACAGACAGCAATGTGCTAAATAGGCAGATAATGCTGATATTGTAAGTAAACAAATTCAGATGCCATATCCAGGCTGAAGGTTTGACATGTACATATGGCTTATTAATCCTCTGGAAACTTCTCCGCTGACTCAGAATACTTGAATGCACTTCAGAGTTGAAATGTTTACATTCTTGCTTTTTTAACTGACGCTTGATGCTTTCCCTAATTCTCTATCCCAAACAGACACTACCTTTTCTGCATGGATTAGGGTTTATTCTTGTCTGTGTTTAGCAAGATGGCCCCGGCTTTAGGAGAGGCCATGTGGAAATGCAGCAGAGGTCACTTTGAGTCGTTACTCGTATAAACACAAGTATTAATTGTCTTACTATTTGCAGGTTTTATATCCATTACAGGATTGCACCAGCACGGGGCTGCAGTTTGATTAATTGACCTGTTGTTAAAGATATGTAAACGCTTGTTGGAGAACAACACACCCTCCATTATCCTAGGGCCGTTCTGTATAAAGTGCATATTTCCCAGGCAGATTGTGGATCTGGAAGAAATGCTGCTTTTAAACACACTAGTGCCTCTAGAAATGTGCATTGTAGCTTCATGGCTGGAATGTAATAAATGGCATTTCCACCTTTAAATCATCACCTCCATTGCTCTATTGGCAAAATTCACTTTTCAAAGGAAGTCTCTTTGACAGGGTCAATCCACTATTCTTTTGTCTGTCAAAGGGTTGTTGAACAAAAACCAGAAAAGTTGGGGTTTGACCATTTTTTACTCCTACACGCATTAAACAGGTTCTTGGATAACACCTAATAAATACAAACGTGAACTTAAAGGGATATAAATAATTCAGATTTTTAAAAATGATTACTTTTTTCTCTGTAATAATAAAACAGTACCTGGTACTTTATCCAAACTAAGATATAATTAATCCTTATTGGAAGCAAAACCAACTTATTGGGTTCATTTAATGTTGACATTATTTTTTAATAGATGTGGAGGCCTATTTATCTGAGGTTTTTATGCTTAATATTAATCTAAAATTTTTGGAGCTTTTTTAATAAAGGAAAGATCCCTTATCCAGAAACCCCCAGGTCCCAAACATTCTGGATAACAGGTCCCATACCTGTACTATACTTTGCGTGAGGTTCTATTGGTCACCAAACAAGATGGTAAAACTGCAGGGGAAAGAACAGACTCATATCTTGAAAGACTGACAAGGATTTTCTCTCCCAGAGACTGTGTGAATCTATGTTGCAATTGTGTCCAGACAGGTTGTGCTTGTAGTTTGTGTATATACATATTTGTGTATATACATATATGTCTGTCTTTTTGCCCAGCAGCACATGGGAGAGCCTCACACATTCCCCTGTCATCCACTCATCTTGACACTCGCCTGCGGTTTGTTTCTTTTTTTAGGCACCAAGGCGGACGATGTGGATTATCTGAAATCCAGTGATGAAAGGAAATGTTCACTTGCACAGTTTCGATGAAGTAGCTCAATCAATTTTTTTTATTACCAGTATCCCACAACCAGGGCAGCCATCAGAAATCGCAGGGCCCCATACAAAAAAATTCCTGGGCCCCCTGGGCTGCGCCCACCACAAGCCCCACCTACAGGTCCGCCCTGGTGGTCAGCGCCCCCCATTGAAAAAAACATTTGTGGTCAGGGCCCCCCCATTAAAAAAAACATTTGTGGTCAGGACCCCCCATTAAAAAATATTGGTTGCTATGACCCCAAATAGGGAAAAAAAATGGTTGCCAGGCCCCCCCCACGTTATAAGAAAATTGGTGGCCAGGGCCCCTCTTAAACATCCATGTAAAAAAACTTGCCCCCCCCCAGAAGTTTAAAAAAAATTTGGTGCCCAGGGCCCCACCACACAATAGGGACTACAAAGGGTTACTTTTAGGGGGCCCTGCCATGTTACACTTCATTAGGGTAGCCCACCTGCTGTAAGTGACCTGCCAACTACAGAAGGGAGGAGGGGAGCACAGGTGGCTGCATCTTCTTCCAGTGACAGCTTATTAAAAGAGATTCCGTAACTCACAGATGACCTTCCACAGGGGAAATCATGAAAGCAAATAAAAAAATTGGTAAAATGTCAGCACTGATCCAGAATTTCCATAATTTCTACCGTTCTGGCTTGCTGCAACAATTCCAACTGTAGCTTGTATGTATGCTTTGCAGAGACCAAATACGATCAACATAAGTGGGTATTTTACTGTAGCAGTGGTTGTTCATGCCTCACCTCGGTTACTGATTATAGCCCTTTCTTTCCCCAAAACTAACAAAAAAAAAACCTTTAATTAGCAGCCTGTAAGTACCCACCACGAGAAGTCATGCAAATGCTGACATTTGCAAATGTTTGCAACAAAAATGACAAATCCCATGAGACTTTTTTTTTATTTTTTATCAATTGAGTAAACATAACAAAGGATTGGCTGACCTAAGACCATCAAGTAAATACAACATTACAGGATTATTACTTATCAATCCAAAGAAAACTCATGAGACTTTTATTGGCAAGATTGCATTTATTTTTACTGTTGATAAAATTGGCATTCATTATATATCCCCTTTTAACTGTAATTGTGGGCAACCAGCCTAAACAGCACAGGGAACCCATGGTTAAGAATTCCTGCTATAGGGGGTGTGGAGCTGGTGATATAAACAGGTATGGGACCCGTTATCCAGAATGCTTGGGACCTCGGGTTTTCCAGATAACAGATCTTTTCGTAATTTGGATCTTCATATCTTAATCTGCTAGAAAATCATGTAAATATTAAATAAAGTCAATAGGCTGGTTTTGCTTCCAATAAGGTTCATTTATATATTAGTTTGGATCAAGAAGATATACTATTTTATTATGACAGAGAAAAAGGAAATAACTTGATGGAAATGGAACCTATGGGAGATGGCACACAGAATTGACGAAGGGGCCTGCCCCCGAAACGTTGTGCTGTTTGACACAATAAATCTATAGGGATATATCCCCTTTTGCATTCAATTCTGTGTGCCGTTTCCTCAATTCTTCGTTTCCTGTGAACCCAGAGGAGTGCCGTCTCCCTAGAGGACTGAGCACCAGTCATACGAGAAGGCCTGGGAGTGCATACAAATTCTACTTTGACCTATGGGAGATGGCCTTTCCGCAAGTTGGAGCTTGTCGCATAAAATATATATATATATATATATATATATATATATATATATATATATATATATCTTTATCTTTATCTTACTTGCCTTAGATTACAGAAGATTATATTTCATAATTCTTAGGCCCAGACCCTACTTTTATGCCCCCACATGTTGTTGATTTTGGCAGTGCCACTGTCTGGGAACTTGCAAGTTATAATAACACCCCATAATGATTGACAAACAAACAAGCAGAACATAGACATGCCAGGTAGTGTTTAAATACTTAACCCAGCCTCGTGGTACAATATATGGTAACTGCCCTAACATTTTAAGCATTAAACCAGGCAAATGTCTTTTCAGTACAGGAAGTCAAGTACTAGCTATATTACACTTGGATACCTGTTTACTTTTTAAAATGAGCACTTAAACAGTCTAAAGTACAATTGACCTGCATGTGTGCTCTGACATACACTTAGTTTCCAATCTCAGCTGAATTTAGCACTTAAGACACAGGTATGAAAACATACCCACATGCTTCAGATAAAGTGATGACAAAAGTTATTGCTGACAATCAATATATCTTGACATGTCTGTTTAACAGACAGTTCCCATAAATCACTCATCATAATTTAACGTGTAATTGTCATGCGTGAAACCATGTATTGTTTTACAATGGAAAGAATAATATACATGAACTGAGCATTATTTGGAATAATAAATTAAAGCGATCACATGATTTTGTACTGCATTATGTCTACTGGTACAATACCATGTTCAAACATTAAAAGGATAGTCTGAAGGTCTCCAAAAAATATGTTCCTTCAGATAAAGAAACACTTGGGAAGATAAATAGTGATTGAACTTGTCTACCAGATTCAACCTTTTGCCCAAGTAAACCCTGCCTAACTTCTAGCTGATCCAGAGCAAGGTGAAAAAAAGAATCAAAATTAGTTTCTTGAAACTATGTAATGTATCTGCCAGTTAGAGCATTCATGGTGATAATTCATAAATTTTAACACCATAAGAAGAACAGAGAGAGGTATTAACAGAGCCAGGCCAGGCCAGCCAGGCACCCTAGGTCACGTGTATGCGCAAACCGCCACTCTTGTGCGCATGCACATTTGCGGAAGGCAATTAGAACAGACAGTCGAAGAGAGGTGACAGAAGATTCGAAGATAAACATGGGACATGGGATAAACATGGGACAATCGTCATACTTCACATACATTTTACCACTAATAAGAATTAATTATATCTTTGTTGGGATCAAGTGCAACGTACTGTTTTATTATTGTAGAGAAAAAGGAAATCATTTTTAAAAATTGTGTGTTCAAAATGGAGTCTATGGGAGATGGCCTTCCAGCAATTTGAAGCTTTCTGGATAACTTGTTTCCACGTACCTGTATAATACCACCGTAAATGCAGTAACAATTTTATTTATAACACCTCCCATAACACTAGCAGAATACATGTAGTGGCAATAACATATACAATGCCTTCAAACACCACTTGGCAAGATTAATAGTGCAAATGCCATAAAAAGAGGAAATTTCATGAATAATACATAAATCCTCTTAGTTATAGGAAACTCTTTGGTGTTGTTTTGGGGAGTCTTATCCTACCCAAGCCTTAATTACCCAACTACGATTATAACCTTTCCCTTATAAAAGGGAAATTTGCTGTTGCTGCTGAAATATATATTATTTGCAAGTGTGACCCTTAAATGTACAACGTAACTACAATGTTAAATGGACCTCCAATACTGCAGCAGTAATGCTCATATCTATCTCCCCTGGCTGGCTATTACAGGGTTAATTAATTGTTAGGAAAAAGGTTAGCTGCAATGCAATTGGCCTTCCCTGACAGAGACTGTCACCTCTCCAGTCCATAATGAACACTGCCGCCAGGCTTATACACCTCGGCAACCGCTCCTCCTCTGCCATGCCACTCTGCCAATCCCTGCACTGGCGTCCGCTACCTTTCAGAATAAAATGACTCTGAAATTCAAAGCACTTCATATCTGTGCCCCTCTCTACATATCTGTTCTCCTCTCTAGATACTCATCCAACTGCTTACTACTCTCCTCTACTGCCCTGCTCCTCAACTCTTCTCTTATTACCTCCTCATACGCTCGCATTCAAGACTTTGCAAGGGCTGCACCCCTCCTCTGGAATTCTCTCCAACAGTCTGTCCGACTTTCTCCCAATCTTTTTGCTTTCACAAGATCTCTTAAAACACACTTATTTAGAGAAGCCTACCTCACTCTGTTTAGCTATCTAGTGATACCATATGCTACATCTCTCACCTTGCTTATTTCTGATCTTGCCCACTCCCACACCTTGGGGCAAATTCACTAAGATGCGAAGCGCCGAACGCTAGCGTTAATTCGCTAGCATTTGGCATTTTCGCTACTGCGCAAATTCACTAACGAACGCTGGCGTAGTTTCGCTAGTGTTACTTCGCAACCTTACGCCAGGCGAAGTTTCGGTAGCGACGAAACTACGCAAATTCACTAACTTGCGCAGTGTACTGAACGCTACCTTTTACGCTAGACTTCCTTCGCCACCTCAGACCTGGCGAAGTGCAATAGAGTAGATAGGGATTGTTTAAAAAAAAGTACATTTTTTTTCTAAGTCCCAAAAAAACGCTGGCGTGTTTTCTACATGATGGCTGATAGGCTGAAAAAGATCGAAAATTTTTTGGGGCTCCCCTTCCTCTCCCCTACATTTCCTGACTCATGGCAATTTACCTAGACAGTGGGCACATGTGTAGGGCAAAATTAAATTTTTATTTGCTGATTTGAAGGTTTTCTAGGCATTTGTAGTGCAGATACGTGTTCCTCCATTGAAATTTGAATTTCGCGCCGTATGCAAATTAGCCTTCGCTAGCGTAACTTCGCTTTATATAGCGAAACAACGCTAGCGCAACTTCGCAACCTTACGCTACCCCTGTGCGCAACTTGGGATTTTAGTGAATTTGCGGAAGCCCTGGCGAAACTACGCCTGGCGAAGTGTGGCGAAGTGCGGCGAAGTTGCGCCTGGCGCAACTTCGCATCTTAGTGAATTTGCCCCCTTGTGTCTTATTCCCTTCCCCTTTAGATTGTAAGCTCTTTTGCACAGTGCCTTTCTCTATCTTTCATGTATGTTATATGTATGTAATTCATGTGATTTCTTTGTATAAACACATTCATTTTACAGCACTGCACAATACATTGGTGCTCTAAAAATACATATTAATAATAATAATAATAATAATAATCATAACACGGCTGATCTCACACAGAATTCCTGGCTTTTGATGTTCAGATGAGTTTAGGTACCTCCGGGCTGTGAATCCTTGGGTAGAAAGCCTGCCCATAATGTAATGTACCTATCATGGAAGCAGCTACATGTAACAAACATGCAGAAAATAAATACATATTAAAATACATTTAATGAGATTTAAGCACTGATGTCATGAAAAAACAGATTTACAGGCTAATCAGCACGATAGATCCCCATTAAGCTTCTCCAGATGAGAAGTGTTGAGACCAGGGCTTTCCCCCGTCTGTACTAATGACATGCTACTGTTTGTACAAGAAACCCGACAAAGCTGAGATCAATTTTCAGTGACTCCTTCCCTATTTCCAGACTGCCGCAGCTGTGTCTAACTTACTTAACAGTTATGTCTATAATTTTACCAATTAGAATAATGTCTTTGTAGTTACTCCAAATGTGTAACTAATCCATCATGACCTTTTATAGGCCGTCTCTGGACAATGATGTGCCTCCAGCCTTGCTATTGTCTGTGTATTGTTGAAAAACATTTATTAAGCATTGGTTTGTTTCCAAATATATCAGCTGAATGCTGAAAGAGTGATGAATTAGAAGGTCACTAAGAATTATTGGCCATCTACAGTATATGCTTTTCTGTGTGGATGTTCTATAATGTGTTTTGCTGTTGCATTGGAGAACAGGTGTTTTGAGAATCCGGAACAGTTCTGGGTATGGTTAACAGTGAAGTTCAGGGATGGTTAACAGTGAAGTTAACTTTTATTATGTTATAGAATGGCAAATTTTATTCTGAATCTTTGCAACTTTCAAATAGGGGTCACTGATCCCATATAAACAACAATTGCCCTTTAAGGCTACAAATGTATTGTTACTGCTACCTTTTTATTACTCATGTTTAAATTCAGACCCTCTCATATACATATTCTGGTCTTTTATGCAAATCAGTGTATGGCTGCTAGGGTAGTTTGTAACCTAGCAACCAGATTGATGAAATTGCAAACTGGAGAACTGCTGAATAAAAAGCTAAATAACTCAAAACCTACAAATAATAAAAAATGAAAAACAGTTGCAAATTGTCTTATAATACCACTCTCTACTGGTGCTGGAGATGCACCAAATCCAGGATTCGGCCTTTTCCAGCAGGATTCGGTTTCGGCTGAATCAAATCTGAATTCTTAAAATCGCATGACTTTTCATCACACAAAAAAGGAATAAAAAAAAAGTAAAGTTTCACCCTTTCTGTCCCTAATTTGCACATGCAAATTAGGATTTGGTTTGGTAGGCAAATCTTTCACAAAGGATTTGTGTGAATTCCAAAATGGTGAATTCAGTGCATCCCTACTCTCTACATCATGTTAAAAATGGAGAATTCTTTTCATACTTACCGTAATTCTCCTTTCCTGGCCACTCTCCATATCAGCATTACAATCGGGAGGCCCCTCCCATCCCCGCCCATAGACCAGACCGTCCCTCCCTCTAAAGTTATAAAGGTATCCCAAGAACCTCCCCACCTTGTCTAATACCAAGTTTAAGTTCTGGAGGGGTGGGTAATGCTGATATGGAGAGTGGCCAGGAAAGGAGAATTACGGTAAGTATGAAAAGAATTCTCCATTTTCCTGGCCACTCCATATCAGCATTACAATTGGATATACCAAGCCATGCTATCCCAATGGGTGGGAAAAAACACAGTAAACCAAACTGCTGAAAATAATTTTATGAGGAGAATGCGAGATGAGCTCCAGCTGCAAATGCATGATTGCTGGAACAAGGCAGATCCAGATGATAGTGTTTTACAAAGGTTCGGGCTGAGGACCATGAAGCAACCTCACATATCTGCGTCGTAGGCACCTCTGCCAAGGCTGCCCATGAGGTAGAAACAGCCCTCGTGGAATGTGCCCTTAAACCCTCAGGTGCTAGCTTGCCTTGGGCTTGATAGGCTTTGGAGATACATATGGACATCCATCTACTGATGGTGGATACTGCGGCTGCATGACCTTTTCTGCTGCCAGCTGGGATGATAAACAATCTACTGGATTTTCTGAAGGCTTTTGAAACTTCCAGGTAGCGTTTTAGGCAACGTACTGGGTCAATCTTTGGAAGATTCTCAGAGTTCTGCATATCCTCAGAAAAGATTGGAAGGACCACTTCTTTCTTTAAATGGAATGTTGAGACAACCTTTGGTAGAAAAGATTTTTCCGTCTTCAGGATCACTTTGTCATGAAAGAAGGAAATATGTTCCGGAGAGCAAGAAAGGGCCTGCAATTCCCCTACCCTGCATGCAGAGGCTATGGCTAGCAGGAATAGGGTTTTGAGAGTGAGACACCAGGTAGAGATGGATTCCAGGGGTTCGAAAGGAGATATGGATAGAGATTTTAAAACAATTGGAAGGCTCCAAGCTGGAAGCACTTTATTCGCAGGAGGACGAAGTTTTAGAGCTGCCTTGAAGAATCTTTTAACCAAAGGCTCTTCGGACCAAGCCTTTCCCGATAGAGCTGAGAGAGCAGAAGAATGGACCCTAAGGGTTCTATACTGCAGGCCTTTGTCTAGGCCAGACTGGAGAAACCCCAGAATTTGAGAAAGAGAAGGTTCTTCCAAGGTGTCTTGACTGCTGGAGCACCAAGCCAGAAAGGATTCCCATACTCTGTAGTAAGTAGAGGAGGTAGAGGGTTTCCTTGCCTTGAGCAGGGTTTCTACCACTTTCTCAGGTAATCCTAGCCTTGCCAGTCTCGAGCGCTCAACCTCCAAGCATGAAGGGACAGAGCTGCTGGATTTGGGTGTAGAAGAGGACCTTGGTTCAATAAATCCTTTCTCCTGGGAAGAGGCCAGGGAGGGCCTACTGATAGACTGAGAAGCAGCGGGTACCAAGGCCTGCGTGGCCAATTCGGAGCAACCAGAATTAACTCGCTCTTGTCCTGAATGGTCTTCAAAAGGACCTTGAGGATGAGAGGGAATGGAGGAAAGGCATAAGCTAGGGTGAATGACCAAGGGTGAAGAAACGCATCCAGCCCTTTCGCTGTAGGGGAAAATTTCCTGGAGAAGAAAACTGGAACCTTCGTGTTGGAACTCGTTGCAAATAGGTCGACTACCGGAAAGCTCCATCTCTCTCCCAGCCTCTGGAAGACTTCTGGATTCAGGGACCACTCGTGATTCGAGATGGTGTTGCGACTTAGAAAATCTGCTTTCTGATTGTTTATGCCTGGCAGGTAATCTGCTGTTAGCAAGCAGAGATTCTTCTCTGCCCAGTCCAGGATTGGTTGGACTTCTTGAAGTAAGGATCTGCTCCTGGTTCCCCCCTGCTTCTTGATGTAGCTCACAGCTGTCGTGTTGTCTATCAAGAGCTTGACTGCTGATCCCTGAAGAATTTTGGAAAAATGAAACAAGGCTAATTTTGCTGCTCTTATTTCTATTATGTTCGAAGGAACATTGACCTGCCGAGAGGGCCACATTCCCTGAACCCACTGCGAGCCCAGGTGTGCTCCCCAGCCTAGAGATGAGGCATCCGTGATTAAGGTTCTCCATTGAGGCTGAAATAGAGGAAAACCCTGTGTCAGATTTTTCTCCGACATCCACCACTGGATTGAGTCTTTGAAAACCTGGGAAAGAGGGATTAACTGGTTCCAGTCCTTTTCCCACCTGTCCCAATGATCCAAGAAGAGGAACTGAGCTGGTCTCATATGCCATCTTGACCACTTTGTCACCGGAATGGTGGAAGCCATGGAGCCTATCAAAGACATCAGTTCTTTTGCCGAGACCTGGTTCTTGATCTGGAAGCTCGAAGATAGACTGATAAGGGTACTGACCCTCTGGGGGGGAAGGGACACCAACCCCTCCTGAGTGTTGAACCATGATCCCAAGTAAACCAGGGATTGTGATGGAGTCAGTTGACTCTTCTCTATATTTATTAACCACCCGTGGTTTTCCAAAAAACTGATAACCCGGTCTCGGTGATGTATTAAGGTGCTCTTCTGTTTTGCTGAAACCAGGATATCGTCGAGATAGTGCCAAATCGGAATGCCTTCTAGACGGAGAGCTGCAACCAAGGTGACTAAAACTTTTGAAAAGACTCGTGGGGCTGTGGACAACCCGAAGGGCAGACATCGAAATTGGAAATGCTTCCCTGCTATTGCGAAGCGAAGGAAGCGCTGGTGAGACTCGGCCACAGGGATATGCAGATAGGCATCCTGCAAGTCTATGGAGAGAAGCCAATCCCCCGGATGCACTGTGGCAATGATCGAGAAGATGGACTCCATTTTGAATTTTTGAACTCTCAGATGCTTGTTGATAAGTTTCAGATCCAGAATGGGTCTCCATTCTCCCGAAGCCTTCTTTACTAAAAATAGGACTGAGTAAAAACCCATCTTCCTCTCCTCCAAAGGAACTGGGATGATCACTTTTTCCTCCATTAACCACCTTAGATGATGGTTCAATGCCTCTCTTTTTGGCCCTCTGGGGTAAGAGGAGACTACGAAATGGTCTTCCGGAGGAATTGAGGTGAACTCTAGAAAGTATCCCCTTCTTAAGATGTCCAGTACCCACTGGTCTGAGATTGTGGAGAGCCACTGTCCCTGGAAACTTGCCAACCTGGCCCCCACTTTCCTCGTCATGGACGGATAGTCAGGAAGATTTCTTGATGAACTGGGACGACTTGGACTTTTCCCCTCTATGAAAAGATGTGTTTCCCTTTTTCCATGGGAAAGACTTTGGAGCTTCTCCCTGTGGTCTGGAAGACTGCTGAAAGGGTCTAGCTCTTCCTGATTCCCGAAAAAAAGAGGATTTGAAAGGCATGGCTTTCTGCTTATTTTTTCCCTGAGGTAAAAACAGACTTTTACCCCCCGAAGCCTTTGAAATGACATCATCTAGTTTGGCGCCAAAAAGACGTTGACCCTCAAAGGGAAGGGTACAGAGACTCATCTTGGATGACATGTCTGCTGACCAAGACCTGAGCCACAGAGCTCGGCGAGCCCCTACTGAGATGGCCATAGAACGAGCTACCAACCTGGTTAAGTCCACAGCTCCTTCTGAGATGAAACCAGTGGCCAATTTAAGTTCTGCTAGGCTAGAGGAGATCTCCTTTTTATCAACACCTTCCGCTAGCGCTCGGTCAATGTTGTCTATCCAAAAGGACATAGCCTTTGCCACGGATATCAAGGCAACCGCTGGCTTACAGGCTGCCCCTGACACTACAAAATTCTTTCTTAAGTCTGAGTCGAGACGTCTATCCATGGGATCCCTTAAAGCCGAACTATCATCAATTGGTAGGGTGGTCTTTTTGGCTAGATGAATGACTGCTGGGTCAACAGAAGGTGGTACATTCCAATCCTTGACCTCTGAATCCCTGAAGGGATAAAGTTTAGAAAATCTTGTGCCTTGCGAGAGAAAGGACACTTTCTTTGCTGCTTTTTGCCATTCCGCCTTAATGAGGTCTGAGACCTCTTGGAAAAGGGGAAAAACTTGACGATTCCTTGATGGAGTTGGCAGGACTTTCAGAGGTTTGCCTCCTTCCACTTCCTCCTCTACCCCTAGGGTCTGTCTGATTGCTTTGATCAGAGGGGAGACTAGGGATAAGTCAAAAGAATCTATAGAAGAAGAGTCATCTTCATCCGAATCTAATAAGGCTTCAGAGAGCGCTTTTGGAGAAGGACAATCATCCTCTGAGGAATCATCCGTTACATCTGAGGCAAGACCAGACTGTGAGGTCAGGGGTCGATCCCTTGCAGGGTGAGTTGGTACAGGACCTGATGGACCAGAGGCAGACTTGCAGAAATCTCTCCAACACTGACTGCAAAACTTTTTGCCATGCATAGGAGCCTTAAAACAACCTATGCATTCTATAGGGGCTGGTTGAGTCTTCTCAATGCCCCGTTTCCTAGATGATCCGTCTTCAGGCAAGCTAGGAAGAAAAAGAGAAGTGAGAAATGGTATATTGAAGGAAAAGAGAGAGAGAGAGAAAGAGAGAAAAAGGAGGGACCTACCTAGCTTGGAGGGCAGAGGCGATCGAGGCTGAGGAATCCATACCCAGGACAAAAGAACCTGAGCCAAGAGCAAGAGTGAATATGTAAGAAACACAGAAGGGAGACAGTAGAAGCACGCGCAAGGCAGAAGAAATACTTACCCACGGAGAAGGAGAAAAAGTAACCCGAACCGGCAGGCAGTACTCCCAGGGGAGCCCAAGCAAACAGGAGGCCAGCGCAACCCCCCACGCAGTTTTAAAAGATCGCGGTCCGGAACTGACGTGCGGTTCCGCAACAGCCCCTAATCCAAGATGGCCGCCGGTCTCGCGAGACTTGGGACTCGCAGAGAAAGCCCAGAACGAACGCGCGTGCGCGAGGTAGATCGGGCGCCATTTTGGATAAGGGAACAAGGAACGGAACGAAAGGGAAAAAAGGGATTCCTTGCAACACAGGCAACCTAGAATGGCCACCTCCATGTCGCGCCTCTTGAAGAGCAGTGCGAGATAACCAAGGCAGTGAAAAAACCTGGGGGTGTCATTTCGCATGGACACTTGCCAATCCCTAACTTTGCAAGAGAGGGAGGAAAGTGAGGCACTCTGTCATGATTCACCTAGAGGGGTTACACGCCAATCCAGGGAAGGTAAGCCAAGCTAGATATGACCCTGAGACAGTCCTGAACGGAGGACAGAAAGAAAAAAGACAAGGTGGGGAGGTTCTTGGGATACCTTTATAACTTTAGAGGGAGGGACGGTCTGGTCTATGGGCGGGGATGGGAGGGGCCTCCCGATTGTAATGCTGATATGGAGTGGCCAGGAAAGTTAATTTAAAGGTGAACAGCCCCTTTAAAGGAGAGGGAAAGGCAAAAGCTATGAACTACCTCACTCAAAAGTTATCATCTAGATGTCTTAAATCGCATTAGTTTTAGCTTACCTATGTGTATATAAAACTAGTAAATCGTGCATCATGTTCAGCTCTTATTCAGTAAAACGCGGCCGCCATCTTGGTAAAGTATAACTGCTGCAGAGAATGGATAGCACACCCGATTTGAAAAAGCCAAAATTAATTTATTACAAAGAAGAAAAAATATATAACAGAAAAAATACACAAAACAAAATCATAATGAGCCGTGTATTTTTTTCTGTTATATATTTTTTCTTCTTTGTAATAAATTAATTTTGGCTTTTTCAAATCGGGTGTGCTATCCATTCTCTGCAGCAGTTATATATCATATGGAGACCCTTATGGGGAGTCACCTATGGATTAGCACCCTGTAATTCAATTTAATAGGGTGTGCGCCTTCTCTTTCTATTTTTGATCTTGGTAAAGTATAACAGGCTTCCTTTTTCCTCTTGTTCGCTAATGCCGTTGCGTCAAATAAACACTCCCCCTTACCCCAGGTGCGTGTCGTAGATGAGAGGAAAGCTGCGCCTCTGAAGCATGCGCAATAGAAGCGAATTTGGACAATGCGACTCAAGGCTGCCTCGGGCAGCCTAGAGGAAGCTAGAGTGAAATTGAGTGACGTCACTGGAGTCCTGCAGACGCATTATCATTACAGAACGTTTACTACAGCTAGACACCAGGGAGATAGGAATTACTATGTAAGTAATGTGTAAGTAATTACTCTACCAGAATTGCCATAGAGCTTTACTTATGTTTTGCCTTTCCTTTTCATTTAAGGACACCATTTAATCTTTAAAGTCAGAAGTCATTTACATGATCTGGTAACCTTAACTTGGATTATAGGGGCAGATTTATCAAAGGTCGAAGTGAATTATCGAAGTAAAAAACGTCGAATTTCGAAAGTAATTTTTGGGTACTTCAGCCATCAAATAGTCCAACTTCGATTCGAAGTTGAAAAAAACTTCGAATATCGAAATTTATCATGTACTGTCTCTTTAAAACTTCGACCATTTGCCACCTAAAAGCTGCCGAAGTGCTGTTTTAGCCTATGGGGGACCTCATAGAACCTATATGGAGGCAATTGGAGTTTGAGAGATCAAAGTTTTTTGGGGGGAAAACTTAAAATCGAAGTAGTTCGAAGGAGCTATTCCTTCGATCATACGATTCGAAGTAGTCCGAATACGGACCACTTCTACCCCAAAAAACCTTCGACCTCTATTCGGTTGGTCTTTTTGAATTCGAAGTTCGAAGTTTTTTTAACTTCGACCCTTGATAAATATGCCCCATAAAGTTTAGTATGTTGAGCCCTATTTGGTTAGGAACAGTTATTTTCATTATTGTATTGTACATTGGAATATATTGGCAGTATAAAATTAAATGATATTATAGTCTGGATCCCTCACTCAAAGACAAAGCCAATATCCATATGGGCTAATATTCCCTCTATGTACTTCTTCTTTAAAGGGGTTGTTCAACTTTTAGTCTGATGTAGAGATGGGGTCAGTGACCCAATCCTAGATAGAGGCAGAAGACAGTAACGTGACTACTACTGGCAGGGCTTGGGTGCAGGACCCCCGCCCTTTCCCAGGACGATTTTCGATACGGACTTGTTGAAAATCCGGCGGAGATATATATGTTATCCCACAGCACCAGCACTCAGATCAATATATTGCAGGTGGTGCACGATCAAAGTTGCATTGATAGTGTAGAGAGGATCAGCAAGTAATTTTACATCTTAATCCAACGTTTAGGTCCCACCTTGAAAAAGGTCCCCAGGTGGGACTGAACGTCGGATTAAGATGTAGAATCACTTGAATAAATACTATTTTCTTCATCTACAACAATGTGAGTGCTGATTCTCTCTATACTATATCTATATATCTATATCTATATCTATATATAGTAGTCCAAAGTGGAACGCACACCATGAGCGAGATCCAAATCTGGGTGCCAGTCCGTAGTTAATACAAAGTATAGATCCAGAGATGACGGCACTCCGAGTCAAGCAACCAAATCGAAACAGCAAAGAGTAAACTATAACAGGTTTATTATATCCAACGTTTCGGTTCTAATCAAGAACCTTCATCATCCTTCCCTGATGAAGGTTCTTGATTAGAACCGAAACGTTGGATATAATAAACCTGTTATAGTTTACTCTTTGCTGTTTCGATTTGGTTGCTTGACTTGGAGTGCCGTCATCTCTGGATCTATATCTATATCTATATCTATATCTATATCTATATATATATATATATATATATATATATATATATATATATATATATATATATAGTCTTTGGTGGACAACCAAATTATACAGTAACCGCTTTTCTGTGTCCAGTATGGCTGAATACCCTGTATTTCAGACATGTTTGAAACATGATATGGTTTAATTATCTGATAACATGGAGGCAAACATTTATTTATATTTTATGGCAATTACTCTTTAGAACTGAACTTACCAAGTGAACATGGCTTCAATTATGGCATATTTTACTTAGGTGTGTTACGTGGCTACGAGCTTTAAGACGGCACATGTGCATCCCTGTGCTTGGTTTTTCTGTCTGTTAACACCTGACAGCTTGTTATTATTTAGTATGTATAACAACCTTTTGTAAGAGAACAACACACAATCATTTAGATAAATAAGGTTTTTGTCCTTCAGTATGTTTCTAAGAAAAATTCTAACACACAATGACAATTTTAAACAAGCAATCATGAACACAAGTACCTTCTAAGACAAGGGAGTGGAAGGGGATTTGTAAGTTGCACGATTACTGTCCCAATAGCTGTTATTATGGCCAGGTAAGGGAAATATGACCCTAGCCATGTTCTGTGTTGTATTTGATGTTACACCAGATATAAAACATTACCCCAATTTCAAAGCACAGCCTCCCCTATGTGATCCAATCTAATATGTACCCAATAAGATCAGCCTTACACTCAAACAGATAAACAGATTATCTCCTACTAACATATTTCCATTATAAAATAACAAAACAAAAAAGGTGACTGGCCAATTGACCCATAACCATATATAAAGTATCAGCCAAATTATTTTAAAAACCCAATTCTGTTTGCAAAAAGGTCTGATAAAAAGCAGTATAGATTTCACATGAAGGATACATATGTGTTGTACTGTCCCTCCTCTTCAAACGCTTTGTCATAGACACTGTTGAAAGATGATTTAAGTTCCTGGATTTAAATATCAGATGCACTGTTCCAGAAACAGTCAGGGTATAGGAAAGAGGAACATGTTTCCAGGTTTCTTCTGGGAACAGTTTGTATCTATTGCCATTTATAAAGGAAAATAATAATGGGGGGTCCTCTGTCAGATTCAGCCATTTAGTTAGGGGCATCTTATGGTCCCGCTTCTATAAGAGACACATTACATACACCTGACTTGTCCTGTTTATTCGGATGCAACCACTATGCATACAAGCCACATGCAAACAGGTTTCTCTATTCATAACACATTCCTTGAAATATTTTACATGCATTTTGCATGTCATTATAACCAGTTTTTGTAAGGTGCATATAAACAGCATACTATTGTTCCTTTCAAAGTTGCCTTCAGGGACGCCGAATGCCGGCGAATTTTCACTAGCGTTACTTTGCAATCACAGCGAAAATGCGCTAGCGTTGGCTAATTTGCATACTGCGGGAAATGATAACGTTGAATGCACGTAAATCTTGCAGCAAATTACCGATCCACCAAAACACTAGGTTTCCTTAATGACGTTGGGAGTTAAAACTCCTCTTCCCCAAGCAGCATTTCTAGCTTTAGTCCCCAAACATGCCACCCAACCTTCCTGGGATCTGCAACTATAATGCTATTAAACCTTTAAAGGGCATGTAAAGGCAAAAAAATAAAATCCAATTTTTACTTTCTTTAATGAAAAATAAACCTATTTCCAATATACTTTAATTAAAAAATGTGTACCGTTTTTATAAGAAACCTGACTGTATGCAGTGAAATTCTCCCTTCATTTACTGCTGTGGATAGGAATTGTCAGATGGTCCCTAACTGCTGAGCAGGGAAACAATCATACTTATGAACAGCAGGGGGAGCCCCCGCCTTACTTCCCAGCCATGCAGGACTCAAGCAGCTTTGTTTATGACGATCCCTAAGCAGCCCAGACCACACTGAGCATGTGCACAGTCTTAGTCTTGCAAAGATGTTTAACTAGGTTACAAGATGTTGACCCCCTGTAGCCAACTTTAAAAGCATAAATTATTTATTTGATTAGGCTTGTGGTGCAGTAAATTCATGTTTATATTTAGTATACAAAATACAGCATTTCTAGCCTTATTCTATTTTAGACTTTACATGCCCTTTAAGCAAGTGTGTAATGCCAAAGCAACATGAATACACCTGGCTATTCAGGATCATGCCATGCTAAAAGAAGGCAGGCTTTTCAAAAGTATAGTCTGTTCCTGATAATAGCATCAATACATAGCTTATTATGTGCACAGATCATTCCTTATCTCAATAACCCATTCATATGCCAAACTACATTAGACAACTGTAGCCTACTACAGGTATCATCAATAGACTACAACAGAACTGCATTATCAAAATGACGAAACCTACTCCAGCTGAGGAAACCAATATGGTAGCTCTTGCTCACTTGCAGCCAGACACATAATATAAAACCTGGCCCCAGGCCAATCCTCTTACAGTGCTACAAATCTGCCTCTTAGCATATCTCATTGGCAAGATTTAAAGTTAATTAGGCATAGCATAGCTGTGGTACTTTTTTCCCTTTTAAATACATTAAAATAAGAGCAGTACATATGAAAATGAGTCACATTCTTTTGTTACCTCCCTCCTGACAGGTCTACAATTCTTTCTTTGATGCTGGATTCCTAAAAGTTAATCCCTCGCAAGCTTTTCGGATATATTTGCATAGAGACATACACCTGCATTACAGGTAAGCTATTGTAAACTTGTCATGACTCACGGCATCTACAGCGGCTGAATGAATTTGAATTTGCAGAGGAAATAACTATTGGGCAAGTTACAGCTTTAGAGACAATGGCTGTCACTTTACCTTTATTTATTTTCCATTTGTATTGTCCAATTGAAATATTAAGGAGACAATTTATGGGGTCCGTTTACTAAAGCACGGTAAAAATATTCGTACAAAATATAGACAAATTTGTCGCGAAATATGCTTTTGCCAGTTTACTAACCTGCGGTAAATATAAATTTGCACATTTTCTTGCGCAAAAATATGTTTTCGCCAGTTATTGCATTCGCTGAAAATAACGCTACATACACATTAACGCCTGGTTTACTAAACAGCGAAATGTGCAAAAGACTAAATTTACGCAAGAATATTCACAACATTTTACCGCCACCTATGTAGTGGCATAAAAGTATTTTTTCGCCAGAAAATTCTCAAGGGGCAGGAAATATCCCATAATACTTTTTTTTACCCATCATTCTTTGCTGACAGGAGAGAGATCTGTAGCTATTGCTGACAGGATGTTTTGGCTTCTGCTTCTACAAAGCAAAGCAGATATTCAGGAAAATGTAATAATAAATAAGCATAAAAAACTTGAGTGGAGTTTGTAGCAGAAAATAATGAGATAAATTTGGACTTTGATAAATAACCCCCTAATTGTTTTGCCACCCACCAGCTCAGCTGGAATTTGCCTTAGCAGCAAAATGATCACATTTGCTGTGTTCCATATTCCTAAACGTGTTCACCTGCCTGAAGGTTATTTTATCCTTCAAATTAAAAGGGAGATTGTTTCCATTGTTATAGCGTCATACTGAAAGCTATTTTAGTTTCCATTGAATCTGCTTGAAAAGTCTTTATTTGGGCCTAAAAAAGTTTTGGTTGTTATCAGTCAAACATAAAGAACTATATGATTTTTAGCACATCTGTGTCCCCTAGATGCCTCAGGATTGCAGGCCATAACATTCATTATCTTATTCTGTAACAGGCATCATAAACCTATGGTGAAAATAAGAAAGCGCTGATGGAAAAATGTTCTTGGCTGTGGCTCAATGGGGCCAGGGCTCACCAGAAAATCCTCTGGACCCCTCAGAATAAAACTCCCAGTATTCTGTCTGTCCATTTTGTATTTCCTATAATCGCATAGTTGCATGTCCCTAATTACTACTACAGGTATGGTACCTGTTATCCAGAATGCTCGGGACCTGGGGTTTTCCGGATAACGGATCTTTCGATAATTTGGGTCTTCATGCCTTATGTCTACTAGAAATTCATTTAAACATTAAATATACCCAATAGGCTGGTTTTGCTTCCAATAAGGATTAATTATATCTTAGTTGGGATCAAGTACAAGCTACTGTTTTATTATTACAGAGAAAAAGGAAATCATTTTTAAAAATTTGGATTATTTGGATAAAAAGGAGTCTATGGGAGACAGCCATTCCGTAATTCTGAGCTTTCTGGATATTGGATTTCCGGATAAGGGATCCTATACCTGTACTAATGGACAGTAGCTTCTAGTGTGGGAAGAAATTTCTCACCTTTACGCACGGCCAAAAATCAAGCAGGACTGTTGACCTGCTGTTTTTTTTTTTTTTACAGCCAATCAGAACATACTTTCAAGATGGAAATGCAGCCTTGATCTATTACTTTTTCACACACACAACAGTCCGATGTCTGCAAATGAAATGGATTGCCCCCAATGAAACATTTGTATAGAAAACTTCAATGGAATTAATTCCTCTAATATTGTGGCTAATATGTACAGCAAAGAAGGCGTTTGCCCTGGGCCCTTATCGCAAGACGGCTCTATATGAAGAAGAAGAAAAGCATTCCAAATATGTCTAGCAATTGTTACTATCATTATATACATCAGGCCCACCAGATGTTGGTTGCACAGACCCCATCTCCTGAGGATAATAGATTTTTCTTTGAAAACTGTCATTTGAATGGCCCAGTGGCTTGAATTTCCAGCTGCAACTTAAATAAGCAAAGGAAAGCCTGGCTACTGGCTGCATGTATGTCACGGTGCAGGCAGCACAACAATTTCTACTGCTGATCAAGGCAGTTGCTGCTGGAACGACAATGGAAACCCCTGGCACTATTCCTTTAAAAGTACAGCTAAGCTGGGGGGCAGGATTTATCAAATATCAAAGTTTGGGAATCCTATACCCAACAGCTTGATGTTTTCCCCAGTTATTTAAACTGCCCCTTAGAGTCATTAAAGTTTCTAATGATTTGACACATTTATCAAAGCTGATGCCTGCCAGTTTGTCAGAATGGGCTGCTACTTTGAACAGTTGAGTGTTATTCTGCTTCATGAGAAAGTGCCCAAATCAAAATCCTTTTCTCTTATACAAATCACGTGGGAACAAAAGGATTTGAAATATTCATTCCAGCAGGAAAAGAAACGGTTAAATAGGAAATGCCCCATTAACATTGTTAAATGACAAGGGTCACTTGTTGCAAGTATCCACACACCCACATTATGGCCCCAAATACTGCATACTGGTGATCTATGGGTTGCAGCAATCCTTTATCATGGTCGTATTATATTTACCCACAATCCATTGCAGGAACCTGTCATTTTAACCCTTTAATTGTCAGAAATAGTATATTCTAAGGAGCTGGCTCTCAAGTTAGGAGCGGCATATTCTTTGTTTCTGGATTCCTGTTTAAGAACATGGGATCTGCCCTGTGCAAATCTAGGCATAATAAAGCTTTTGATATTATTAGCACTGGATGTGTCATTGTCCCTCTGGTTAATAAGAACGTTTCCTATTTTTAATATAGTGTATGGTAATATGAATGTTTAAAATTGAGGAAATATTGATAAAAATGGTTGATTCTGAATATAACAAAAATCAACAGAAATTCAATAATGCCAGTTCAAATATATATGAGAAACAATATGCACCAGCCAGTATTCCTTTTATCTCTCCTGAAATAGGGATAAACAGCAGCCAAGTTTTTAACCTAGTGACAATATTATAAACGGACAAAAGGCAGAATTAGAAAAAATATATTATTAATATTAAAATATATATATAAATATATTACTGCCTGGCAATTAATAACATTGAATATGGAAAAATGAAAATGCGGGGTTAATGAACCTACATAAAATAATAAAATATAATGTTCATTTGGATAAATTCTATTTCTATATAGGTGTCTTCACTAGGGGGCAGATTTATCAAGGGTGAATTATGAAAAGTGAATTAGAGGGAATTTTCGAAGTAAAAAAATTCGAAATTCAAAGTAATTTTTTGCATACTTTGACCATTAAATAGGATACTACGACTTCAAAAATACTTTGAATATTCGACCATTCGATAATCGAAGTACTGTCTCTTTAAAAAAAAAAACTTCGACTTCAATACTTGCCAACTTAAACCTGCCAAAGTGCTATGTTAGCCTATGGGGACCTTCTACAAACTTTTTCTAAGTCTTTACACATCGAATAAAAATCCTTAGATCGTACGCTAAAATAGTTTGAATCGTTTGATCTATTTTTATTCCATCGTAGCATTGCTAAATTCAGTGAAAAAACTTTGAATTCGATATTCGAAGATTTTCAATTCGATGGTCGAATTTCGAAGTATTTTGTACTTCGAAATTTGACCCTTGATAAATCTGCCCCTAGGTGTGAATAAAATCTGTCAATAAAAATGTATTCTAGTTTATAAATATTATACCAAACCATTTGCATTGTGTTGCATTGTTAAAACATTGTTGAGTAGCCAGAAGACAGACAGAAAATCAGACAGAAAGAATGATGGATATAAACAAATATATTGCAGACAGATATGGATTGTAAGATTCTTTCTCCATAAAACATAGATAAATATTAGCAAATTAGGAGATGCTTTAGGAATTTTTAAACAAAGTGTGGAATTATTTTTAAGGCACATGAAATGCAGATAGTACAGAAGAATTAGATGATTCAGTTTCCATATTTACTCTGATATGTCAAATATAAACCCTTGGTATGTAGAAGATTGCTTTTAAAACATTTCATTTTCCTGTGCAGCTAGTGACACCCAGATTTTAATCTATTACACCCTGTGCAGCCTTTAAAAGTCTTTGATAAATATAAAGAATATTTTTACAAAATCTGCTGTTCAAGTTCATGCATTAACTTTAAATGCAGTTTTATGGAACGATGGATATATTTTTCTGGAGTGCATTAAAACAGTTACAAATACAATGATACATTTTTGTTAAATAATCTTTATTGAAATAATTTTAAAAAACATTTTAAATCTGTGTTTTGAGGTTTTTTTTGTTTCTTTCAAGTTTTTCATATTATTTAGATATATGTCTATTTTCAGCAATTTCCAATCAGTTTTTTCATGTGTCTAAACTGGTTATGACTGTATTAGCTGTAAGAATATCCTCTGTATAACAAACTGGGTTATACTTGACTTTACATGGTAAATAAATACATAATGTTTCTTTTTCTGTAGTGGATATAAAATGTTGTGTATTTCAGTTTTTAAAATGTTTAATAAATTAGAATTTTCTCTTCTGTTGATTCTACCCTGATTAGATACATATTAGGAGTAACTAGATATATATATATACACACACATACATACAGCAGATTTTGAGAGATATAAGATGGGACTGTTCTGTGTGTTTATAAGGAATATACCTGTATTTTTTAAACTGCATTTGTTCAACTTTATCTGATTTTATATTTCTTTGCCATGTATCTGCTGCTAATTTATTACAATCAATTACTATAAATAATGACGTTAAACCATTTCTACTATTAAATGAATAAAAAGTCCCTAATTACATTAAATATGTTTCTTCCTCCCTTAAACCTACAATTGTTTGAGTTTATTCACTAATGGGGGAGAAATGTATTATTTTTGAGTAAAAGTGTGTATTTTATGCCTTTTAATCATTTATATTTAATGTTTGACTGTCAGCTTCCCCATATTCCCCTGATTAGCACTGTAAATTACATTTTCTGAAACCATTATAAATTGTATAAAGAGCTCTTGGGAGATCAAAGATTGTGAAATATTTAAAATGTTCAAAAAGAAAAAAAGGTTGGTGTGCATGTTAAATTAATTCTAGTTTGGATATAATTAATACCTTGCAAATTTGGGAGAAAGGGCCATTGTATATCCAGTAGAAAGAATTGTTTTCTTATGTAATTGCTAAATAAAATGTCAACTATTAGGTGAGAAATTAGGCATTCAGTTCCCAAATGTACTGTTATATATAGAAATTATCGTTATGTAGAAAGAGATTCTTAAAATTTCCCTTACATGCTGCTATTAATATCCTTAAATGAATATTTAAAGCCCAGTGCAGCAGTTTATGTTTTAAGTAACATGACAGATAAATTTTTAGCAAATTATGAACCAAATATGTTTTTAGAAATTTGAAATTCTGAAAAATGAACTGCATGTAAACAAGCTGTAAAATTCTATATATCATTTTTGAACAAATAATTGTAAAAAAAATCTTATCTCCTTGCTACTCACTTTATTTTAAAAAATTTTGCTCTGCAGTGGTAAAATAGAACTTCTTTAAATTATACAAAACAAGGACCTACTAATGTAATTCTCTGCTTTTAATGTTTTTGTTACCGAATATTTTGCTTATTCTTTACAACAATAAAATATATTTAAGAGGAACATTAAATGCAAGTCAAACTTTTACAGAAGTTGCCATTTCTGTTTATTCTTTGTATATAGTAATAAGGAATTTATTGGCTTATTAATTATCCCTCTATAGAAAAAAAATATATGGGTTATTTATTATGTCACATTGCAAACAACTGCCTTTTATTGCTATCCTGAAGGTGTTATATAGATGCGCTATTATATGTAATAAGATGCATGTTCTAACAGTTCACATTGATCATTTTGAATCCTAAATATCTCATATCCTAGTTTTTATGATGCTGAATGAATTGATATTCAATTTCTCCACAACACATTAGCACAGTACAGTTCCGCCTCTCGGCTCAACAACAAAAAAATAAACATCTCAGACAGTGAAATGGTCTATATGCTTAAAAAAACATGAATTATAATTTATTTTCTAATTTAGAAAAAAATTCACAAGTATGTACACACAGCTTTCATACAGCGATGTATTAATCTTCTCTGTATATTGTCTTTGCCCAAACTGAATAAATTACGAGGAATATACAGGGCAGGCAAAAAATAAATCTTTACACATATGAATTCACACCTTTATATATATGTATGTAGATTAACACACTCAGCTATATGTACAAAGACTCATTAACATTTATTCTCATTTATCTATGTATGTGTGTTTATGTGTATATTTGGTTTTTTTTTAATATTTTTACACACACATAGATATATATATATATATATAAGTGTGAAGCAACTTACACAGGGTATGGGGTGCTTATAATAAGTGGAATAATCCGTTTGAGCTGTAGATCTGCTGCTTTACAGTGTGGCACTGAAACAACTTAACCAGGATGAATGAGATTTATGAAGTGAACAGTAGGTAGGTAGGTAGGTGTATTTTTCACATATAATCCCAATAAGTGCCTTTCATGCTAGGCTCAGTACAAGGAGAGCCAGCTATAGTGACATGGCTTGAGTCTCACAGTGGCCCAGAATCAGGGGGTATAGGAGTCCTCAAAGTGGGAGGTGGGGTACCCAGGCTGGCAGACAGTACATGTATGGGTAATACTGGTATGCATGGTATAGAGAGAGAAGGGATGGGCTCAGCATATCGTCAGGGCAATATTGTCTCTGGTCATCCTTTACCAGCACCCTGACTGCCACCTTTCTGGCTGGGACAAGAGAGGACTTTGGTGCTGTCTGGCTGGCAATCAGCTTCCTCTTGGTCTTGTACCTCCGGTTCTGAAACCAAATCTTTACTTGGGTCTCTGTGAGTTTGAGGGCAGCTGCCAGGTCTGCCCTTTCAGGCCCAGAGAGATAACGCTGAAGGCTGAACCTCCTCTCCAGTTCATAAACCTGAGCATGAGAAAAGGCAGCCCGGGACCTTTTCTTACTGGACTTGGGGCTGTCTCCCAGCCTGTCTCCAGAAGGATCTGGAAAAGCACCTGCAAGGCAAAATGGAAGTGTTTATACATCTGTGCCATATAGGTGTAATTAACTTCAGTCTGAAATAGGAACCTCACTTACTGGTTATAGTAGGTATCACTCATGCCATGATGTAGTGACTCTATACATACGATTAACCAAATGCTGTTTTAACAGGCACCATTAGCACCAGCCAGACAATACAAATACCCCCTGTTCATTAGCAAACATCTGCCTCATGTATTCACCTGATTCTGCCCTGTACAAGTGACCCTTTATTCACTCGTGTAGTTACACGTGTCTATATAGATGAAAGCAATATCCATGGAGCCCACACAAATTAATTATTAAAATGAATCATAAACCTAATAATTGGTGGTACTATCATCATCATTATTATAAGTAATACTTATAACAAGTCCTGTTTTTTTTTTTATAATTCCTGCATTCAAAATCAGCTGTAAGTGCTGGGAAGCAACATGCTAAAACTACAATTTCCCTCTTCCAAAAAGGAGTAGAAACACTCACATATTTTCCTACATAGGCTCCTCACTTTCCTTTCTCTTTCCTTTCATTCTACTCTAAATCATCTTTCTAACAGTAGCCTGAGATTCAGACTCTAGTTAAGAGAGCTCTAATATATGCCAAATATTTTTTCTTGGGCTCCAAACATTATGCACCCTGACACACAAAGAAGGCAGACATACTGATAAATAGTTGGATAGATAGATAGATAGATAGATAGATAGATAGATAGATAGATAGATAGATAGATAGATAGATAGATAGATAGCACGGACAGATGATAGAGAGATAGACAGAAAGAAAGATAACTCATGATGATGATGAAGATAGATAGATGATAGACAGAAAGACCGACAGATAAATAGATGATAGATAGAAAGACTTACAGATAAATAGAGAACTCATGATGATGATGAAGATAGATAGATGATTGATAGATAGATAGATAGATAGATAGATAGATAGATAGATAGATAGATAGATAGATAGATAGATAGATAGATAGATAGATAGATAGATAGATAGAGAACTCATGATGATGATGAAGATAGATGATAGATGATAGATAGATAGATAGATAGATAGATAGATAGATAGATAGATAGATAGATAGATAGATAGATAGATAGATAGATAGATAGATAGATGGACGGATAGATGGATTGATAGATGATAGAAAGATAGATGTTCTTGGGTGGGTTTCCTCTTATATCCCATAAAGCAGGAGTGCTCATACTTTACTAATGTGAAGTCTACTTTTAGTGCTGTTGTCCCATTATGATCTACATCCATAAAAGCATCGTTATCATTCTGTCCGTGGAAAATATTACTTAAATATTATATTTATTTATGAGAGAACGTATATTGCTATATTTCACAACGATTTCTTATGTAACCTTAACATAATAAATATGTGAATGAAAAGCATGAGACAGGAGGGTGATTTAGACAAGCTAGTCTTGGGATCTACTGATTACCAGCTAAGGTTTAGTTCACATGAGAAGATTCGGGGAGATTTTGTCGACTGGCGACTAATCGCCTCTTCTTCTGGGCGACAATCTGCCCGAACTACCGCAGCGTGTCTTCCCATCTGATATAATTAAAAGTCGCCTGCGCTAAAGCAACTTTCGTTTTCCAAAGTTGCCTTGTGTGAACTAACCCTAAAGTCTACTGATCTACCTTTTGGGCACCCCTGTCATAAAGGCAAGTTAGGCTGCTGATATAAATATATAAATAAAGGATAAGTACTGCTAGATATATAGATAATAGATATGTAATGACAGAAAGTGACAGGGGTGCCTATAGACACACACCAGAAAGACATAGGGATGCACAGATACAGACAGAGGGATGAATAGATGCGCAGATACAGACATTGGTGCAGACTGATACAAACAGCGGGCAAGTACCATTGGCGGATGCTTCAGTGTCCCGCTCCCAAGGGAAGTCCTCTGTCCCCGAGTCCGTGTCCGTTTTCTCTTTCTCCGGACTCATTGGCGGGTTCTCCACCTGCCCATCATCAGCGCCGGGAGAGTGCGGCGGAGTGATACTATTCCCATCAGTTCTCTTCTCTTTGCCAGTATTGCCCCCCGTGCAGTCCGGACAGGTCCGCGCAAGGATATCCTGTATAGAGAATGAGGTAAGCGGTGAGAGCCCAGTGAGGGACATGTTAGTGCATAGTATCCGATGCACTGGAGAAAGTGTGCGCGCTACTGCGAGAGGAGCAGGACAGGCACCACGTTATCTCTACTCCTGCCACACCAAGAGGGCGGGGCTAGTGTTGACACCCACCGGCATTCAAGCGCCCTGCTTCCCTGCTGCTTGGGACACTCACACCCCTCCTCCCGTCCTTCGTTTTGGGATAGTTTTAGCTGCTATTGCTGTCAGCTCGGAACTCGGCGCTCCAGTGGTACCGGAGCGTCTCTGGGTCATACCAAATAGGTCTGGAATAAAGGGGGGCTGAGGGGAGCTAAGTGCAACGGACAGATTGTTTGATGAATGTGAGAGAGAAGTGATTTTCGGGTCCCAATAACAATATCAATCGATATACATAAGCACAGCATTTTTATGTCTTTTACGCAGCCAGTGCGCAATAATCTATAAATGGCCGCGCAACCAACCCTGTGTGCTTTTATATGGCTCGAATACTATTAATGAAATATACATACTTTATGATTTTATTGTTTTAGCAAGTGGCGTAAAGGCAACGATAGCAGCGTGTGTGTGTGTGTGTGTGTGGAAGGGCGCTGCTGGAATGGTAGGCGCCAGGATATGCGCGCAGTTTGCGCCGTAGGCGGAGAGCAGGGTTGCCAGTTCTAATTTTAAAAACCAGCCCAAGTCAGCTACAAAAGAGCCCAAAACTAGCCGAGTGGCACTTCAAAAGTAGCCCAATAATAGCACAATATATGCAGTGAAAAAAAAGTCTAATTTAGTGAAAATACAATTTTTTAAATTTTAACTGTTTCGTAAATGTTTCCATGAAGAAAAATGGGACAGATTTGGCCGTCACCAGGAGCAGGGGCGCTTTGCCAATGAGGCGAGTTGAGGCTCTCGTCTCAGGCGGCAGCGCCCCAGGTACCAGGGGCGGCAAAAATGGCGCTCCTGGTACTTTAAGAACCGAATTTCTGGTTTTCAAACCGGAAATTCGGCTCTTCTAGCACAGAGATCGCAGTAAGGCTCTCTGCACTAGCGTCCTGGCCCTCTCTGCCGCTATCATGGACCCCATCAGGCGAAAAAAGGCAAACGCACGGGGGAGGGGGAGGCAGCAGCAGGCGGCGGAGGGGCCAGGATTACCCCTGACCAGGAGTGTAACTACAGAGGGGGGTACAGGACGTATAGGGGCACCGTAAGACCCTAATACATATACAATTTCAATAAATATTGGTAAAACAGGTCAACCTCTAGACATCTATGTGGCCAGCAGTTTTTTGCCCCAAAATTGTCTGAAATTGAGGTAAATCACCGGCAAACGCGAGAATGCTTAAAGGGATACTGTCATGGGAAAAAACATTTTTTTCAAAATGAATCAGTTAATAGTGCTGCTCCAGCAGAATTCTGCACTGAAATCCATTTCTCAAAAGAGCAAACAGATTTTTTTTATATTCAATTTTGAAATCTGTCATGGGGCTAGACATATTGTCATTTTCCCAGCTGCCCCAAGTCATGTGACTTGTGCTCTGATAAACTTCAATCACTCTTTACTGCTGTACTGCAAGTTGGAGTGATATCACCCCCCTCCCTTTTCCTTTTCCAGCCAAACAAAAGAACAATGGGAAGGTAACCTGATAGCAGCTCCCTAACACAAGATAACAGCTGCCTGGTAGATCTAAGAACAGCACTCAATAGTAAAAACCCATGTCCCACTTAGACACATTCAGTTACATTGAGAAGGAAAAACAGCAGCCTGCCAGAAAGCATTTCTCTCCTGAAGTGCAGGCACAAGTCACATGACCAGGGGCAGCTGGGAAATTGACAAAATGTCTAGCCCCATGTCAGATTTCAAAATTGAATATAAAAAAGTCTGTTTGCTCTTTTGAGAATTTGATTTCAGTGCAGAATTCTGCTGGAACAGCACTATTAACTGATTCATTTTGAATTTTTTTTTTTTCCCCATGACAGTATCCCTTTAAGAGGGACGGGAGACTGGGGTACAGAGCCCCAAATCTGGTAACTCCTGACTTCTACACAAGTCAGTCCCATTGCATGCTGGGTATTGTAGTCTTACATTAAACTTGGCAGTTGGCAAATTGTTAAACAACAAATTACATTACCCAACATGCATTGGGAGACACAGGCTTGGCACAAGTGCAAAGAGTTTTTTATTGGTACATTTCAGACACCAATGGCGATCCTGTAAATAGAAATAAAGGGAATAAAAGAAGTATATTTAGTGAAAGAGAGGTGTGTGTATATAAATATAAATATATATATATATATACAACATTATGGTTCCCTTTAAAGGGGTATTAACTTTTAGTATGATAGAGAGTGATATTCTGACACAATTTGCAATCGGTTTTCATTATTTGTAGTTTTTGAGTTATTTAGCTTTTTATTCAGCTGCTCTCCAGTTTGCAATTTCAGCTGTCTGGTTGCTAGCCAAATGAACCTAGCGACCATGCATTGATTTGAATAAGATAATGGCATACCGAAAAATAGAAATATAAGTAAAAAAAAGTAGCAACAACAATACATTGGTAGCCTTACAGAGCATTTGTTTTTTTTAGATGGGGTCAGTGACCCCAGTTTGGAAGGGGGAAAGAGTCAGAAAAAGGCAAATAATTAAAAAACTATTTTAAAAAAATGAAGACCAATTTAAAAGTTGCTTAGCATTGGCCATTAAGTTAAGTTAAGAGTAAACCGCCCCTTTAAAATATAATGTGGAACTTAGTAACTAGGTTCCTGGCATTTTGTAAGCTCAGCTTTGTGGACCTAGTAGCACACAAGGTTTTATCTCTGCACAATTAATATTGAGGTACACAGCACATCCTGTAATCAACACCCCTACCCCGCCGAGGCAGGTGCTTGGTGCAGCGTGAGTGCTTTTGTAGGTTTCCAGTCTCCTCTGCATGGAAAATTAATAAAAGTGTCATCCACCACCATTATTGTGAGTTAAGACTTCCACCCATGCTATCACCATGATGAATTAATATTAGAACTGTGTAGAGAAGACTTATTGCAGAGATGAGACTGTTGCATGAAACATCACATGTGATAGATACCTTCTTACAAAACCAGATTTACCCCAATTGGCAGTTAGTGAATCTCCCTACACGACAGCCACACAACTGTCACTTGCTAAGTATACACAAGACAAGAATATAAACCATTAATGAGAATCTGTGGCTTCTCTCCTACCTAGTTCCTCCCTTCTCACACTTGATTTTCAGCTTAATAGGCATAGGATGAAGCCTGGGTGGTCTTCTGCTTTGCAGTTGTCCTTTTGTAGCTTGTCAGCCTGACACACTTTCCAAGAGCCCCATTTATCTCTCATATATGGGCTTCTAAATAGCCCCGCATGCTTGGGTCCATAGAAGACTAACTTGGTGTAAAAAGGTAACTCAGCCATGCAGAGAGGAACACGCTGGAGCTGCAGAGTTTTTGGTACAAAGCAGCCAAAATAAACTGACATTGTTGTTCCCAGCTGTGGTCTGCACTCTCCAATCAGGATTATCTGTACTGGGTTGTATTTGATGTCATCAAGTGAAGGTATAAAAATGTTCAATTTAGCTTTTTTTTAAAAAAATTACAAAGACAAATTTATCAACACTAAAGTCAAATGAGTGAGCATGAACATGTGACTAGAGGGTTCTGTATTAAAGGGGTTGTTCACCTTTAAAGGGATACTGTCATGGGAAAAAAATAAGTAATAATAAATAAATAAATAAGTTAATAGTGCTGCTCCACTGAAATCCATTTCTCAAAAGAGCAAACAGATTTTTTTATATTCAATTTTGAAATCTGACATGGGGCTAGACATATTGTCAATTTCCCAGCTGCCCCAAGTCATGTGACTTGTGCTCTGATAAACTTCAATCACTCTTTACTGTGGTACTGCAAGTTGGAGTGATATCCTTCCCTCCCCCCCCCCAGCAGCCAAACAAAAGAAAATGGGAAGGTAACCAGATAACAGTTCCCTAACACAAGATAACAGCTGCCTGGTAGATCTAAGAACAGCACTCAATAGTAAAATCCATGTCCCACTGAGACACATTCAGTTACATTGAGAAGGAAAAACAGCAGCCTGCCAGAAAGCATTGCTCTCCTAAAGTGCAGGCACAAGTCAAATGGCCAGGGGCAGCTGGGAAATTGACAAAATGTCTAGCCCCATGTCAGATTTCAAAATTGAATATAAAAAAATCTGTTTGTTCTTTTGAGAAATTAATTTCAGTGCAGAATTCTGCTGGAGCAGTACTAACTGATTCATTTTTTTAAAAAAAATTTTTTTTCCCATGACAGTATCCCTTTAAGCTAACCTTTAGTATGTTATAGAATAGCCAATTCTAAGAAACTTTCCAATTGTCCTTTTTTTACAGTTTTTGAATTATTTGCCACTTTCTTCTGACGCTTTCCAGCTTTTTAATGAGGCTCAATGCCCCCCATCTAAAAAACAAACGCACTGAAAGGTTACAAATGTATTGTTATTGCTACTCTTTAGTATTCATCTTTTTATCCAGGCCCCCTCCTGTTCATATTTCAGTCTCTTATTCAAAGCAATGCATGGTTGCTAGGGTAGTTTGGACCCTAGCAACCAAATTGCTGAAATTGAAAACTGGAGAGCTGATGATTACAAACCATTTGCAAATTGTCTCTCCAACTGAACATGAACCTTGACTTCTGACAGGCTGATCTAATCCTTGGAACATTGTAATATTGTGACTGGCTACAATTTAGTTCTTCCCCCACCTATCAGATTAACAGTTAAAAAACAAAACAAATTTACAGTATTCATTGTTCATTCTCCCACTTACATTAAAACACAGCATTAAAAGGTTTGGTCACCTTTAAGTTGCCTTTTAGTATGTCTTAGTTAGTTAGTGGTCTTCACTTTTTATTCCTTAGTTTTGAATTGCCTTTTTCTTTTGGCTTTTTAAAGCTGCCATTGATCAAAAACTATTGTTAAGTTGGTTCAATTTCATAGTAATAATTTGCTTGATTTGTTCTTTTTTATCCCCCTGCCACTAGGGTTGCCACCTGGCCGGTAAAAATGATGGCTGATCCCAATGTTATTAATAGGGAAAAAAGTTAAATATACTGTATAGGAAGGCCGGTATTTTTTTCCAGAAAAGGTGGCAACCCTACCTGCCACTCAACTAAAGACCTTCTCTTTCTGCACAGATTTCTTTATTATTCTATTGTGGAGGTGAGTAAATGGGTGCAATTTGTGGGTTTTTCTGCAAAAGTCTCCATCCAGGCCAGTGCAGGCTGGATTTTCTTTCAATAATCCACATGTGTAATGTATTTCAGCATTTCTGAATGAGGATTGAGAGGGCAGGGTTGAATTTTACAGGGTGATAATATTTATGCAGGAACTGAGACTGAGCTAGTTGGGGAATGCCTGATATTTCAGTGAAGTATTTAACCAGCCGCCAGCTCATTCATTTGCCAATGTCAATTTCTTTTTATTTATTCGTCAAATAACTTACCTATGAAAATAATGACTTTTTCTATGTAAAACAATTTACGCCTTAAAAATATTATACCGTGTGATGGATTGCAGTCATAGCCAGAGTGCAAATCCACTCCCCAGTCTGCTACAGATAGCTTTATACATATACTACTGGACACCCAGGGGCACATTTACTAAGCTCGAGCGAAGTTTAAACCTACCAAGGGACAATGTCAGCCTATGGGGACCTTCCCCATTACTTTTCTAAGGTTTTTTTGATCAAAGGAAAATCCTTCGATCGATGGATTAAAATCCTTCGAATTGTTCGATTCAAAGGATTTCATCGTTCATTTTTCCTTCGATCTTTCGATCGTAGGATTTGCGGAGCCGGCCTAGGGGCACCTGGATAGTAAATTCTGCCCTGCAAATAGACAGAGCAAAGCAGTGTATCATGAGTCGAACCTTCCATAAAAACACTTGGGGGGTCGAGTTCAGTGCACGCTGGTGGTGTAACTACCAGGAATGTGATTGCACCGTGGCCCACACCCCTTTGGTGCCCGCTAGAGACCCAATAGCATCCAGGGTCACTGGGCCAATGAAGCGGTTTGAAAAAACAGTGCTGAACAGGTTACCAGGGAGGGGAATAAGCTGTTCCTCTTAACTTAATTTTTTAAACCAGAAATTTGGCACTTCTAGTGCAAGATGGGGGCCTGAGGGGGGGTGGCATTGCAGGAGCTGCCTCAGAAACAGCCCTGATGGCCGATCTTCAAAAGATTGGGAGCGCTTTTGACAGGGGGTGGGCAGGGAGCAGAGTGCACTTCCTGCTCTGGGCCTACTATTTAGTAGTTATACCACTGGTGCACACCCTTGCCCCCACCCCCTTCTGGCTGAACTGCTCTCTTGCTTATTTGTGGCGGCACCAAATATTAAATCAGAGGAAGGGGCTAGGAAGAGCCATTTCCTAATAGTAGACCCCCCCAACCACAGGAATAGGAGCCCAGACCTCAGGGTCTGCTCTAAGGCAATGACACCATTGGATGACTGTATGGTAGTTATGCCACTAGATCAAAGTCTGTGTTGGCCTATTTGGCTACTAGTATGTCTACTACCAGATCTGCTCATTTGGCAACAGGCAAAATCAGACCCAGATTTGCTTTGGGGCCAATGCTGGGGTGTAACTACAGAGGAAGCTTACCCAGCATATACCGTGCAGCATGGGGACCCAGATTTAATAATAATCAGCCTACTCAGTTGTTCGATCAAACGGGTATCTTTGTCTATGTATAACCAATATAACTACATAATGAGTCTGTATCCAATTTGTGGTGGGTCAGAATCACCCAAAGTACATAGGCTTGATTTGGCAGCCAGCAGAAATGGGCTGTACTTATAAATAATGAACTCAAAGACAAGGGAACCTAATATGAAACCCCAACAGCCAATTGAAATATGAATGCTGCTACAGAATATTTGAATTAGCTGTCCTGAAAATTACACTATATAACGGGCCATTTTATTTTAAAAGATCTTGTTTGTGAGCAGATTTATGCTTTTAAACATCACTATGATTTCTATAAAGCTTGGTTGGGTGGGAAGCCAAAGCATGCACCAATCTGGATCCCAATTCGTTTGATCACCTACTGTGATTGGAGGGGGCATGGACGCACCAAATAGTTTGTTTAAAAACAACAAATAATAGAATCAGCTCGTGTGTAGCTAACAATAGCCACAAGAAGAGACACAGCACCTGTGGATTGTATTGAACCACCTCACTTTTGTGCAGAAGTTTCAATGCAACCAAAAAGAAAAACAATAAAATAAACAAGTCCAGGGGCAAAGTGTCCTCGTGCCATTTCAAGTCAAACTAACCTTGATGGTTTTCCCCCTCCCTAAATCTACTTAACTCTCATGAGCATTAATTTAAACAGAACCGTATTTTTCTGAACAACCTCAAGGACAACACCTGTTTTTTTCTCCCTTCATTCTTCAGAAGCCTCATTTGCAAAGCTTAGGTGTCATGCCATTCACAGAAAGACCTTTCTTTTGTCAGCCACATGTAACGGCTTCAGTGGTTTTCTAAGATAAAATCAATTGAAAGTGTATTTTAAGTGTATTTTGAAGGAAAATGTCGGAGGCACAAGGCGTGTTAAGGAACAGTGTGTTTAAAGAATAAGAGCAAAAACAAATAATCACGAAGCGTATGACTGCCTTCCTCCCCATACACGACTAATGGCAGGAACAGATTCTTATTTGTCCTGTTGAAATAATAGAATTCCCACCCTATTGTGCAAATTTTCAACCTGATTTATGGGCTGAACCTGCATACTCAACTTTCTTTTTGACAAAAATGTTCAGAAGTAACCTTTCCCTGCACAGTGGGCCTCACTGAAGCGAGACAGCCGAAATAATGCAGGAACTCGGTAATCAACACAGAAACTTGATTCTATCACAAACACCTATATCTTAGATCTGACATCTGCTGTGCTGAGGAAACTACACTGCACCTTCTGAGGACATGATGTATGCCAGTCTTGCCGGTTCCACCAAGGGCCACTGATGTGTATTCTGCCATGGCTACAATCCTCAGGGCATCTACCATCCTCATAACAAAAATCTTTTATCACAGGAAGAATGCAGTGTTCCAGAAATGAGGTTTAGACCCACAGCAGCTTTATGTATGTTCAGATCAGTGGCACAACTAGATATTACTGGGCCCCACAGCAAATTATTTTTCAGCCCCCCATCCCCCAAATGTCTACAGGTTGACCTGTTTTACCAATATTTATTGACATTGTATATAAATTAAAGCCTCATGGGGCCTCTATACCTCCTGTGCCCCTCAGCAGCCACAGGGTCTGCTTCCTCTGTTGTTATGCCCCCCGGTACAGATGATTTAAATGATAGCCTGCACAGTGCCCACAGTGCCTCAAATGTTACTGTTTATTTCAAAGGTAATGATCTGTTTCAGTAAAGTGATATAGTGCTCTGATACTGATACTTTGCTCTGTTCAGCTGTAGCATAAGTTTGTTGGAGACTTGTTGCCTTTGCCATGCATGGGAGGGGAGGGTTTAGAGAAAATGTGAAGGTACCACTTGAAATGCTATGAAGTTACCAGACCTCAGACCAAAACATTATTATATAGCTATCATAAAGTATAGTTAGCAGAGTAGTCAACCAGTTAAAGTAGTCTGCAAGATGAATAAAATAGATGTGACTCTGCAGCCCTACTGTTTTTGGGTATACTACATTGTCCCTCAAATGGTCTCAGCAAGGTGACCTTCAGATTCTCTCTAGATCACTCCCTGTCTCCCACTCTTTATACCGTGCATGGATTTGTGTTTGATCTACTGCACTGGACCTGGAATTGGATCTCCTTAGACCAGAAACAGGACACATTTGGCAATACAGAACTGCAACTCCCAGCTTTCCTCTGCGAGCTGACTTGGAGGAGCAAAGTTTTTCAAGATACATATCTCTAGGTAACAGTGGACAAGCATTCTAACAAGATGACTTTTGCAAGCAATGGCCTATATCTTGTACTACTCAGCCCCCATTCCTAAGGGTGGTGGCACACGCTGCTACTTGGGGAGATTAGTCGCTCAACAACAAATCTCCTCTTTTTCGGGCGACTAATCTCCCCTAAATGCCTTCGCACCGGCTAGAATGTAAATCGCTGGGCGACTAATCTCCCCAAGTAGCAGCATGTGCCACCAGCCTAAAGCAGAATACAAAACATTTACAGTATGTGTCTATAAAGGCTACATCATAACACAGGTGGACATCAATTAATCTAATGAGTTTTATTTATCATATTAGTATCAAACATCAGAACTTGACCAAGTAAAAAAAATATTTACCTTGTAGGTAGGAAGGTAGAACCTTACACCCACCAGTTACTTCCCTTGTCAGGGGTCCATTGTAGTTATACGACAGCTGCAAATGGCAGCAGCCTGGTCACCTCACAACATGGCTTAAATTGAAGGGTAGCTGGGAGCCATGGAAATATTCTTGGTTAAAATATCCAAAAGCCCCTGCCCCACCACCAATTTCTCCATGTGGAGCAATGGTCATGTAATTTTTGCTTTCCTAGTATAGTGACTATAACATTGGACTCTGTACCCACTAATAGGAGGCATTATTTAAAGTGTGCACAAGGTACCCAGACTATCTTTATCCAGGCCTTGCCACGAGGTAACTGCCATATTCAGTGTAACGAATGTTTACTGTTGTTTTGACTGCAATGGAAAGGGGCGTCTTTTTGGAATGACAACACATGAATCAGATTGGGCAAGACTGGCCAGTAGAGTTAGTTTTCAGGTCAAACAACAGGATCTGTGCCTGTATGGCCAGTATAAAGAAGACTATACCTTGTCTTTTTTTCTTTATATAAGTTATTGCCTCACTTGAATGAATATGGACTTTCTCTTTGTGAAACCATTGGGTGCTAGAAAATACTGGGACCTATCACTTTACACAAAGAGGAGAGAGACAGTCTGAAACACCTAAGTGGTTGCCAGATGGTTTCAGTTCGAGCTCCACTTGAATGTCCAGCCTTTCGTTATGGCCACCTTAGCTCGTGAAATGAGGACAAATATTGGGGTTTTAGCCATTCTGTGATTGTTTCAAGAATGTCTATGACATATTCTCCCAAAATCTTACCCTAAATGATCTTCATGCTGGGCTTTCAGGTGTATCTAGGAAAGAAATTGGCCATTCTCCCCAATTTTCACCCTAACTGGCTGAGCCATTCCACCACAGTTTGGGGATCACTGCCTAAAACCAAATACATGACTTTGACAAAGAATAGCATGGGCTTATTTATTAAAGGAGAAGTAAAGGTATCATTACTATGATTATAATGACTTGCCTGATGTCCACTAAATATAGCATGAGTGCAGGGTATTTCTGGAGAAGCTCCTCACTGGCAATTTCTTCATCTTCTTCCGTCTTCGTTTTGGTCCAGACAGACGCTTGTGCAGTAGAGTGAAAGGTGAACTTGGACACAATAAACCAGATTTTTCACTCTACTGCACATGCACCTGCCCGGGCCCAGAGAAAAGAACAGGGAACATGGAAGAAGATTGGCACAAATGAGCTACTACAGGAACAACCTGAGCCGGTGCAGTTATAGGAGCAAATAGGAGCAGCAGTCCGGGGTATCAGGTATACAATTATAATCACTGGGAGGTGCCTAACATTTTGCAATCCCCAGTGATTACACCTTTAGTTCACCTTTAATAGGGTAAAGTGCTTGGCTTAAAAAAATAATTCCAGTGAATTTGTGCCAGCAGCAAACAAAGCAAAATTTTGCTCACAGTGTGTTAGGGACAATATAGGTTTCAACAGGGTACAAATTGGCACCTGTGTTTTGCAAGTTAAACTTGAGCCATTCTGTGTGTCACATTGGTGGGCCTTAAAGGAGAAGGAAAGGTCCAAGCCAGTTTATTGGCAACAGATTAGCCACCATAGTGCAAGTTAGAACACTATTTTTACTCTGCAGAATGCTTTACCATACCTGCGTAAACAGCTCTATACACTGTCTCTGTTTGTTTAGGATAGAAGCTGCCATTTAAGCTTGGTTTGACATCACTTCCTGCCTGAGTCTCTCCCTGCTCACATACAGCTCTGAGCTCAGATTACAGCAGGATATGGGAGGAGGGAGGGGGAGAGGAACAAACTGAGCATGCTCAAGCCCTGCCCTGGAGGTTTATGCTGAAAACAGGAAGTCTGATACAGAAGCCCATGTGTACACAATAAAAGGAAAGAAATGTTGTGTATCTTTTGACAGAGGACTCAGAGCAGCTTTATTTTGAGGTTTACTGGTATATTTATAAAGACCTTTCTGATAAAGCTTATTTTTTTTTAACCTTTACTTCTCCTTTAAGAGTATACTTACATGCCCATCTGTTCAGTTATGTAACAAAACTGTGCCAGATCCCCCACAAAAAAATCTTCAGCTATCTATTTATTTTATACTTATTTTCCAGAACTAAAACAACTGTAGAGGAAGCAGCCCCCGAATGTGTCATTTCACAGGAGCAATAAGTTTGTGTGTGGAAACAAGATGCAAAGTGAGCCTTTTACACTACTTTATGCTCACAGTGCCTTGTTGTTCCCCATTCACACAGATAGGCTCAATGTCTGTATTGGTGCTGGGTGCCAGAAAACAGAGGCACAAATGCTTTGTGTATGGCCTGCGATGGTAAATGAGGCCCCATGTTTTTATAAAGAGGAGTGAGATGGAGAAAAACAGACTAATAATGGCAGAGCTACACTGAAAACCACTAATTGTATCAGCCGACTCAGAGTGGCTGAGTAATAGAAGAATATTGACTTTGGGTTGCACAGGATAAATTACTGATGAATCAGGGCTTTTATCCCCTTCCAAAGAGTGTCCAGCTTTTATGATCAGTGTGTTTTTAGCCAGCCTAGAATCCTGCCATACCTGCTTAATTCACTGATTCTCTTACTCTTACTGCTGGTGTAACTGATACATTGATACAGTTCTGGTCACCATTTTCTGGGGAATCTAATCAGTAGGAAATTGCCTTACTTGCAATTCAGCTCTACAGTTAAATTAGCTATCCAAAATATAGATATACTGGACATCCATGGCAAGGATGTTAATTAAAGTAAAATACAACATATTTAGAAGGTTGGGGACATTGTATTAAGGTCATGTGTTATTGTATTACTAAATTATTTATTATTAAAATAAAGCACCCTGTGGCCGCATGCATTTATATGGTCACTGGGACCTTCTGTGACTTTTACTATCCTTATATTTTATGACATAATTGTACAGGTATGGGACATGTTATCTAGAACGCTTGGGACCTGGGATCTTTATTTAATTTTATACCTACTACTATCTACTAGAAAATCATACAAACATTAAATAAACCCAATAGGCTGGTTTTGCTTCCAATAAATTAATTATATCTTAGCTGGGATCAAGTACAAGGTACTGTTTTATTATTACAGAGAAAAAGAAAATAATTTAAAAAAAAATTGGATTATTTGGATAAAATTGAGTCTATGGGAAAAGGCCTTTCCCTATTTCAGAGCTTTCTGGATTGCAGATTTATGGATAACTGATCCTATACTTGTACCTTTTGGTCTATATATTTCACTGATGATATAGTCCTGCTGCATGTAAACGGACAGCATCTACTGCTATATACTATGCTTCTCAAAAATAATCTTCAAATACATTTTTTTGAAAAAAGGCTGAGGTCTTGGACCCACTATAAGTCTACTAAAAATATATCAATTTATCAACCCCAGAAGGATTATTTTGCAATCAACTTGGATTTATACTAGCTACGTTACACAGTTACCCTCAACCACAAGGTACAGAATCATCTCAAAATGAGAAATGGCTTTCCTGTAGCCTGCTTTCTGCATTATAGATCCCATACCTGAGCACATACTTGCATATGAGAGGCTGCCATTATCTCTTTGGGAAGGGTGATCCATTGTACCTACAATTGCAGGAATGAGGGATACCAGCTGTGGGGGGGGGGAGGTCAGCAAGTTTCCTAGAGAAAGCAAAGAAGCGCTTGGGCTCTGATTCATTTGCATCCTGGCTACTGAAGAGGTTGAGAGGCTGCTGCACTAAGCAAAACCTTTATTCATTTAGTGTGTGTGTGTGCCATGTGAAAGAGCTGCATAAGTGCAATACTGAAATACTGATACCTGGAATTTCCATCGCACCATTATAACAGTAACAGTACTGTGACTTGATATCAGATATTCCTTTTCTTCCAGCTCATGAGATCTGCTTCTGCAATATCCCGCGCTGGAATCTCTTCAGCCAGGTCAGCCCAGAGGTACTGCTTTTTGTCTTGTTTTGTGGAGTTTGGGAATGTTTATTATACTCACATTTAAGTTTACTCTTCCTTTGCCATGCTTTCATTTTTACTCAAAACGGCATCTGAAATGTTTGGGCCAAAATTCAGTTTTATCCGAGGATATAGAAGTCTGGGAAAGAAAGTTATAGAACACGCATGCGTGAGAATGTTCAGAGATGTTACCCCCCAGGACAGGATAGATGCAGATGTCTCAAAGAGACCAGATCATCTAGTCTGCAGATGACTAAGAGAAGGTATCCCATGGATATGTTTGGATGGAGTTGTCTCAGAGAAGAGACCTTAGGGCATATTGGGTGGAGATGTCTCAGGGTAAAAATGGGCCTTTGGCAGTATGACTGGAAATATCAACTGTAAACAGACTCCCAAGTACAACTTGTCACATTCAAGGGACCACCAATACAATATAGCTGGAGGTGCCTGAAATAAAAGACCCTGGGCAACATAGCTACATATGTCTTGGAAAAAAACCCCATCTTGGATGAAGAAGTCTCATGGAACTATATCAGCATTTGATGAAGGCATAGAAGCCCTGTGGATATTGGGAACACACAGTGCCTGGTAACCTGATCAAACAATGGTTATCTCTACTACCCAGACTGAAACACTAGGCTGCTAATAAGCTGTTATTTTGCTTCGTTACCTTGATTTTATTCTTTGCAGTAAGTCAAAGTACAGAAGTTTGGCTCAGTAGGGTGAACGCATAGTCTGTATTACAGCGCCATCTTCTGGCAGCTGAAATAACAGAGTTCAGAGACAGGAGATTGATTTAAAATCAAAAACTTGCTAAAGTGATGCCAGGGCATCTGCTCTATGATTATTACACAGCCTACCCTAGGCTATAGCCTAGGGGTCCAGTGTGATAAGAGGCCCATTTCTATTTTCTGTTCTATTGATATGTATTTGCACTGCTGGGTCTGGTCCGGTGCACCTGCTGGGAGAAGAAGGCAAGCGATTCACGTGTGTGTCCAGATGTGGGCAGATCCAGTGATGTTACTGGCACATGCCAAACCTGACACAGCTTTGAGAGCTTGGGTACATGGATCCATACCCAGCAGTAGCCTAGAAGGGGGCCCTATGTGGATGTAGCCTAGGACCCCACATGTCATTAAATTATGTGTAAGGCTGGAAAGCTTAACATTCACTATGTGGGTGGGGTTAGTGGAATAAAGTTAGTGTATTAAGGGCCACATATCTGTCTGCAAACAGACGCTCACATTTGGGTTTACTTGGGTATTTGGTTTATTCTGCGCAAACAATGGCTGTACCACTGCCCCATTTATGTGTGGCTACAAGTACTTCTAAAAATGTTTATCTTAAATAAAAACCTTTGTGCAGCTATTTACTACTATGATACTCGGTTATAGCTTTCAGCCTGGTTGCAAAAAAAAAAAATTAAAAAGTTAAAATGCAACACAGTACTGATGTGCGCACCTCACAGTCCTTTTCGCAGGTGGCGGACGCGTATGGGTTGAGCTCTTCTCCTGCTCTCCCCGCCTGCCACCTGCAACTGCCGCCTTCCATGTTTATAGACACGCGCCTGTCAGAGTGCAGCGTCTGCATCCGACAGTCATGACGCATCGGATAAACGCTGCGACTTCATCCGACATTTCTTTCTCTTACCTTATTTCTGTCACATGCTTTTGTCGCATTACGTCGGATCGCGCTGAAAACGTCCATGTAGTCCTACACTTAAAGGAAGCCGGTTCGCGGGTGAGGGTGGGAGCGGTTGGAGGGAGGGCTGGTGCGGGTCGGTGAAAAACCCCAGCTGCACATCACTACAACACAGGTTGGAACCAAAATATTCTCACTCTGAGCACTAGGTGGCGATGAAACTCTGCTTTTGCCAGGGCAAGACTTTTGGTATAATTCTAGGCAGCAGGTTTTTGGAACTGCGCATTTTATTAGGCTGTCTGTAGTAATAAAATCTGAGCAGTTGCATATAAGTTCTGGCTATCTCATCAGCCAGACACACAATAATAAATGAAATGTTTATATGAACAATAAGAGGCCACTGCACATAGCAGAGAGAATGGATGGTTGGGAATTGTTTCAAGATATTATCATACACAGGAATGCTGCTCAGCCACCCGAACATTCATATGCTAGGTGTGAGTACTTGTAACTCCTTGTTACTTTATTGTTACTAATCATAATAATATAGGGAATAATATACCCCCCCACTATAGGATATTAGAAGTGACCATAGAGTTCTAGAACCAAATAAATACCCAAGGCCACAGTGTTTGTTTGTTTTTTTAAATATAAGTCATAGAAGTCAATGTTTCAACATCATTTTCAGGGACACTTTGCCACTGGGGCCCACAGATTTCAGAATTGTGGGTATAATAATAGTTTTATTTTCTAAATAATTTAATACATGGATTATCATTCATATTTATTTTAGTAAGATATATATATATATATATATATATATATATATATATATATATATAAGAAAAAAATCAACACATTGTTATATATATATTCTGTATATTTGCTTTTATAAAATGACAAAATTCTGAAAAATAATTATTAAAATTATAAAAAATAATGAAGAGAAATGACAAGTAGACAAAATTCTCTGAGCCATTAAAAGTGCCCTTTGACCATTTTCAAATCTGATTCATCTTTGTCTCTCTGTTATGGAAAATTCTGCAGATGTTGCAAAGTCAGACGTGGGAATGCCTGAATGACGTGTTCGGTCTAGCCCTGGGCTCATATGCTCTTAAGAGCCAGCTCCAGATATCACTTGTACTGCACAGAGAGTAAAGAAGCCTGTGGCATTGCCTCTGGTGAATCAGAGCTGTCAGTCAAAGTCAAGTCTGAGTACATCAGGACGTATGTCAGAAGTTGCAAGGTGTCACTTTAAAGGGGTTGTTCACCTTTGAACTAACTTTTAGTATTATATAGAGAGTGATATTCTGATACAATTTGCAATTGGTTTTCATTTTTTCATTTGTGGTTTTTGACTTATTTAGCTTTTTATTCAGCAGCTCTCCAGTTTAAAATTTTAGCAATCTGGTTGCTAGGGTCCAAATTGCCTTAGCAACCATGCATTGATTTGAATGAGAGATTAGAATATGAATAGGAGAGACCCTGAATAGAAAGATGAGTAATAAAAAGTAGCAATAATTATACACTTATAACCTTACAGAGCATTTGTTTTTTTAGATAAGGTCAGTGACCCCCATTTGAAAGCATAAAGGGATTCTGTCATGATTTTTATGATGTCATTTTTTTTATTTCTAAATTACACTGTTTACACTGCAAATAATTCACTCTATAATACAAAATTTCATTCCTGAACCAGCCAGTGGGAAGGCAAGGGAGGCAGTTCAGGGAGATTAGTAGCCCCAAAGAAGAGGAGATTTGTCGCCGGACAACTAATCTCCCCAAATCTGACCTTGTGTTTCTGCCCTTAGTCAGAATGCTCTGTTATATAGAATCTCAGCCATAAAGCACAACAGAACTGCTGCTTTGTGAGAAATATAACCATTTGATTGCAGTCTGAAATGGGGGCGCATAAAGGCTAAGAATATTGTTATGCTTAGGCTCAGCGGATACTCATTTCTGATTGGCTTTTGCTAAATAATCTGTATTGAAAATGGTTCATTTGAAGGGATTCTATTAGAATATATGCAATTTTGTAAAATAATTTACTTTATTTTAATTCATACAATATTTCCCCCTAATTACTTGATTTCACTAAGCAATACAAGTTTTTTCCAAGCACAAATACAGATAACAGTGTCCTGTGTATGCCTGAATGTCTTTACTGCCTGCAGTCAGATGGACTGGTGTGGAGGACTTAAGGGGTTAATATAAGCCCCAAGCCTCCAGCAACTGACTAGAGTCCATGTCCAGCAAGATTGTAACATGTCCCGGTCTCTGGATTCTCCCTAGAATGAGTAGATGAGATCCCACCCAGCAGCCTTTCCCTGGCCTGTCACAGCCTGTTTTCTGTACTCTGATTAATAAGAGTGTTTTTGCATGTTTTGCCATGGTTGCACTAGCAAACAGTGAGAGTTTTCCATGGTCTCTCTAGCCAATTTGGTGCCTGTATCCACTATATATCACTGGGAGCTGTCTCCAGCTCTGGGAAATTCCGAAATGTTTACTTATTTATTTCATACACTGTTTAAAGAATGAAAACTGGACACAGGAACCAAAGGGGAAACATCTCCGCTTTCCATTCAAAGGCCAGGGGTCGGCTTCTGCTTAACCTCCATGCGACCTTACTCTGATACCTTAATCCCTTTGCTAAAAGGTGAGACTTTCAAATGAATCCCTGTACCTTCAATCAAGCCTGAAATGGAAGTGATGCATTTTCTGTAGGTTATTCTGGTAGTAAAAATGCTTCAGACTATCTTTCTTCTGACTGTTTGTTCCCCCTCCTCATTTGAGAATTCTTTTAAAACCAAACATCGTCATCGCTGTGTAGAAGGTATTGGAGATCAGTTATTAAAAGGAGAAGTTTGCCTTACAATTAACCTTCTGTGAACTTTGGTGCTGGTGATGACATTCGAGAATACTGTGGATGACAATGAAAACAAACAAATGGATCTTTGACCAAATCAAACCTGACCTTCCACTTGAAGCACAAATGTCCAGATGGAAATATTGTGACAAGAGCAAATTCATTGGCAAAGACCAAATGATGCTCAGAAAGGGAAGGGGATGACCAACACAAAAGATTAATAGCTTGAATCACAGCAAGTAGCAACATGCCAATGGGAAGCCAAACGACCTGAAGAAACCATATCCGCAGAATTACTGATAATCTTGTACATGGAAATAATCAAGCCGACTGCAACGGGGGGTTTACTTTGTGTGATTTTGCTGTTTTGATCATTTAAATGCTAGATTGTTGGATCAGTGATCATAACAACATGAGAGCAAGGCTAGATATGCTTTACCATTTATTACTAGTTATATTTATAACTCTTACTTTACCATAATAGCTACGATGATCCCTGCGATTGCCGAGATATAAAAAACCTTTTTTATTTTATGATTTCAATTCTCTGTAAATATCTGGTGTGACATTTGCCTGCAGTTACAAAGAAAAAAAAATTACAGGAAAATTGATCAAGCACTGTTCAGGTATGGGACCCGTTATCCGGAAACCAGTTATCTAGAAAGCACAGAATTATGGGAGGCTGTCTATATATATATAGGCAGCCTCTATATATATATATATATATATATATATATATATATATATATATATATATATATATATATATATATATATATATATATATATATACAAATAATCCAATTTTTTTAAAAAAAATTATTTCCTTTTTCTCTGTAATAATAAAACAGTACAGTTTACTTGATCCCAACTAAGATATCAGTAATCCTCACTGGAGGCAAAACCAGCCTATTGGGTTTATTTAATGTTTCCTTGATTTTCTTGTAGACTTAAGATATGAAGATCCAAGTTATGGAAAATTACAATATCCAAAAAAAAACCGGGTCCCAAGCATTCTGGATAACAGGTCCAATACCTGTAATTATAGGGGTAAGTATACTGATACTTCACAAAAGAATTGTCCAAATTGTTAATCCCTGACTGAAATTTGCATTGGGAATAACAATTCGGTTTTGTGTTAAAGTTTAGTGCTGCCCCTGAGCTCAGATGAGTTCTAACATCCTAATGAAAATAATGTTAACAAACTGATTTGATATATGTGTCATGTTGTTAAGCTACTTTACTGCCTGTCCTGGATTCCCAGTTTAATATTTAAATAAATCTGCCCATTAATCTTGAAATAAGAGCAGAATTGCTCCTACAGATTCCAATATTGCACATATTCAACTTTCTGTGGATAAGTGGCCCCATCCTATTTTAGTTTTCAGTTTGGAGATGCAGCATAAATCTAATTACTGATGTTACTTTCCAATGAATATAAGTGTCTTTTTAAAAAAAGGTATGGCAATGCCCTTTAACCATTTTGTAAACCCGTGTCATCTGTGGAGTAGGGGAGACAAGTAAATGTCAGGCCTGAAACCTGCTTGCCACTCAGCATATTTGCTGTCAGTTTGTTCTGACCAGACCAGTGACCTATTGAATCAGACACTCACCTACCTGTCACAGCCATCAGCACCCACAGGCCAGTATGCCCAGGGAAACATGCTGAAACATGGCGTCACAGTCTCTTCTGTGGGGAGGATAGAGATAGTGACTGGAAAGAAGAAAAAAAGAATTCTGGGTTTTTTACATATATAATTTATAAATAATGTATTTCTGTAAGGTTCTAGCATTGTTTTATGGAATGCAGTTGCTTTGGACTCTTCTGGGTTAGCCTACAATGGCAAACCTAGGGCAACATATAAAGGCTCAGGTCATCCACGTTATTATGGGATATCCAGCATATGGCGTTCGAGATTTTGCTAAACTACGGTTCCAAAGAGTTATGATTTTGCCATAGGCCCCGGCATCAGGAAAGTCTTTGGGGAGAAACCTAGGACATACTATATTGTGTAAGAATTGATAGTGAGTCCATGACTTCAGTTATGGAAACATAAAGGGGGTTATTTACTAAAACTCAAAATTTTCTCATAATTCAATAAAACAAACTTGATCAAACTCCTATCTACAATGTTACCTTATTTATTAATAAAATAACTCATATAATTCAGTTTGGGATAAGTCTCGATAAAATTGAGCAAAAACTTGAACCATATGATTTTTTTGGTTTTTACTACATTTTTTCGATTTACCGTCCGAAAACCACGAATTGTTCGGATTATTGTACGAAAATCAGATCAAATTATATCTTCAAATTGGAAAAAGGGACATCTGCCATTGACTTCTACAGGACCTCGACAGGTTTGAGATTAATTATTTTCATATTCTGACTTTTAGCAGCTTTGGTACCGTATATACTCGCGTATAAGCCGAGTTTTTCAGCACCCAAAATGTGCTGAAAAACTCGACCTCGGCTTATACGCGGGTCATATGCGGGTCTTATATGCGGGTCATATACGCGGGTCATACCGGGTCATATAGCGCAGGACTGTCTGTGTGATCGCCGCCCGGAGCAGGTCCAGGAGCTCCGGGCGGTGCGTCCTTCCCTGCCGGCGTTCGCTCTCAAAATGGCGACGCCCATGGCCGCCACGTGGGTAGCGGCCGGCGCCGCTACCCATGTGGCGGCCATGGGCGCCGCCATTTTGAGAGCGAACGCTGGCAGGGAAGGACGCGCCGCCCGGAGCTCCTGGACCTGCTCCGGGCGGCGATCACACAGACAGTCCTGCGCTATGGGAGAGGGAGGTGTGTTGGGGCCGCGGAAGGAGCGTATCTGCTCCGGGACCTGCACAGACAGTCCTGCGCTATGGGAGAGGCACAGACAGTCCTGCGCTATGGGAGAGGCACAGACAGTCCTGCGCTATGGGAGAGGGAGGTGTGTTGGGGCCGCGGAAGGAGCGTACGGTACCTTTTTTCTGCTTTCCTAGGTGCAGCACCTCATTGATCTTCTGAGCAGCCATGACAGGTAGGAGGTCACAGGGAAAACAAGTGGCAATTGTCCAGCTAATAGTTCTGACTCTTTTAAATCGTTTTAGATAGATTTCTATGCCATAAAACATGATTACACATTTACACTTTCACATTTTGAAATCTGACATGGGGCCCCTAGGCTTATACACGAGTCAATACATTTTTCCAGTTTTCTTAGGTAAATTAGGTACCTCGGCTTATACACGGGTCGGCTTATACACGAGTATATACGGTATATAATAAATAATATATAATATAATAAAATAATAATAATAAATATAATATAATATTTTTTTCTCGAGAAATTCTAATTTGTCTCTTTAAAAGCTGGACCAGAAAAATTCAAGCTTCAATAAACAACCCCCAAAGTTTTTATATAATATGTACATTGTGCAATGCTCTGTTTATGTGTATATATACGGATATCTGTCATGCATCATACATGTACCAATAATATGAATGTTAAGAGACACAGGAGCAAATAGGCTTCATCCCTGTAGAGCTTACAATCTAAGAGGCATCAGGAAAGTCCTTGGGGAGAAACCTACAACATACTATATTGTGTTAGATTAGATAGAATGTACTGTACATGACTTTATTTATGGAAATATAAAGGAGGTTATTTACTAAAACTCAATTTTTTCTCATAATTTCAATAAAACAAACTCAACCATCCATGATTTTATCTTATTTTTTAATAAAATAACTTTGGTTTTGGAAAGTCTCAATAAAATCTATCGAAAACCGTAATCGTACAAATTTCTTGGATTTGACCTCCGAAACGCTTTATTTTTTCGAGTTATCGACCAAAATCCCTTAATTGTTCAGATTATTGTATGAAACCCATCTCAAATCACGATATCTTCAAATTGGAAAGGGACATCTGCCATTGAATTATACAGGACCTCAACAGGTTTGAGATGGGTATAATAAATCTTGAAAAGATTTTGTATTTTTATTCTCAAGAAATGTGAGTTTTCCCCTTTAAAAGCCTGACCAGAAATATTTGATCTCTAACAAAGTGTTTATATATAATATAATATAATAAATAATTTGTACATTGTGCAATGCTCTGTTTATATACACAGATATTGGTCATACATCATACACGTACCAATAATGTGAATGTTAAGCGACACGGGAGCAAGAAGGCTCCTTCCCTGTAGAGATTACAATCTAAGAGGCTGGGTTACTTACAGGGAATAAACAGGAAGGTAAGAACTGCTGCTATTCACAATGACTGGGGAGATGGCAAGACTGGACCAGACATCAAGTCAGTCCAAGAGGTAGAATCTGAGATTAGTTGTGAGGCTGAGTGAATTTGTATGTTCTCCTCATGTCTCTGTGGGTTTTCTTCGGGGGCTCTAGTTTCCTCCCACACTCCAAAAAGCATACAAGCAGGTTAATTGGTTGCTGATAAAAATTGTCCATGATGTGTATGAATGTGATATGGACCTTAGATTGTATCCTCCATTGAGACAAGGACTTTGATTTGGGCCAGCTTGTAAGGATCGGCACACAGGCAGATTCGGATCAATTTGTTTTCCGAAGTCGCCCAAAGTTGCCAAACGAGGAAACTTCGGGCAACTGGGAAACGAATCACTCCGAGTGCCATCCCGCCGGTGATTTACATTTTCGCTGGCGGCAAGGCAAGCAGTTTGGGGAGAATAGTTGCCCGATGAAGAGGAGATTTGTTGCCGGACGACTAATCTCCCCGAATCTGCCTGTGTGCCCTGACCCTAAGGGTGGTGGCAGATGGTGAGATTAGTCGCCCATCGTCAAAACGTCTCTATTGTGGGCGATTAATCTCCCCGAAATGCCTACCCGCCGGCAAGAATATGAATCGCTGGCAGGATGGCATATGAATCGCTTCAGATTTCTGAAGTCGCCCTAAGTTTCCCCGTGAGGTTACTTCAGGCGACTTCAGAAATCCAAAGCAAATCGTATGCCATCCTGCCAGCGATTCGTATTCTTGCCGACAGGAAGGCATTTTGGGAGATTTGTCGCTGGGTGAATAATCTCCCCACCTGCCACCACCCTTAGGGGCTAAATTGATTCGCTTGTTTGGCGACCACACCTAACCGGCTTTACATGGGTTCCTGATGGCTGCAGTACATCAATACCCATTTATATAAATAATCACATAATGAAGGGCTTCTCTGTTTAATAAATGAGTGCATTACAACTGTCTGATGCACCTATATACCTATCTGCCCCCAGTGAGTGCTGTGCATAAAATGTTGTTTCCCACAGTATATAATAGGTCTGTGTGTTATAGCTTAGAAGCCTTCTCATTAACTTTTTTTGAAATAAATATTTGGTAATACTATAAGCATGGCATCCCCCCTCTCCACATTTTGTTGCAACTGGGGGAAAGAAAAAGCCAAGTTTATCTGTCTGGGGATTAATGACTTAGGCTAGATAAAAGCCAGCACCCAAATGGGTAAATATTTGTTCCAGTCAGAGAGATAAGGCAAAGTTTGTAAATATCCTTTGTAACCTGCAACAAATTATACACACTGCATATACCAAAACAAGAATTAGCAACAGGTTTAGGGTAATGAATAGATTATTTACTGAACTTGCCTAATGGGTTTCCATATCACGTCTTTCATTTAGAATAAATGCAATAGCCCCATGCCTCTGGTGTAAATTATAAATGAAATATAGAAATTGTCTGTAAATAGCAGTTGTTGCCTTCATTTGCTTTAAGGGTTGGGGCAGATTCGGGGAGATTTAGTCGCCCGGCGACTAATAGCCTCTTCTGCGGGGTGTCAATTGAATCGCCGCATGTGTATTAGCGCATTCTTCATTCAAGCAGAGGGAAGGCAGTTTGGGGAGACTGACGCCCCGCAGAAGAGGCGATTAGTTGCCAGGCGACTAAATCTCCCCGAATCTGCCCGTCTGCCCCAACCCTAAAGGGGCTGTTCACCTTCCAACACTTTTTCCAGTTCAGTTGTTTTCAGATAGTTCACCAGAAATAAAGACTTTTTTCAATTGCTTTCTATTTGTGGCAGTTTTTCTAATGTTGAAGTTGAAAGTTTCATGTTTCCCATTCTTATGTCTTTCTGAAGCAGCTCTGGTAGGCCGGGGGCAGGGTCAACGACCCTATAAATTGTTCTAGTTGATACATTTCTTATCTTTGTCCATGTTCAGCAGAATCCGAGTTTCATTAAAGGCAGCTGTTAGAATTGATACAATAGTTGCTAATATTCCAAATATACTACTGAAAAATGTATCAACTAATGTAGCCAATCGTAACAGTTCAGAATCTGCACCTGGATCACTGAGCTGCCAGACTGAAACACAAGACCAGAATATAAAAATTGAAACTTCAATTTTGGAAAAAACTATCAAAAATATGATATGGAAAGCAACTGAGAAAAGTCGTTATTTCTGGTAAAAATCTGAAAACAAATGAACTGAATAAAGTGTTTGGAAGGTGAACAACCCCTTTACAAATATCCCCTTTTTTATAAATCCATTTAATGTTGTATGCAGGATTAAACAGGGCTATGCAGTTTCCTTTTAAACTTTCAGAAATTCTGATGTGTTTTCAGTTATCTGGTTCTTTCTGGTTTTAAAGTGTCACCCTTGAGTTGAACACTCAGATATTCTGTGAGTTGTGGTCAGTCTTAGGGGACTGCTGTTGCTAATAGTGGGGTACCCATAGTGAAAATAGACCCTCCAGAGGGAAATGTGCTGAGCCAGAAAGTACAGTATTGTGCTTTTTTCTCCACTCCTGCAGCAACAGGTTTAAAAATGAAGGAAGGCCTGTAGGGGTGCAAGGTACACCCCTGTTTATCAGTGTCCCGACCTGAACCTTCCCATTACCCATTCAACAAACTGCAAATATGTCTTCGGAATGGGAATATTGTTACATGTATGACCAGTTTAAAGGGGTTGTTCACGTTTAAGTTAATGTTTAGTATGATGTAGAGAGTGATATTCTGAGATAATTTGCAGTTGGTTTTATTTATTTATTATGTGTGGTTTTAGGGTTATTTAGCTTTTTATTCAGCAGCTCTCCAATCTGGTTGTTAAGGTCCAAATTACCCTAGCAACCATGCATTTATATGACTGATTTGAATAATAGGAGAGGGTGGGAACTGAAAGATGAGTAATAAAAAGTAGCAATAACTATACATTTGTAGCCTTACAGTGTATTTGTTTTTTAAATGGGGTCAGCGACCCACATTTGAAAGCTGAAACCAGCCAGACGAAAAAATAATATGTTAAAAAAATAATAATAATTAAAAAAATCTATACAAAATAAACAATGAAGACCATGTGAACAGTTCCTAAAAGATAACTTAAAGGTGAACCACCCCTTTAAGAGCCAAAGATCTTATCTGCGACTCTGCCCAATATAAATTTGTTATATATACAGTGTTAAGATCAATGAAGGCCAACTACGATTAAATTTAGTGTGAATGAGTTAAAAAAAACGAATTGGTAAAATCTAATTTTTCCAAACTAATTGTGCCTATAACCTGCTTTTTAGTCAAGCAGCAGTACAAGTACCCTTTGTTGCATGTTTGTGACCCAGTTGTGAGTAGGAATGCTCGTGCACTAATTTTCCAAAGATGCAATAAGTAGCAGTCAACTGGAAAAGGTGGAAACTGGCATGAAAACATGGAGAATGTACGTGAGTGAAGTAACTCTAATGACTCTCAGGCCCTATAACTTCTCATATACATGGATGTCCTATCTCCTAACAGCACACTAGTCTGCCGTGTGTCTTGCAACATTGTCTTTACGTGTTATTCTTCCAGTTACTGCTTTCCCACTGCCTTCTGCAGGGACAATAACAGGTCTGGACCGGGAGTCAAAATAGGTCCTGGCATTCCAATTACAGAGAGGCCCAAACAGCCTCCCACCAGCCCATTAAATAGTGACTTTCTATGGCACCTTACAGTAGAGTCTTGCGCGGGTCCAATTTTTGGAACCCGTACCTGACCCATACCTGCAATCTGCAACCCGGACCCGCAACCCGCATTCTTACCCGCTACCCGACCCGCAAGTACCTTATCCACAACCCAGACCTGTGACCCACTGACCATCAAGAATTAGGAAGTGCTGTCATTGTAAACCGGAAGTGCCATCAACGGAAGTAGGCGTGATCAGAAAAAAGGAGAAGAAATCGCCATTGAGAAGACATGCGGCCCGACCCGCAAACCCGCAGAACTGCCGACCCGCGTCTATACCCGCACCTGCATATTCCACCCGCAACCCGCAGGGTACCGCAGGTTTTTGCGGGTACCCAACCCACTGCAGGACTCTACCTTACAGCAGCCCCTCTGACATTTGCCAGAACTCACAGATTGCCAATCCGGGCCTGGACAATAATATGGGTGGTGTATTGGGTAGGTGGAAGTTTTATGTTAAAATATCCCCTTGGAACACTAACTTCCCACCGACTGATACTATCTCAGTGTTGTGCAGTCAGGTAGGATTGTCGCCAGCTTAGTGTGTGACAATTAGAGGATGTTTGTGGCACTTTACTCACTAAGCTTGTCCTGCTGGGATAACCAGGAGAAGCAGTCCAGACACATTTGTTGGATGAGAACCTACAGAGGAAGGAGAGGATTGTTTACTCTCCTGAAACAACACATTAGAAGTGGCATCAATTCTTGTCCCCAGTCCCTAAATGCTGATTTACTGGGTGATAGGAATGCTGCTTAGTGAGTGTCAGTCTGCCAGTCCCTAATGCAGGCTTTGTGGAGGGCCCTGGGTGTCATATGATACAGCATAAAACCAGAGGGTTCCTCTTCAGTATCATTAATCAGTACCCTGGGGCCTTTCTATACTTGTAAGGGTGTCTATTCTCCCGCCCCAGTTACTAAAGCATAACAGATACCAGGTTACATCTATCATACTTATACACAGCTTCTGTACTCTGTTTCATATGGGTCAGTTTGCATTGCCTTAAAATTAGGGCCAGTACTGATCTAACCCCCATATGTAATAAAAGGCACTTAGTTTGCCCTGGAGCAGCAACTCATATCAACTAATAAGATGTTTGCTTTTAAACAGGTAACCAGTAAATTCTACCTGCTGATTGATTGCTATGGGTTACTGCTAGTGAAGGGCAAAGTTCTGCGTTTTGCAGCGAAAATTCGCCGGCGTCAAAGTTTGTTGACGCTGGCAACGGTTTCGGCCCTGGTGACAATTAAGACGCCGGTGACGATTAATGGGCAGCGGCATTTCGCAAATTTTTCGCCAGTTTCAGGAATTTCACAGGAAATACGCAAATTACGCTGGAAATTCGGATTTTGTGTCGAATCTAAATGGGACAAATTCGCCCATCACTGGTTACTAACTTACTGCTCTTGGGCAGACTTAGTGTCTTTTATTACATTACCCCCTAAGTCAGGGATCCCCAACCTTTTGAAGCCGTGAGCAACATTCAGAAGTAAAAGAAGTTGGGGAGCAACAGTAGCATGAAAAATGTTCTTGTAGAGCCAAATAAGTGCTGTGATTGGCCATTTGGTAGCCCATATGAGGATTGTCAACCTACATTGAGGCTCTGTTTGGCAGTGCACCTGTTTTTTATACAACCAAAACTTGGGTTGGAGAGCAACATGTTGCTCAAGAGCTACTGGTTGGGGATCACTGCCCTAAGTGTTTTATGCGAAGATTTGTAAATGGGCCATAAAAATAAAGGAGAATTACCTGTTGATACATGCAGAGCTTTGTGCCCCAAACTTTGTGCCCCAAATTGCTTCAGTGTCGCTTTGACAATGGCAATGACAATAATAGAGAGAATAAATCCGATAATAACTAATTTATAAGCCCTTAACCAAATCCCGAGAAGAGATACTCACAAACCAAGTGGGTTTATACATTGGGGGAAATTAAAGGGAGAATCACTGCATGTAAAGCAGCCCAATACACTGCACTTGTGCTTTACAGAACCACCACCAATTTTGATCCTTCATAATACAATAGTAGACAGGTAGTCGTGTGCCATAGTATGAATGTGTCATAGTTTGAGTGTGCACAGTGTGAATGTTCCTAGTGTAAATGCACCATTGCATGGGTATGTTATATAGTGAGGGTGCCTATTGTTAGTGTGTGCATTTTTTTTGTTCAACATCATGCCTTGCTCTATTGCTTTGTATGTTTATCATCTACTTACCTTTCCCCTATATGTTTGTTTTCCTATCATCTGTCTTGTCGGTCTATGCATCTGTCTTTAGTTCAGGGTGTGGCAATTAACCAGCTGTCTCCCTGCACATCTATGTGGACCTTTCAGCATAATCTATGTATCCATTGATGGATAATGTATCTGTCATCTATATATCTTGCGATCGTCTATCTATAGTGTAGGAGGCTATTGATGTGCAAAGCAAATGGGACATTTTAGTGGTTCCTCTTGGGTGTTGACCAGTTCATTGAATGTGTAAAATTACAATTCATGGAGAGCTGTTATGAGTCAGTTGAGACGTTGTCAAAGTCATAACCAGCGCTGCGCTCTCATTTCTGCGTTCCCTTTGCCGCATTTTCTGCGCTAAATACCAAAACTCTAGGGGTGCTCTTGTATGGTGCTGGCTGGGAAGAATAATACCATTGCTACAGAGATTTATTCTTTAATACTAAGCATAATCAAAAAAATTGTAAAAGAATACTCTTAATACTATCACTACTAATACTACTAGATTATTAATTATGGAACATATATATATATATATATATCTCATTCGCTAGTGAAATTTAGGCGTTACAAGAATTACCAGTGTGTCTCTATATCGCCTGAAAGATCCCAATACTATAAAGCCTTTAGTGGACATTACATTGCCAGTGACAGGATCATATCGCAATGTCGCAGTCTGAATATTTAGGAGAAAAATCGTATATATGACACTGGCTGCCATGGCATGTATCTAGGTGCAAGTGTAAAATAGAGATACATACTAAGTAAGGTCATAGTTATATATATATATATATATATATATATATATATATATATATATATATATATATATATATATATATATATATATATATATATATATATATATATATATATATATATATATATATATATATATATATTAGTTATATCAGGGGAGACATGAGGGTATAAAAAGGCAAGTCCTTTCCTAAGCTCTGTGACAACATAAAGCAGAAACTAAACCCACCTTTGCGACAGCAGATGTCAGAGATATAGATCTATAGATAGAGAAACTTTTTTTGGTCAACTCCCTGTTGGGGGCAAACATACCCTGGGTTTCATGTTCAGACTGTGACTGGTTACAAAGATTCACAATGCTAATGGAATTGGGCCTTGGATAATTTTTATGACTCAATGTGAATTAATGTGAATTTCAAGCATTAAACATTAGGAAAGAACATGAACATTGTGATCTCTATCCGCCTCTGATTTCAGATTCCTACAATTGTCGGACCCTAAATTAAAAAGAACGTTCTGACCTTTTTTTTTCTTCTTCAAATTATAGTAAAGGGGCAATTACAAATCGTAAAGGGGTAAATAGGCATTAATCCCTGATATCCGGGAATTGGTAAATGTTATTTCTCCTGAGCCAAAGTGAGTGTCTGCACTTATACCTCCCCGGCTACAGCTGCACTATAGAGTTTCCATAATAACTGCCCGGTGTCTTACTGTACTGTGTTTGTTATGGGAATGTGTGTGTGTGTTACAGTTGTGGGAATGTATTATGATAGACTGAGGTGAATCATGTATTATGTCTGTAAAGCGCTGCGGAATATGTCGGCGCTACACAAATGAATAATAATCATAGTGCACTTACGTCCAATTAGACTATAAGACGTTCCTATATTGTAGTACATGTATTAATATTTATCATTGATTGCACATTTAGCATTAGATGTTACCTGAGTAATATAACAGACTGTTTTACCTTTCCTATTAGATAAGGACATAAATGTCCAGGTTTTTGGATTGCAGCCTATTCACACACAATTTTCACAGTTGGTGTGTGTGTATATATAGTTAGATATACATATACACACATACAGATATTTATATATATATACAGTATATATACAGTAGAACCCCCATTTTACGTTTTTCAGGGGAACAGAAAAAAATGATGTAAAATCCAGTGGAAATTCTGGGAAATGTATTATGCATAATATATAGATGGGACCACAAAACAACAATGTAAAATGAGGAAAAACTTGAAACTGGGATGTAAAATGAGGGTTCTACTGTGTATATATATATATATATATATATATATATATATATATATATATATATATATATATATATATATAGATATGTGTGTGTGTGTGTGTGTGTGTGCACTTTTGGGGTTGCGCATTTACCACCACCTACAGCTATCAGTTTACTCAATCTCAAGTATATATATATATATATATATATCTGGGCAATATGCAATGAAATACATCCAGTTTGAAAGAAATATAACAAAATAGCAACACATTGTCTGTACATTACCTAGGCATTCCCTAAATCCAATATACGGGCCCTGGATTCTGCAGTAACAGGCGCTAAGACTTATGGTAACATATTCTGCTGTTAATTTGTAAATGGTAATTACTGGACGCTCATGTAGAAGATCATTTGGTTGATCACAAATTAAATAAAAAAAACTTTTTAACTCTTTCATGGGTACATCATTTAACTTGGACTTGGGTAATTTATGGGAATTTAATTGCAGACAGATATTTAAAGACGGGTCCCCTATAGGCACAATTGTATTAGGGTCACATATCTGCACATCATTTGGTCCCCCATATACACATAACTTGCTGCAATGTCACATAAAGGCTCATCTTTACTCCACTGTAACCGACATTAATGTTACTCAAAGACACACAATAGCACCAGGGTCACATATAGATATACAATTGCATTAGGTGTATAATAGAGTTATTATCACCCATAGTTATATTATAATTTTACTTAGGAGAACTCAAATGTTTTTTTTTTAATTGCATAGGTGTTTAATGATACTGGCATGAACTATAATCATATAACTAAAATACTGTCACCTGTGCAAGTGCAGAATGGCAGTAGTATAACCTATAGGCACTAGTTCCACTTAAGGGGTGGTTCACCTTTAAGTTAACTTTTAGTATGTTATAGAATGGCTTATTCTAAGCAACTTTTCAATTGGCCTTCGTTTTTTTTTTGTTTTTTTTTATAGTTTATGGATTATTTGCCTTTTTTCTGACTCCTTCCAGCTTTACAGTGGGGTCACTGACCCCATCTAAAAACAAGGTGAGGCTACACATGTATTGTTATTGCTACTTTTTTTATGACTCATCTTTCTATTCAGGCCTCTCCTGTTCATATTCCAGTCTCTTATTCAAATCAGTGCATGGTTGCTAGGGTCATTTGGAATAAAAAAGCTAAATAAGTGAAAAACCACAAATAAAAAAATGAACCCCAATTAGAAATTGTCTCAGAATATCAATCACTACATTAAGAATATATATACTAAGAATTTATTGAAAGGGTTGGTTCACTTTTAGTATGTTATAGACTGGACAACTGGCAACTTTTGAACTGGTATTCCTTTTTTAATTTTTAGAGTTTTTGAATTATTTGCCTTCTTCTTCCGACTCTTACCAGGTTTCCGATGGGGGTCGCTGACCCCATCTAAAAACAAATGCTCTGTAAGGCTGCAAATGTATTGTTATTGCTACTTTTTATCACTCATCTTTCTATGAAGACCTCTCCCATTCAAATTCCAGTCTCTTATTCCAATCAATGAATGGTTACTAGGGGAATTTGAACCTTAGGAACCAGACAGCTGACATTACCAACTGGAGAGCTGCTGAATAAAAAGCCAAATAACTCTTAAAAACACAAATAACAAAAAATGAAAAACAACTGCAAATAGCCTCAGAATATCACTCTCTGCATTATACTAAAAGTTAATTTAAAGGTGAACATCCCATTTAAAGGTGAACAACTCCTTTAAGAATATATTTTATAATATATATTTAATAGTATAATATGTGGCCTGCTGAAATGGAAAATGTGACCATACAGAGGTCGGTTTCTGTGATTCAGACTCTCTGGTAAAGGCCACAGGCTGCCTCTGAGTTCTCTCCCCTTATCCTGGCTGTCCCTCCCCCCATCAATACCAGTGAAATTGCGAGACATGTAACAATAATGACCCGGCATTGAGGCAGGCAGCCTCCTGCTGAATGGGCCCAGCTCGGACATTCCATGTTTTTCTTAATCAGCCACCTCCACCCCCTTCTCCTTTTGCCTTCTTTTTCCACTCACAGAAGAGGGAACAAACTAAACACATTATCCATCCCTGTGTTAGCCAGAATGCTTAATAATAACCTTGGTTTGGCAATCAATGGGGATATAGAGGAACGTCAATCCAGGCTCTTTGGGGGTTTTTGTTAGTGCTAAGGACCTAGCCTTCCTAGCACACACCTTTTGTTCATGAATCCAATAAAAAGCTATTCCTCCCACCTTCCTACCAGCTCAGAGCGTTCCTTTGAGCGCAGCTATGGGCTCCACAAAGGCACCTCCCTGAGACGCATTCTATGTAGTAATGGGCTCTCCATTCACAATCCCTGGCAAGCTAACAATCGGGCCGAGTGTGGCAGGTCGCTCCTTTCCAAATAACCCCTGGAAGACTTTTTACTAAATGACAAGGGAAACACAAAACTAAAGCTGTCGAGTGGGTGAAGAAGGAACAAGGGAGGGGAGTCCAGACCACAACCCAAGAAACAATAAAAAATCATACCCATTGCGCCTTTTTCTACGTCGCTTTTAAACGCTAAATTGTTTACAATGTCCATCATGAAAGACATCTGAGCGACCCCATCTATAAACAGTGAACACACGACTATTATGCTTTAATTTAATAAAACTGACAGATAATAAAACTGACAGATATTTAATAAATTTACTAAAACTGACTGATAGTGTGGATCTCTCAGTGCTAGTCCTGCTGGTGTTTTTGAGCTATATTTAATAAATTTAATAAAACTGACAGATAGTGTGGATCTCTCAGTGCTAGACATGCTCGTGTATTAGAGCTATATTTAATAAATTTAATAAAACTGACAGATAGTGTGGATCTCTCAGTGCTAGACATGCTGGTGTATTAGAGCTATATTTAATAAATTTAATAAAACTGACAGATAGTGTGGATCTCTCAGTACTAGTCCTGCTGGTGTATTAGAGCTATATTTAATAAATTTAATAAAACTGACAGATAGTGTGGATCTCTCAGTGCTAGTCCTAGCTTTTTAAATCAATTCAAAGGACTTGAAGGAACAGTAACATCTAAAAATTAAAATGTTTTAAAGTAATTAAAGAGATACTGATACTAGAAAGTATGCCTTTTTTTACATCTATCATAAAATTGACTTTGCATGCTAATTATAATTTTGCCATAAAGTATTTGCCCAACATTACCCATCTGACTCCCTGTGTATGAGGGGCTGCCATATTTGTGCAGCGTTAGCTGACAGGCTGAGATGGGACAGTCAGGTTGGCAAAACAGTCAGGTTTAGGAACTTCCAACTAATAATTACTTACAAAAACAGATCTCTCAGCAAAAAACCGGCATGACCTATAGGTAACTTTCAATGTACATTCATATTTTAAAAAGTCGTTTTTTAGTGTCAGTATCACTTTAAAATATAATGTACTGTTTTCTGCACTGGTAAAACTGGTGTGTTTGCTTCAGAAACGAGTTTATATAAACAAGCTGCTTGTGTAGCCATGGGGGCAGCCATTCAAGCACAGGATACACAGGAGATAACAGATAAACTCTAGAGAATCCCATTGTACCCTAAAGAGCTTATCTGTTATCTGCTGTGTATCCTTTTGTCCTTTTTCAGCTTTGAATGGCTGCCCCCATGGCTACTCAGTGGCTTGTTTATATAAACTATAATAGTGTTTCTGAAGCAAACACACCAGTTGTACCAGCACAGATCAACAACACATATATAGTTTTATTACTTTTAAACACTTTCATTTTTTTGATGTTACCGTTCCTTTAAACTGTTTGTACACACACATAAATTTATGGAATCGAAAAAATATTTTATAGGCTTTATTTAATTTCACTAACCCCTTTTCTTTTGGTAGTGAGTGAGTTAAGTTATTATGACGCCCCACTTCTGTTGCATTTATCTGGCTAAGCACAAAAGGACAGTTGCAGGCGGAAGATAAATAGAAATATTGCACATTTAGTTTTATTGGAGATTTAGTGCATGGGGCGATGTAGTACTAAGAGATCTAAAACAAACAACGTTTCCCTATGCCAGTCAAAAAAAACACAGTATTGTGTAAATCTATATATTTCCAACCGCATTATTAATTATTGAAATTATTTTAATTAATTAATTAATTAATTTATTTTACGTTTTTGCTCTTTTTTTTGTAGCTGTAATGGCACATATAAAGGAAATACAATAAATCCAGAAATAATTTAGGGATTGCTGGAGGAGAAAATGGCCCTATTAGAAGTTTGTTTACTGATAAACTCACTTCTAGCCATTAAATGATTATGGGTGAGAGTTGCCATATAAATGCAGTAACCTTACTAGCCAGCTATCCAAGGCCACAGGACATCATAATAATTTATTTATATGGCTAGTTAGCTAAATCTGTTTCTATCATGGCACACCCAGGTGGTCTGTATAATGTAAAGTGTTCCAGTCTGTTACTGGGAGGAGTATGGAATATATAAAGTGCCAGAAAGTGAGGGAGAAAATGAGTGCAGTTCAGTTTCTCGTTTGTTATACTTTAATGTGAATATTATAGATAAATAAGTGGCTATTTTGGCAATGGAAAAGAAAAAAATATCACAATACACTGGCATATAGCACCACAAGGCCTGCTGTCTGAGATCGCTTGGAGTGTCTAGAAAATATATAACATACACTACAGTTCATTCAAAATAAATGATCCACCCCAAACACAGTCCCATAACGGAATATTCCTGAAACCTCAGGGTTAGTGCTCTTGGGATCTGCAACTGGGTAACCACAAAACTCCGGCTATTCCAGAACTACAACTCCCAGAAACACCTGCTAGCTGAAGGTACTAATGGAAGATCCTGCTCTTCAAGCGTTAAAGTGATAATCACCACCATTGTCACTAATATTGATGATTAGGCAGATCTCGTTATTTTGTTTTGAAAACCTACACTCAGGTTCAAAGCTAAAGTTTCGACTTCTATATATATTTATATATGCATATAAAATCTATATATCCTCTCCTTGTATCTTTCATTAAAAAGATACAGTCGTTTTTTTATTTTGTTTGTTTCACATCACTTCTTATATTTTCCTATGTGGGGCAGTAATACCTTTCCTGTGCTTCCTTGTATTAAATGTCTCCAGCTCTTTTGTCAGATCTAGTCTTAATATCTGCACAGCAGAGAGTTCACCGTCTATGCAAGGCCACGGGGTCGGCGACCCTGCAATTCAGACGTGATATTTCACCCAGTCTCTGAATCCGGAAGTTGCACAATTCCCTTAGAGCTGGTAGGGTCCAAAGCAGAAGTTTTTCTACCAAGCCCGGATTCCCTGTAAAGTCCCCTGACATGCAGGAACTGAAGCCCCTGGGTGGGCCTGGGGCTGCTGGGAATTGCTGATCTGGCTGAGGTTGCCAAGGTTCACAAATGGACTGGTTGCTGTATTGTGCAGGTTAGAGGGGATACTGGTATAGTTGTAGTTGGTGTTGTAGGAAGGACTGTTGTTGTAGCTGTAGGCAGGGTAACTGTTATAGGTGTAGGGACTGGCTGTCACATTATAGGCCGTATTGTAGCTTTGAGATCCACCAATACAAGGCTTGCCATCTCTCACCAACACTGGCACTGCGACCCTTCTGGGAGGGGGAGGGTGGTGGCTGCCCATCTCCAAAGACTTGTCCTGCCTTTGCCTCTTACACTTGTATCTCCTATTTTGGAACCAGATTTTCACCTGGGTAGAGGTGAGTTTCAGGCTGTTGGCCAAATGCTCCCTCTCTGGGGCAGAGAGATACCTCTGTTGTTTAAATCGCCTCTCCAGCTCGAACACTTGGGCTTGAGAGAACAGGACCCTGGGTTTTCTGCGGCTTCTCTGCTTAGGCCTGTCTGGCTCCTCTTGCTTCCCCTCACCATCAGGAGATTTATTCAGGAAACAAGATTCTGTGTAGGAAACACAAGGGAGACGTTGTAACAGCTGGGAAAAGTCAAACTGCAACAAATCTCTAATAAAACCCAAACTATGTAACATTTACATAGTAACGTTTACTCAATACAAACAGTACTCTATTTTAGACAATAGTCCTATAATATCCAATCTCACTATAATATAGTACTAAAAATTTGATTTTTAAAAGGTATATTTTATTAGAATGCTTGTATAAATTCTTACATTGATTTGCATGCACTTTCTGTTCTTATTGTAATGTAAATGTTATTGTTGTAACTACTCATAAAATAATAAAATACAAACTATAAAATCATTTAGATTGTAAGCCCTTTTGCACAGGGCCTTCCTCACCTTTTGTACCTGTATTGGTTGCGATGTATGTAACTCCTTATGTTCTATGTATGTAATTCATGTGATTTAGTTGTATAAACCCATTTACTTTACAGCGCTGCGTATATGTTGGCGCTCTATAAATACATGTTAGTAAAATAAATTGTACCCATTACAGACACACACACATATACATACAATAATATATATATATATATATACAAATATATATTTATATATATACCTTTTGCCCTTTTCCCTTCTGTGCATTATAGATACTAATTCTAAGATTAGTTTATCGCAGAAAAAAAACTCACTGACAAATGCTTCTAATCTATAAATCTAAACTACAGTGTTTGTTTTGAATTTTGAAACAATTGACCAATGCAACACAGTCAATTTTTATACAATTAACTGATTAAAACATTTTTTTTTTAGAATTCAGAATTATTCTTGATGATATAAACAATTCGCACAGCCTCTCAGTACAAAATAATCCACGAGAATACATTAAATTGTATATATTGTTAACATCGACAACAGTTCTACATTTAAACGGCCTTTATCTAAACCCATAAATATTAAACATATCATTTTTTCCCTTCAAATTGGAGACTTTGAATACATTTGGCAAGAAATATAGCCAGGAATTGTGGTGTTAATATTATCTTTTTGGCATTTTCCCTGAAGGATAATAACATTTAATAATTAATAATAATTAATAATAATAATAATAATAATAATAATAATAATAATAATAATAATAATAATAATAATAATAATTATTATTATTATTATTATTATTATTATTATATTTCGCTACATTTTTTTTAGGTCTGAAAATTCAGTTTGTAACTTGATCTTTTAGACAAAGCTCGGCCACAGGGAACATTTCCCAGCGATGAGTGGTTGAGTCTGAGAAATGCGGAAAAATACCATTTATCCCATAAAAACGTCAGATTTTCTAGATAAAGTCACAGTTGTGTCTGTAGCCGGTCTTTGCTCTGGTTACAGTAAATAGTGAACAATATTTTACAAAGTTTGCTAAAAACACACACTCTTTGTCTATGTGACTAAAAAAAGGGAAAAGAAGGAAATAATCGGTTGTTTTCAGGTTTAACCCCAGGAGGGCTGAACTGATTTAGTTTTGTCTTGAAAACTATTGGCCACTGAAAGACTGAGTTCTGTGCAAGTGTCTTGTACTTACTGTGCCCAACCACTCGTAAGGAGTCTTCCTCCTCCTCTTCATCTTCTTCTTTGGGGTCCCTGAGGGCCACATATCTATCAGGGGAGAGTCCAACCTCCCCATGAGCCTCAGCGGCCCCCATAGAACTGAGGAAGGGCAGCTTATCCTCCCCGCCCGCATACACACATCTCTCTCCTGCTGCAGCTGCTGCTACTAACATACACGAGGCCTGATGCTGCTGCTGGAAGTCTGCTTCCAAATCGTGGGCCCCCCTGCTGCTGCTGCACTGCTGCTGGAGGTGCTGGGGGTGGGCGATGGGCTGCTGACCCTGTTGCTCCAGATTTAAAATGTCTTTGACAGAGAAAGGTGTGGAAGTGACTGGGCTCGGTAACATCATCAGCAGAGCTTTAATCGCAAGTGCAAAAGAAGAATCAATAAATCGTGAGCAGTAGGGAGGCCCCTTGCGCTGGGAATGTGGGACTCTCCCGTGATGGGCAAATGGCTGGATGATAAACGATGTAAAAAAAACCTCCTGCTTCTGTCTAAACAGCCTCCATAACCCGGGCTCTGGCGCTCTGGCTTGTGTTACACACAGACCTGGGACAAGCTCAAGCCTTCAGGCCCCGCCCCCTCTCCGTGACACTGGGAATGACTGACAACCACGCCCTCCTCAGCGAGGAAACCAATGCTGACTTGGGATTGGCTTAGGTCCATCGAGCTCCTCCCACTCCTGGCTCTCCCGGAAGACTCCTTTGTATTGGGATAAAAAATGTAGAAGGCGAGGAAGGAGGGAGATTACTTTGCAGTAGATTCAGGCCTGCAGTTTTAACCCCTTTGTGCACTCCGACAGAGCCACGAGAGGAAGGACTAGATCAAGTCAATACGGACCAATGTGTTTGCAATTGTGTTTACACCGATCATTTCACTCAGGTCACTGCCTCCATGAAGGCTGAATTTAGTGCATGTGCCTCAGTGTGAGGGATTGGAATTACACGTGTGATAAACAATAACACAAACATCCAACTACCAGAGTTGTCTTGGCTTTTGCTGTGAGAGGAGATACTGTTCCACTATGTCCTTTTTAACACAAAAAGCAGATTTATCGTTTTACATATGCAGATTTTCTACCTCTTATTTTTAATTAACACTATTTCCATTTATATCTAATTTTATTCTAAATATCTCCTGCTTTGATATGCCTTCTTACAAACTATTTATATACACTTAACTCTCTCTCTCTCTCTCTCTCTCTCTCTCTCTCTCTCTCTCTCTCTCTCTCTCTCTCTCTCTATCATCTATCTATCTAGATAACAAATAAATAATTATTCAATATCCCCTTAGTATGCCTCCTTACAAACAAATTTTATATATATATATATATATATATATATATATATATATATATATATATATATATATATATATATATATAATATGTATGTGCTCTTCTATCTCCCTCCCTCTCTCTTTATATCTATCTATCATCTATCTATGTAGATAACAAATAAATAATTATTCAATTTTTTTTATCTATCTATCTATCTATCTATCTATCATCTATCTCTCTCACACTGTCTATCTCTCTCTCTATATATCATCTATCTATCTAGATGACAAATGAATAATTATTCAATTATTTTATTCTATACATCCCCTTGATATACCTCCTTACAAACTAATCCTATACATGTAAGTGCACTATTATCTATCTATCTATCTATCTATCTATCTATCTATCTATCTATCTATCTATCTATCTATCTATCTAATCTATCTATCTATCTATCTGATAAAGAAAATCAATAATTCTTCAGTGCTCCCACTAAGCTTACATATAACTAAAGCTAAAAGCACAACCTCGCAACTCAGGGACCATTCAAAGATGGGACCTTTTTTAAATGCTCTGCTTGCCTTTGTACAACAGGTGTGAGAGTCTGTTCTGTGACTGCTTGTCCACAAATACCTACCCATCGTATAACAACGAGCGGTAGAAATGTTGTCATATATGATTTATTATAATGAAGAGCAGAGAGCAAAGATCCCCAAAGAAGATGAGACCAGGACCAGAGCTAGGGGCAGGCAAAAGAGGCACAAGCCTAGGGCGCAAAGCTTGGGGCCTCATAAGCAGCCTACCCCTAGTCCACCACTGAGGAAAGTTAAGCAAGGGCTGGCGCAGGCCGGTTTGCGCACGACCGCCCACGCGCGTCCTTGTTTGCGCAGGGCGCTACAGTCGGGCCGCGTTGCCTGAGGCGGCCGGCATGCATTGCCCAGCACTATTTCACCAGATGTTGAATCTGTCCAGAGATATAGGGAAATTAAAATATTTGTCATTTGTACATATTGTTAAATAATTATAAATGTAGAGAGAATCTTATTTGGCCAAATACAGTAGGTCAGTATGTAACACTGAATGTGAATGTTTATTAATGCACAGCAGGTAAGTGTCTCCCGACAGAAGGTAATACCTGTGGTTACAATATCTGACACGTGTATATGGGGCAGGTTACAAAGGGTACCTAAGCCATGGTTAATAATGAATAACTGGACTGTATACACAGGCTAAATATGTTCAGTATGTAGTTACTGCTGATCAGAAGAGGTCACTGTACATAAATGACTTTTTTTAGTAATGGTTAAATGTCACAAGAGGTGAATAGCTGTGGTTAGAAGAGGTTGGTCATACATTGGTAACGTCAAGCCCCACATACATGCACACAGCAGCTAAATAAGTGGGGTGAGAAAAGTTTACAGTAGTAAAGTAAGTTTAGTTTAAAAAAAAATGCCATTGCACAAATTATTCATTTCTAATAGCTCTAGATATTGATTTAGAAGAATTTCCCTGAGCAGAGAAAGCAAGGTACTGTATTTAGAAGTGTATGGCAGGTAGTTACCTTTGGTGAGAAAGATCAGTTGTCTAGTACTTTTAATTTGCCATGCAGAAGATGTAACTGTGTGCAGAAGAGGTTAGTCTCAGTAACTATAGTCAGGACACGTGGGTAGAACGTCATTACACACCAGTAGTGCTGTTTCATTAAAGGAAAACTAAACCCTAACTAAAATATGGCTCAAAATGCCATATTTTTATATACTATACTTATTGCACCTGCCCAAAGTTTCAGCTTGTCAATAGCAGCAATGATCCAGGAGTTCAAACTTGTCACAGGGGGTCACCATCTTGGAAAGTGTCTGAGACACTCACATGCTCAGTGGGCTCTGAGCAGCTTATGAGAAGTTAAGCTTAGGGGTCATCGTAAATTATCAAGCAGAAAATTAGATGTAATAGATGTAATATAAGCTACAGGGCTGGTTATTAAATTCTGATGCAAATTGCACTGGTTTCTGTGCTGCCATTTAGTAATTATCTGTATTAATTACTAATCAGCTTTATATTGTGACATTTCTATTCTATGAGTACTGTATATTGGAAGTGGGTCCTTAAACTCAGTAAGTGACAGCAGCACAGAGCTTGGGGGGAGCTACTGGGGCATCTTTGGAGACACAGATCTTTACTGCTAAAGGGCTGTGGTTGCCTTGGGCTGGTACAGAAGCACAAAACATCATGTACAACATTTCTAGTCTACTTCTTTAGTTTAATTTCATTGTCCTTTAAACAGAGATGTGGCAGATGCTGGTGAATGTTCCTGTTGAATAGAAACCACTAGTAAATGGGATATTGAATTGAACTTCTCTGTAAGATTTGATTCCGCTGGTCACAGATTCACATTTTCAAATTTTTAAGGCACAATTTTATTTTTAACGAAAAGCATAACTATTCATCAATTCGTTTAAAAACAGGCAGTTTTTTTTATTAACCTATTTCTAGAGATTTAAAAAAACTAGTGTTAGCACTTGTATTTAAAATGACAGTTACTGGTTTGTGGGTGAAGCTATGCATTGAGGGTACCAAATTAAAATGTAAAAAGATAGTGCTATTTAAAGGAAGGGCTAATAATAGTCACCCGCTATTACACAAGGGATATAAAGTCATACATATGTGACTCTGTGCAACCATAACTTGTTTCCTATAAAACTAATTGTTCTTGTAGAAAGTTTTATTTTTTGGTAAAAACAAAGTGTTTTGGCCCAGATTCACTATACGGCAATAAAAAGCAAAGCTTTACAATTGTGAGTAATTATTTTAAGGCTAATAGGAAGCAGTTTCCTGAGCATAGTGAATAGGGTGATAATATCCTACAGACAATAACTGACTGTATTAGGCACTAAGCGATGATTGTTTTGTGAATCTGGGCCAATGTATTGCTAATGGATGTGCAGGGTGTGTGTATTATTTTCTTGAACTTCAATATGTACAAACCAATAACTGTAGCAGCAGTAGTGAGTGTTTATGGGCTTCGCAGAAAATGCATTTTAGAGCCCCCCCCCAAACATCCAGGAATAGTTTTCCAATAGAGATTGAAATTGCTCATAAATGAAGGCGCCACTGGGACTTCCTGCAACTATCTGATGAAAGATGATGAAGCCATAGGAAGCAAATATAACAGTGTTGGCATAATGTGCTGAAAAATCATTCTCTTTAGTATTTCAGTGGGCAAAAGGGGAGTTTGCCCAGGGCAGGGGGGACAACAGTTAAAGGGGTTGTTCGCCTTTAAATTAACTATGTAGAGAGTGATATTCTGAGACAATTTGCAATTGGTTTTCATTTTTTATTATTTGTGGGTTTTGAGTTATCTCTTTATTCAGCAGCTCTGCAGTTTGCAATTTCAGCAATCTGGTTGCTAGGGTCAAAATTCCCCTAGCAACCAAGCATTGATTTGAATGAGAGACTGGAATATGAATAGGAGAGGGCCTGAATAGAAACATGAGTAATAAACAGCAGCAATAACAATACATATGAACCCTTACAGAGCATTTCTGGAAATAGTAAGAAGAAGGCAAATAATTCAAAAACTGTAAAAAAAAAAAAAAAATAATGAAGATCAGTTGAAAAGTTGCTGAGAATTGGCCATTAATAGCACTAAAAGTCAATTTAAAGGCGAACCACCCCTTTAAAGCGATAAAACATTTGCATGATACATCTCCCACAAATAGCAACCACCAGAATTTTAAAATAATCTTTATCTTTACATTTTTTTACATGGGGTCAGTGACCCCCTATTTGAAAGCTGGAAAAAGTCCAGAAGAGGAAGGTAAAAACATTCAAAATCTATAAAAAAATAAATAGTGAGGACCAGGTGAAAAGTTGCTTAGACTTGGTCACCCTATAACAGTGATTCCCAACCAATGGCTGGTGAGTAACATGTTGCTTTCCAACCCCTTGGATGTTGCTCCCAGTGGCCTCAGTGGTGCATATTTTTGAATACTTGGCTCAGAGGCAAGTTTTAGTTGCATAAAAATCAGGTGTCCTGGCAAACAGGGGATGCCAATCCACACAGGGGATGCCAACTTCCACTCACATCCCATATTTGCACCCATAGGAACTTTTTGCATTACTATGTTGCTCTCCAACTTTTTTTTTCATTTAAATGTTGCTCACGGGTAAAAGAGTTGGAGACACCTGCTCTATAACATACTTTAAGTTAATTTAAACGGTGAAGCACCCCTTTAAAGTTTATTTCATGAAGACTGGAACTCTATTGCTGTTCCTTGTGTTCAGACGCTATTGTGAGTGCCATAGACAGAAGTGCACCCAAATACCATCTTTACAGCTTTGTTGACAGGTAATGCAATTAACCCAGCAGCCCTCAGTCTATGACTAGTTTAGCGAGTCAATAATGAGTAGTTAGAGATAAGACAATCTCAGCAGGGAGCCTCCAGTAATCCTTTCGCCTCTATCGTCCATTTAATGGGCACATTAAGTTTGGGGTAATTAGGCAAATCTCTGCTCCTGCTGGAATGAGACGTGAGCTCCCCAGTCTCCGGGCCACAAGGGCCACATTCAGTGCTCTCCAGCCTCAGAGCATCAGTACAATCTGTACAGCCAGGATCAACAAGGAAAATGCAGCATCAATTAACATTCCTCAAGCAGATCGGAGGCAGAGGACTGCAGATATTATCAGAGGGTAAGTGCCCCCCTCTCCTTTCCAACTTTCCAGACTATGTCCCTTGCGCTGCACTTGCACAGACCTCAGATAACCCACACTCCCAGCTTCCTCCTTTTTGCTGCTGCTATATATATATATATATATATATATACATATATATATGTACTTTGAGAAAGGCTAGAGTGCTAGCCGAAACGTCAGTTTTTTGTCTAATAAACACCTTTTGTTTTGCAATTAAGACCTGTGTGTGCTCGCCTGTTTCCAGATATATATATATATATAGATAGATATATATATATATATATACATATATAGAGGTGAGCGCTCCCACTTCCATGTTATTATGGGGACAATAGAACAATAGCATATAGAGTATAATTAACAGTAGCAGAAGCAATTAATAACATCCATTTACTAAAGTTTAGCATTCGGTTAAATTCCCCCATCCACAAATAACATGGTAACTGGATGGTAAGTCTAGGATTCATATATTTACAACATAACTTTCCTATGTCTCTTGGGTCCAGACCTGTGACTCACTGTTCCAGGGTTCATGTATTAACTAAACCTCCTTATGTTAAACCCTTTTATAGTAAAGGAGGGGCCCTAATACTTTGTATTGAGGTCACATAAGTTTGGGGTTCCTTACTTGGCACCGGGTCTGATGTTTGAATGTAGAAGATAAAGACAAGGGCTAAACAATCCTACACAAGAAGCACATGGATTTAATTGTATATGTGCAAATAACCCAAAAGATGTAATTAAAAAAATGACATCTATAAAGACCATTATCAACTGATGTGCATCAAACTGTAATCTATGATGTTTCTAAAATGCTATGTATAAACGATGTATAATAACGTTCTCTCATAATTTAGACTTTAAATTCAAGTGAGTTCCATAATTTATTGCGTTTTATTGAATGTAATTCTCTCGCTGTCAATCTCCAGGCATGTCGGGCCTCAGCTCAGTGCCGGCCAATGTCTGCAGGGTCCCAAGGAGCCCCGTGCGCAAACGAGGACGCGCGTGCGTAACTGTGCGCAAACAAGGACGCGCGTGCGCAAACAAGGACGCGCGTGCGGAACCGTGCGCAAACGAGGACGCGCGTGCGTAACCGTGCGCAAACGAGGACGCGCGTGCGTAACCGTGCGCAAACGAGGACGCGCGTGCGTAATCGTGCGCAAACAAGGACGCGCGTGCGTAACCGTGCGCAAACGAGGGCGCGCGTGCGCGGCAGTGCGCAAAAGAGGAGCTTGAGTAGGGTAGGTTGCTTATGAGGTACTTGCCTGGCGCCCCCAAGCTTTGCGCCCTAGGCCTCTTTTACCAACCCCTAATTCAGACCCTGCGCTCAGCTGTAGGGCAAGACACTGGCACCGTAATATAATCCCTTGATCTCAGCAGGGTCTGTGCCTGGAGGGCAGAGTGGGACCTCCTGGAGAAGAGATACAGGCTCCCCTCATATCACAATTTCTATTATTATTTTTATTATTATTGATACTACGATTTCTACTAATACTTTGATGGCAACAGAAATTATTATAATAAAAATTAAAACAAAACAAAAAAAGCCCTAAAAAGCCATGCAGTAATTTCAAGGCCCACTCCTCAGATGCTGCTTATTTGTATGCTGTGTATAGATGTGCATACAAACTGGAGAACACTATTGTGTTGCAGTGGAGCTGGGGGCTGCCATACACCCTGATATTCTACTGAAATACTGGCAGAGTCTCCTATTTGTGCAGTTAGTCCCTCCCAGTGTTTCTCTAGGGGAGAGGGAATGTACAGACCACCTATACGTTTTCTTGGCTTTTTCTCAAATCCCTAAGAGGAAAAAAATGTTCGTGTTTATATAAGTCTCCAAAGCGAAAGAAAGTGTGTGCCTGGCGCTAGTGTGTTGCTGATCCCCTGCAGTCACAATCCCCCATGATCCACTCATCATCCATAAGGCAAATAGCAAGTAAGTTACTCCTGGGGTCCTGTGCCAGGGCTCCTCTAGTTATCGCTTTTGAATCCTAGACTGCTTTATCAAACTACTGCTATTAAACACCAGGCTATTAATACACCACCAAGGCTAAGTGAAAGTGCCTCTCATTGACTCAGTTCGCTTATAAAGGGAAACACTTTTCAGGCCAAGTAGGTGTTTGTGATCAGGGGAGCTAGATATGGCGGGGATTATAGAAAAAGCCTTATCTATATTTCTCAAACTGACATGATTGTGCCCCTGTGTCTGCAGTTGATAACAATTAGGCCCTTATCAGTGTTACATCCTCTGGCGCTGCCTGGGCTTCCTCACAGCAGTTCCTGTAAGAGCAGATTCCAAAATTCTGCCCCCAAATCCCTCCTCACTGTCAAACTATAAACTTGGTCACACTATACTGTAACACAATCAGGGCATGAATTGCAATCGCAGAATACACAAACATAGGCATGCAGCTGACACATTGTGCAGTGACCTGTGTAATGCAATTTAGAAATCAATTATATGGATTATTTATGGGGAAAAAAAGATACATTTTTGTCCAGTAGAAACAGTAAATTGATTTATAAAATACAACAAATGTAACACAACAGAATGTCGTATACAATTGTGTTATATGCGAATAACAATAAAGGCGTTACTAATTCTAAAAAATAGTTACATGTGTGTTAAAAAAAGTAAAAAAAAGGTAAAAGATATAAAATATTTATTTATTATTTTGTTAGATTTATAGTTAATTTTAGATCTTATTCCTTAGAGAAGTTTATGAAGATACAATGTTTGTATTTGTTGGAAAAACACAATGAATAAAGTCCATTAAGTTCAACCCTTCCAAGGTTCAGACCTATTGATACACTCAAATATATTTAAATGTACATTTTATTACTATTATCGATTGGAATTATTGTAGGGTTCACGCTGTACCCTGTTTTTGAATATTAATCAATGTAGCAGAAGTGGAATTGATTTATGAGACGATTTAGGAACATCAATTTCCGATTTCACCAAAAATCCTAATTAAATCGACAATGTACCAGCCGTTTCAAGCCAAATATTCGAAAGGTAAACAGCATATACATTATTAATTATTTACAGTATCTGATCTGTGTAACAGGACAACTCTAAAACTAGATAGACAGTGCAGTAAATTATGTAGAACAAAGTCAGACTGACAGACTACTGGAGGCAGACGCACGTTGCCATAAATAAAACTAAATATATATATATATATATATATATATATATATATATATATATATATATATATATATATATATATATATATATATATATTGTTTTACAAAAGTACAAGAACTAAAAACCAGGAAACTGTATTTAGCATTAAAAAGAAACCCCAGCTCCAGCATTCTATAAGACAAGATATATATTTTATATTCCATATGTACTTTTATCTAAAATTGTCTTTTTCCTGAGAGACATACAGATATAATACAGTTTACAGTGCCTTTTCCTTTTTTTTCTTTCTTTTTGTTTGTTTAATTGTGTATATTATGTTGGTTAACTCAATGAGTATACCTGCAACGCTTTAAGCCATTATATACCAATATAATGTTTGTATTGTTGAAAACTAATAAAAATTGTCAGTACAAAAATCAAAATTGTCTTTTCCTTTTCAAATTCTTTTTATTGAATTTATTTAAAATTGTCCTCTAACAAATGATTTGATATTCTACAGCACGCAGTGTTGTTTATATTTATATAAAGTTTAATGTCAAGGTAGGTATATATATATATATATATATATATATATATATATATATATATATATATATATATATATATATATATAGAGTAATCGAATGTTAATGTATATAGGGCTTAAGAAACCTACAAAATAAACAAATTTAAAATATTAGACAAAACACACATCTGACGTTATATTATATTATTGTATAATGTCACCTATGAATAAAAAAAAAATACTTGTACAAAGATACATTATTTGATATTCCTCTGTATACAAATTTGCTGAGATTCCCTGGACAAAAAGTTGTACTGAGTAATATATATATATATAGTAATATATGTTGGAGGTTTTGCTGGAAGGGAGGCTGGGCCCTATAGAGGCAATACTACTTTTTTGTGTAAATTCTATGTTTATTAACGTTTCTTAAGGGTATAGAAAGGAAGAAGGGAGGGACATATAACAATATGAAGTAGAAACAGGTGAGGCATTACTATGCGCTTTATAAGGAAATGAAAAGGCGAAAAATTAAAACAAAACGCAAAGACCTAAATCTAAATACAAAACTTATCCCCGAGACGGTTTTAAATCATTCATTAATTTTTTCTGGCCAGCCAAAAATTAAAGGCGAAAATACTGAAACCTTATTAATAAATTATAATATATGTTGCATTATCTGTATCACAGTGAACCCCGCCTGATGTATGATTCTCCCAATTTATTTTAGGGAATCCATAGCTGACTGTTAAAAGATACATTAAAACCATTGTCTCGTCTCTGATGAGAAATGAGCAGAAACAATGCGATGGCACATATATAAAATGTACAACTGTTGCATGAAATGCTCTCTAACATCTTATCAGCTGCCTCCTAATGTTTAAATGGCACCGCTGAGGACCTAGTGTTAGTGTGTGCAAGGGAACAATAGGCTCTTTCCTCTGATGGGGAAATCTGTGCGGGCAGCAGGTACTAGTTAGTGAATTGTGTCAAACAAAGTCATTTGGGCATACTAGGGAAATTATATGTATTTTATATGAGAGAGAGAGAGAGAGAGAGAGAGTATATATATAGAGAGAGAGAGAGAGAGAGAGAGAGAGAGAGAGAGAGAGAGAGAGAGAGAGAGAGAGAGAGAGAGAATATATATATAGAGAGAGAGAGAGAGAGAGAGAGAGAGAGGTTTTATTAATGCATATGTGATGTCTAGTGCTTATTTTTACATACCAATGGCACTGTTCTATGAGGAACCCATAAATATACACACATTGTCTCTTTCTATGACACACTCACACACACTCACATACCTCACTTACCTTTCACACAAATCTCTTTTGCACATTTTTTCTTTCTTCATACTTACCTCTTACTCTCTCTCACCCCCCCCCCTAGCAAAAACTCACTCTAATATGATCTCTCTATATCAAACACACACATAATGCAATCACACTAGAATCATTAGACTGATAAAGGTTTATTATGCCTTGGTTTCTGTGGGTTACTTGTGCAAATGTAAAGGAACTCCCCCCCCCCAACACACACACACACAAGCACATTCACTCTCTTCCAAATACTCCAACTCTATCTCAGACACACACTCAGGCACAAATACACACCCTTCTTATTCACACACACAAATACATTCACTCAGGCATATACATTGTTACACATGTAGGACTGCACACTTATATTCTTATACACAAACACAGAGCAACTCAGTCACACATCAAATATTTTGTACAATTACCCAGTCTCTCTTTCTCTCTCTCTTGCTCTCTCTCCCAGACACACACACTGTACACACACACACATATATATATATATATAATTAAATCATTTTATTTGATATTTATATTTTATATGAAATATATTTATTTTAAACGAATAAACATTTGCAGAACAGGGGAACAGTGGGGAACAGCAAAACTAAATAGACAAAAAGTACAGTTCAGTAAGCCAAAGGAAATAGGAGGAGGCTCGTGTCATCAAACAAGATGAATGGAGATGCTTGTGACTTTACAAGGCTTACACGATTTAAAAAGTCATCTATCATTTCATTGTCACATGGAAAAGTGATGTATATGTACTGCGGACAAATAGAAGCTGGTATCTCGCAGGGGACTTGTGTTTACAGGACTAGCAGCTGCTACAGTGAAACAACAGAACTTCTCAGTATTATTGTCATCAGTGGATATTGTATTCCCATTAGGAAAGGTCCATTTCAGTATTTGGGAACATAACTCGGTGGAGCACTTTCCAAATAAAATATCCATTTTATAAAAACTCATCTTTCTTATTTTTTAAATATTCTGCAGATTAACTGGCTATTTTTTTTTACAGGCCAATGCCTTCTGCAATATTTCAAGGTGATCACTCCGATGATAAGCTTTATTGGCTTGCTAATGGGGTTTTAAAGAGCAGCCACCTGCAATGCATTGTGGTTAAAAACAACACACAAGTTGTGCAGAAAAAAAAACGGACATCGGTATCAATATAAGTGGGTACATTTCCCCTCTATAACGCCTGGACTGAGCTGGACTTTTGACGCATCACTTCAAAACGAAGTTTCAAGCTTAATGAATTGGGGATAAAAGTGACAGGTTCAGAACTCACAAGCCATGTTTATACCAACGTGAGATCTTAGAGATAATCATTTATAATTCATCTCTGCTATAAACAGGTAGCGATTGCCCCCCCCCCCCATTTTTTATAGGATTGGGCCCTACCTGAAAAATTTACTAAATAATAAATTGAAAATTATTTTGTCAGAAGTTTCACAATAGTCCATATTGTGTAAGACAGAAATTCTCTAGGCACATGTGACACGATAATAAAATGAGTGTAATCTTCTGAGGGTACCGAGTTTGCTCCCCCTCAAAATAAAACTTCCTAAAACTGCATCATTTACAAAACCAAGTCATATTGTTAGCACACCAATACCAACACCAAAATATCTCCCAAAATGTCATATTTACCCGCATTACTTTTCAGTTCCCCTCTGGGCCCTTAGGGAACCCTGTAGTCATAATATGAAAAATAATAATAATAATAATAATAATAATAATAATAATAAATAAAAAAATAAAAAATAAAAAATATATATATATATATATATATTCTTCACTGTTTTGTACAGTAATTTTTTTTATCTATCTATTTATCTATCATCTCTCTCTGTCTCTCTGTCTGTCTGTCTGTCTCTCTCTCTCTCTCTGTCTCTCTCTCTCTCTCTGTCTCTATATATATATCTACTTAATCGGGAGACCAGCAGTCCTTTTTCTGACTTTCTGACTTTATTACACAGTACCTTAATATGAAGTTTCATACCAGTTACACTAGTGGGATCTTTATCAAACATAACACGCCTATCACTTTGGGATAGAGCTATATGTATAACCATATATATGAAGGACTAGTAATATATATATAGAGAGAGAGAGAGAGAGAGAGAGAGAGAGAGAGAGAGAGAGAGAGAGAGATGATAGATAGATAGATAGATAGATAGATGATAGATAGATAGATAGATAGATAGATAGATAGATGATAGATAGATAGATAGATAGATAGATAGATAGATAGATAGATAGATTACTATCTATATTTACACATTTGTACAGAACCACGTAATATAGGGAGTGCTTGTTCGGACAGGACTATATATTAAATATATATTAAATGGTATTAGCACACTCTTTGTGATCCATTAGTGATCTTTATTCTCGCATTGGAAACTAATTGAGTGCAGGCACTATATATATATATATATATATATATATATATATATATATATATATATATATATATATATATATATATATATATATATATATATATATATATATATATAGTTATCTCTATGTTCTCTGTGTCAGTAAGATGTTACCAAAATAATGGCTATAATGGGTAGCTGATAACAGGATACAGACAGTGGTGGTTGTTGGTGGGATATATTTATAACATTCAAGCCCAGTCTGTGGGAAGAGAGGGGCAGGGAAATTGCATCCACTGCCTGGTCCCATTGTAACTGCAGTTTCCTGTCCTACCTGGTTAACTGGACAGAGGGAAAGTGACCCCTTTGTGTTCCTCTGTCTGATCTGTTGTTGTTTTGGCCAGAGCAGGCGCCAGTGACAAATACCTGGATGTTACCTGGTCACTTAAAGAGGTCTGATCCCTATCAGCATCTCTCTTCAGGCTCTCATCCCCACCCCTACCTGTCCTTATTTACTAATGGGCTGATAATCGTCCCTAAATTAGGTGCTCCCTGGGGACATGAAAATGATACAGGATCGCCCGGTGTGTGTGTGTGGGGGGAGGGTGTGGTGAGAATATATTTGTTAGTAAGCAGGTATATGTGTAGTCTTTAGTATATATTTAAAAAAATATATATGCATACATATATACAATATATATATATATATATATATATCTATCTATCTATCTATATATATATATATATATATATATATATATATATATATATATATATATATATATATATACACATATAATTTTTCAGTAGCAGTATGCACAAAATATTGATAATGATAATTGATAATGGGTTGAGTGCAGAGGACCTCTTGTTATTTGTCTATATATATATATATATATATATATATATATATATATATATATATATATATATATAGTATATCATTGTGTATTTTTCTTTTACAGACAAATTAACTGTTCCATCTATGCACATGCTTCTGACTGAATGATACATTTTATCTGCCGAGTAACTGTATTACGCTCAGTTGTAAAATAAAGATAATATAACGCATTAAAGTCAGTTATTTGGCTTTCCATTCGATGTGTGGGGAATATCTTCGTGTGATGCAGAAACCTTACAGTTGGTTACAGTAATTAAATATATATATTTGATATGATACTTTAACAATGAGGGTGGTGTAGATAAGTACTAAATTTAAATTGCAGCGGTGCAATAGCGTAAAATAAATGTAAATATACAAAAGAATATTCAGGCAAATATAAATACAGTTAATATTTTGGTTATTTAGTAGAACGTCAATTCCTGCGCTCTCATATTTTCATAGGGTGTATATATATATATATATATATATATATATATATATATATATATATATATATATATATATATATATCTTTATAGTTTTTGTTCTGATTTTACCGCAGAGACTGCTGAATGTTCACTGCTGCAGAGCATATAAAAACAGGAATAAAAACTGAAGATCATTGTTATTGGCAGATATCCAACAGGCTGGATCTCAAAGTTCGCACTAGTTTCAGTAATATAAATTAATTCTTATAGATTAGTTTTCCTAATCCCCTAATTAACACTTGCACTGAGAAGAAACTCAAAGTGCTTTTTAAAAAGAAGATTTTATGTAAATACATGAATGGGAAAATTATATATGGGATAATTATGTGAAACTGCTCTTTATAATAAACTATAATAACATAAAGAGATGGAAGCGAGGAATCGTGATAAAAGCTGAATATCTGAAACAATCCTGCGGGAGATTTAAAGGCCTGATTGTAGGCAAAAAGGAAAATGATAAAAATGGGCAAGAAACTATTTTCATATTTTCAGTCTTTAGTTTTAATTTATTATTTATTTTTGCTGATATTTGCAGCATCTTGTATAAACAAAACTGTCCGGCAATCAAAGGAAAACAATTTACTGCTCATTTTATGGAAATCACAGCAATAACACCGTCCCGTCCACACTTAACTGTCTAAATCAAATAAGTAAATAAATAAGTAGGTAAATTAAATAAGTAGATAAAATAAAGTGCAAAAAAACCCCAGTAGTAGGTAAATTAAATAAGTAGATAAAATAAAGTGCAAAAAACCCCCAAAAGCAGCCAATAACCGTCATTATAATTACAGAAGTAATTGTAGGTTAATTACTCAGTTTAGTTATTTGTGAAGAGCAACAGGTTGGATGTCTTCCAAACTTAAATACATTTACAGCACTAGATTTATAACACGTTGACAAAGAAGATAGATGTTACTGATCGACAGACAGATAAAGCAAAGTATATGATAGAGATTAATTGATGATGATTATGATGATGATGATAGACAGATAGATTATATATAGACGATTGCTAAGAGAAAGAAAGTCAGAGAAAAAAAAGAAAGAAAGAAAGACAGAAAGAAAGAAAGAAAGAAAGAAAGAAAGAAAGGAAATACTCTTAAAAATTATGATGATGATCGACAAATCGATATATAGACGATTGATCAGAGAAAGAAAGAAAGAAAGAAAGAAAGAAAGAAAGAAAGAAAGAAAGAAAGAAACGAAAATACTCTTAAAAATTTGTTTTAGGTACATTGCAAGAAATAATTTTGAATGATAATTCTAGTTAATTATAGACGATTGATAAGAGAAAGAGAGAAAGTCAGAAAGAAAGAAAGAAAGAAAGAAAGAAAGAAAGAAAGAAAGAAAGAAAGAAAGAAAAAGAAAATACTCTTAAAAATGGTGATGATCGACAAATAGATATAGATATATAGACGATAGATGAAAGAAAGAAAGAAAGAAAGAAAGAAAGAAAGAAAGAAAGAAAAAGAAAATACTCTTAAAAATTAGTTTTAGTACTTTTAATTAAATTTTTTTCCTTATTCGGCCTCTCCGCTGTACCAGGAAAGGACCGAAACTATCTCTGTTCTTTTCTCTTTCTTTACCTTTTCTTTATATGCAAATATCGGATGATGTTACATAATTGTAAAACTACTTTCTCTCTAAAAATGTCAAAACTCAAATAAAAAATATTGAAAAAGAAAAATAAGTTTTAGGTACATTGCAAGAAATAATTTTGAATGATATAAATTCACTTTAGGGAGTACAAATCAAATGGGCAGTCAAAAAAGGGCCAGGGTTACCGGGATATAGTCCCCACAACCAAAAGGAACATCATATATCAAGAAAAATATCCCATAGTACCAATTATTCCTTAAAAGTCAAAAATGTATTCCAATTTACATTTAAAAAAGAAAAATACATAAAGACTGCAAGGTGCTCCTCCTAAGTACCATGGGGTCTGTATGTATTTTTTTTTTAAATGCAATTTGGAATAATTTTACTTTTTTTAATGGGATATTTGTCTTGATATAAGAAATAATTTTGCTCGAATTATTACAAAATCCTTTATAACTGGTACCTAACACCTTCAATGATAGCAAAATGTATCCAGAAGCTTCAAATCTATGCTGGAGAAGCAACAAAGATATAGGAGATATGCTACAAATCTGGTGGAATTGTGATTCTATTCAAAGTTTGTGTCTAGCTGCAAGATCATTGATTAACTAAGACCAAAACATAAAGTCTACAATGTCTAGGACTATCTGTAGTAGTAACTACCCTGGGAGATATACAGTTTTTTTGTTTTTTGTTAGATTTATAGTTAGAGAAGTATATGAAGATACAATGTATGTATTTGTTGGGAAAAAAAAATAAGAAATAATTTTACTGTTGGCAATTTCATCTTACAGAATACATACACATATATTTATAATTATAAGATATGAGTTTCTATACAAATATACAGCAAGAGAAAGCAGAGTGCAACTCCAGACTTGCTATTGCTAATGAGCTAATGAGCTAATGAGGAGGCTGCAGTCAGTTTATAAGTCTCATATTGTTTTTAGAGAGAGAACTTTGCAAAGTCCCAGTCAGTGCACAATATTCTGTGTAGGGAGAGATCATCTAAATGGCTCATTTTGCCAACTCTTTATTGCAAGTGGTGTGCTTTTACCTAGGTAGGGGTTCAGCAGCCCTTCCCCCAGTAGCAAATAGTCGCCTGCAGATAAAGTCATTATTGGGGGCTGGTGAGGGGCCCAGGGATTTTTTTAGTATAAACAGTGAACGCTCAGCTCCAGCCAAAGCAGCAGCCTCTCCCTGTCTGTCTGTCTGTGATTTGTCCTGTGCTTTAAAGGACCAGTAATATCAAAAAACGAAATCGTTTTAAAGTAATAAAAATATAATGCAGTGTTGCCCTGCACTGGTAAAACTGGTGTGTTTGCTTCAGAAACACTACTACTATAGTTTATATAAATAAGATGCTGTGTAGCAATGGGGGCAGCCATTCAAAGGAGAAAAGGCTCAGGTTACACAGCAGATAAGCTCTGTAGAACATAATGGTGTTATCTGTTATCCACTATTTAACCTGTGCCATTAAGCCTTTTTTCCATTTCTATTTATTCCATTGCTTATACACAGCAGCTTGTTTATATGAACTATAGTAGTGTTTCTGAAGCAAATACAGCAGTTTTAACAGTGCAAGGCAACAATACATGATATTTTCATTATTTTAAACCACTTTCATTTTTTGGTGTTGCTGTTCCTTTAACTCCTGCCGCCTCCAGTCTCACCCCTGGGCAGAGGAACAGTCAGACTGGCAGTTATTTAGATACAGCTGGTACCCAGGGGTTCTGCCCCCAAATAATGACTGGATCTCTACATGACACCTCATTGACACTGTTTAAAGACAACACACAGGGAACAGCTGGCACTGAATACTGAGCATTTCCTCGCCCCAGGGCACCGATCATTGGCAGGTAAAGAGGATGGCAGGTTGTCACTACAAGTAAATGGCAATTAAACCATACAAGGGTTGCCTCTAAACTAAAAGCTCTTGTGTAATAACACACACAGCAGTGCCCAGGACACACACGTCTCTGCTGAAAGGGTTAACAAGCTCTTTGCATGACACATTTTCCAGGCCCTCACCTCTCCCATTATGCAGCTAATGCTTCCCAATAAGACCCTCCCCGAGATGGAAATCCGGACTTACCCTCCGTATGGTGGATCCTGAGAGAGTTTCAACCCAGGCTGATACGGACGCTCCTGCCCACCTTCTCCGGAGAGCCCAGCGATTCCCAACGATCTCCCCAGGCCCCGAGCTCTTATCTCCCTGTCAGGGGTCTTGGCTCTGTCTTGTCTCTCCTTAAAGTAAATAACCCGCCGGCTCCTGCAGGAACTGCTTCTGCCCCTGTAACAGGACTAAGCCTGGGATTGTCTCAACTGCACGGATAAATATGTCAGCCTGCCAGGCTTAATCATTAATTGTATATTCTGTGTGTGCCACTGCTGCTGGGTTAGACATGATTTATACACGTGTACTTCCAAGGTACATAATCATGTCTGTATAGTGCAGCAGCATTCCTCCCACATACCAACCACTGTCTGTCTACTATCTGCCTGTCTCTTCTTCTCTCTTTCTGGCCTCAATATCTACATAGCCTAATCCCATTATCCTATCTATCTATCTATCTATCTATCTATCTATCTATCTATCTATCTATCTATCTATCTATCATCTATCTATCATCTATCTATCTATCTATCTATCTATCTATCTATCTATCTATCTATCTATCTATCTATCTATCTATCTATCTATCTATCTATCTCTATCATCTATCCTGTATCTAGAAAAAAAGATTACAATAAAACAGCTAAATTGGATGTAGAAAGGAAACATGAATGATCCCACTCTGCAATCAATACTAAAAGTTTACATTTTCCCCAATGAAAATAAGTTCTGTATCTGGGATGTGAAAATATAGGAAGTAATTGTAAAGGGGAGAATATGCCAGAATTGCATTCAAGAGAGAGAGATAAGCTGGTATATAGCACTGCCCTTATACACAGCTTCTCAGATATATTGCAGCCAGCAGAAAAATATCACAGGTTGCCAGCATGTTTGTGCCAGAGGGATATGTCTATCAGGACTATATAAAATATAATTATTTATTTGGGCACAATATCGTAATAGCATATGACCAAGATGGCCACAGATCAGATGTCCTGTCACTCAGGTTGAATGAGGGATCTTTATAGCAACCTGGGCCAGCGGGAATTATGAGAAATAGAGATTACGGTTAACACCCCGCTGGTTGTGAGTAGTATTAGCCTTTGTGTTATTTATAATAATAATTGCTGTGTTGAAGGGATTACATACATGAATTTCTGTATATATGATTGAACTTTTGGATCTACACAAGGACAATGAGTGTCAAGCCTCACTTTGAAACACACTGAACCCTGGTGGACTATGGGTAAAGGGGTGGGATCACATGTACCCCAAATGCCTTAAATATGTTTGTAGCACTTGAGTTTGTATCCTGACGAAGGGAGGGTTAATCCCCCCCGAAAAGTTGATGCACAGGTGGTCACAATAAAAAATAGGGGAAGTTCCCCACCTGCAACATATTTGGTGTCTGTGCGATTCTCTTTCCATGTTCCACTGGATCTTTATAGCACACAGCCAGATTTATCCTTACTTAATTGGCCTGGCATGGTGCCCTATTCCTGGTGCATAAATAACATTTCTTTCCTCACTTCAATTTGATGCCAATAGTGATACTTCTACAGATGGAAACTATTCTAGCAGGGCAAACAAGTTCTCTGAGTATTTTTGTGAATCCTTAGCAAATCTAGAGCCTTGCACATGTAATTGTATTCTTCTTCACTGTGTTTAGAGAGAGCTCACTTGATTAACGACTGACATTTAACTGTTGAAAAGACCTGTATTCTGGGCCTCTGCCCTCCCTACTTACATACCAACTTTTCCTTCTTTCCCTATTGTGTCCAGTAGTATATATAATTTATTTATGCAACTTGCCATTTTGTAATAAATGGAAAAGATGGAAAACAATGGCAACTTAAGCTCTGCTTTTCCGACATGCTGCAAAATATTCTTTCTACGTATGTGTGTCAGAAAAGACCCAGATTTACCAAGCTCCTGCTTTAGATGAATGAGAGGGAGGCAAATCAAGCTATGGCGAGTTTACTGCTAATTATGTCTTAAATAGAGATGGGGAACATTGCTTCCCTTTGGCTGATGTAAGCTAATTGCTTGCAGTGCTTTACTATATAGGGGTACCCTACATTCATGGCACTTAAAGACACCCTAACATTTGTAAAATGTTGTGCTTTTATTTTTTTTGGTTTGTTTGTGCCTTCTCTTAAAGATAATTATATATTTTTTGTCATCCATCTTTCTACAAACACACTTCTACCTGGTTTTATTATGGCATAGGGCAAATAAACCAATAATATCTTTAAAAAGAAACCAAATATAAGGCCTTTGGCACATGGGTTATTTTCTCTGCTAGCATAAATATTAGGGATGCACCGAATCCACTATTTTGGATTCGGCTGAACCCCCCAATCCTTCGTGAAAGATTCGGCCGAATACCGAACAAGATCCGAACCCTAATTTGCGTATGTTAATTAGGGGTGGGAAGGGGAAAACATTTTTTACTTCCTTGTTTTCTGACAAAAAGTCGAGCGTTTTCCCTCCCTGCCCCATGCAAATTAGAATTCGGATTCGGTTCAGCTGGGCAGAAGGATTCGGCGGAATCCGAATCCTGCTGAAAAAGGCCGAATCCCGAACCGAATCCCGAACCGAATCCTGGATTCGGTGCATCCCTAATAAATATGTTGTATAACATAGTATTTTATAGTATTTGGGATATCAAATATGTTATTCATCTAACCTGCAACATGTTTGTCTGCTGCAAACAACTTTGCCATGCAGTATAAGAGCTAGACATAAATGGACTGTCACCCGCACTCCTCCTCCTTCCTCAATTCTCCCATGGTGCTCTTGGTCACCTGGATGTTTGACTTAACATCACCATACAGTATAATAAAAATAAAATTGGAAAGGCCCTCACATATATTGTTAAGGCTCCATGTCCTTTATTTCAAGCCACAGTTTGACTTATGTAGTAAAATCAAAATTTTAGGAGGGTTCACTCCATGGATCATTCATACAGTTTAAGACCTGGTCTTTTGACGATGTCATCAGAGGAGCAGATCTGGGCCAAATTGAGCTGATCCGATTGATTCATACAGTGGCCATATGGAGACCTGTTCAGGCCCGGACTGGCAATCTGTGGGTTCTGGTACATGCCAGAGGGGCTGCTATAAGGTGCCATAGAAAGTCAGTATTTAGTGGGCTGGTTGGGGCTGTTTGGGCCTCTGTGTGGGCTTATTTTGCCTCTGTGTACCTGAAATGCCAGGGCCTATTTTAATTCTCAGTCCGGACCTGGACCTGCTGGACCTGTTGAACGGGCACCATGTTCAACTGCTATATGGTAAATTTTTAGCCAGAAATTGGTCGGGCAGGCGCTTCAGGGGGCACAATACAAGATCCAATAAGCTTCCAACTGGGTCTGGAGGGACTTAGTTCACTCCTATTATCCGCCCATGTATGGCCAGTTTTATTCTGGAATTGTACTGGTGTAAACTGATGCACACTTTCTCAGTATAACAGTTTTCAGCTGGTAGCACCAATAGCTCCTGTTCTGCCTGTTCTGAGTTTAGGACTCCCATCATGTTAGTTTAAGCAAGAAAAAAAAGTTAGGTTGTAGGAGCTCAATATTAAAATGTTATGCATCTACAAACTATAATAAAATAATGACAATGACATTTCCCATTTAACGGGAATGTTGATTCCCATTAATAAGAATTCAAAAGACCCTGGTTGATGTACATTAATTTTTTATTTGTATCAATATTCCATAATTATACTGGCACTGGTATTGACTAATACAGGCATTAAGATGGCAGGCTAGGTCTATCTAAAGAGCCTATTACTAAGTGTCCCTGGTAGACAGGAAATGCGTCAGGCCTTGATTCTTAATTATGGAGAATAAGATGTAAGCTTTTTAATCTTTTACAATCTGACTCTGGCTTTACTACTTGTGGGTCCAGACCTGTGCCAGCCTCCTTTGATGTTTTCTGGTGTCTGCTCCCTTTGCTCAAGGTCTGGGGCGTGTGCACCCGGGCCCACCATGTACAGGGGTAAGCTCAAGCAACGCATTTAAATACAGCATATACTGATTACTATTTTCGTATAGTCTATCTAAAGTTGGCCATGCACAAGACTAAAGGTGGCCATACACGGGCCGATAAAAGCTGCTGACAGACCGTGTCGGCAGCTTATTGGCCCGTGTATGGGGCCCCCCGACGGGCTTCACCGATCGAGATCTGGCCGAAAGTCGAAAGTTTGGCGATATCGCCATGTATGGCCACCTTAAGTTGGCAGCTTATCTGAGTGTGTATAGGGCTCACTGATGGACCTGCCTGACTGATATCTGGTGAGAAATTGGCCAGATATCAATTGGGCAGGTTTAAAAAACCATCATACGAGGAGTGGATCAAAGAACTGATTTGGTCTTTCCCAATGGGTCTCCATAGGCCCCTATGGATAAACTTATCACTTCAGATCAGTCTGATATCAAATCGGTGATAGTTTTGCTCTTTTGGCGACCCCTCCAAACAAGTGGGTCTTATAATGTATGGCCATCTTTAATCATCATATCAAATCTATAAATGCCAATGAAACAGTGCAATTAAGTGGTCAGTATGCCATGAATAAATTAAGGATACTTGTTGACTGTACCAAAAACAACCTTTTAACTATACATCTCTCAATCATGGGTTCAAGCGTGAAATATAAAAATTCCATTTATAATTATTGTTTAGGGCAATATATACGGTCTGTGTTATAATGAACTAGAGGTTCCCAAGTAAATGACGGACAGGAGATGCAAGCTGGTGGAGCTATATTGTGCCTGAGCAGCAGATCAATGACCACTAACTAAATATAGACATAAAGGAAACGTTCTATTGTTTTGAATACTCAGCTCCTTTGTAACTGAGTCTAGCTTAAAAAAACTAGCCATGCAGAGATACTAATGCCTCCATTAGTCCCCAGGGTGTCACCTATTGCTCCATAATTGCAGTTAAAAGAAGCCTTTGTAAATTAGCCGTGTTAATGCCTATAAACAAACAAACCAAGCCCCGAACCTGCCTTCAGCTTTCAGCCTTGACTTTTTCCCATACCATGTTCTTCCTGTCTTGGAAACATTGCTTTACCCTGCTCTCTGTCTGCTTCATATATAATCCCCACTGCAACACTTCCTCAGCTCCACTCTATCTTCTGCTTCATCTACCCTTTAGCCTGAAGCATTTCGTTTTCACTTTACCCGCTGGCTCCAAGTGGCTTTACCTTTTGTTTAACTCATCATTGCAATGAAAACACATGAATGGGGATTTAAGTGATAAATTACCAAACAGAAAACAAACCGGGAAGGGTGGGGGGGTTTACAAATGCACGACTGAGCTATTGTGAACTTGATTTCAGGAACCCGGAAAACAGGCACCAATCTAGAATTCTGGGAGCTGTAGTTCATATCTGGTGGACAGTTGTGGTTTTATTCTCTTGCCCTGAATGTTTTTTGTTGACTGACCCACCCTATAGGAAAAAGCATCATTTAATTGGATTTTAACCCTCCCAATTTTTTGCCAAATAAAGAAAACTCAACTGTCTATTATATATCTATTCTAAATTATAATATTATAATTATAATATTCTCTGCAATGCTAGTTCTGACTTCTGAAACTTTGAGCAGAAGCCAGTTCATTACTGTTGCCAGCAAGGAATTGTAGGAAATAAAACCATGGTTGGAGGAGAGCTGATTACTGCTACACTTTGGGTTGCCGCCTGGCCGGTATTTTACCGGCCTGGCCGGTAAAAATGTTAATTGATCCCAATGTTATTAATAGGGAAAAAAAGATAAATATATAGGAAGACCGGTATTTTTTTCCGGAAAAGGTGGTAACCCTAGCTACACTGAGTGCAACAGGGTTGGACTGGGGTGTCCAGGGCCCAACGGCGGCTTCTCTGTTAGAGGAGCCCCCCTGCCCAGTGCTTACCTTATTTGCACTGGAGGGGGTCTGGGGGGGGCTGCATCGCTACTGTGGAGAGGGCAGTTGCACTCTCTTGCACTAGAAGAGCCAAATTTCCAGTTTAAAAAACAGAAATTTGTCTCTAAAAGTTACCAGGAGCGATTTTTTTGCCTGAGGTGAGTTTTCTCAACTCGCCTCATTAGTGCCGTGCCCCTGCCAGGGCCCCATCAGGGCTTCCGATTTAGGGCCCCCCACACACCACCACCTGGCCCCCAGACGCACCTCCTACCAACTTACCTTGTTCTCTTGCGGCAAGATCAGGGCTAGGGCAGGAGATCAGGGAGCAGAGCTCAGAGTCTAAGCCAGAGTAGAGTAGAGTCAGCGGGGCCCACCGGGTTTTTTCCCCAGTATCCCACAGGCAAGTCCAAAACTGGAGTGCAGACAGGGCTGCCTTTTCTACATAGATGTCAGTGGGCCTGTGTCTAGGGTGGCAGAATTTGGGTGCTTAGGTGCCTATATAAAAATAAAAATTCCCCACAGTCTTTCTGGTGAAGGGGCAGAGGGGAAAGTGAGTTTTTTTCAAGGATTGGCACAAAGGCCGTGCAAAGTCCTGCACATGTGCCAACTGGAGAGGAGGAGGACAGAGAGCCGTGAATAGGGCAGCACTGAATGCTAAAATGGACAGACAGACACTTCTGATGGCAATGAGTGTAATATCTCCTAGTCCTTCACTTCTGTCATTAGTGCTTTTAAATATAAACAGGATGGGGAGACGATCAGAAAATGCAGCAATACAACTAGTAAAACTATACCAAATACTACACACCAAACAGAACCCATGCAATTTGTTGTTATATTATTTGTGAGAAATATCTGACAAAAAAGCCAAATTAAAACATAATCATATTTACCACTTGGTGTACTGTTTCTATTTTTGCAGATGATACTAAATTGTGCAGAACTATAGGTACCATGCAGGATGCTGCCACTTTGCAGAGTGATTTGACTAAATTGGAAAACTGGGCAGCAAACTGGAAAATGAGGTTCAATGTTGATAAATGCAAGTTATACAATGGCAATGTGTTGGGAGTTTCCTTGAATGAGAAGGATCTAGGGGTCTTTGTAGATAACACGTTGTCTAATTCTGGGCAGTGTCATTCTCTGACTACTAAAGCAAATAAAGTTCTGTCTTGCATAAAAAGGGCATTAACTCAAGGGATGAAAACATAATTATGCCTCTTTATAGGTCCCTGGTGAGGCCTCATCTGGAGTATGCAGTGCAGTTTTGGACTCCAGTCCTTAAGAGGGATAGAAATGAGCTGGAGAGAGTGCAGAGACTAAGTGCAACTAAATTGGTTAGAGGGACGGAAGACTTAAATTATGAGGGGAGACTGTCAAGGTTGGGGTTGTTTTCTCTGGAAAAAAGGCGCTTGCGAGGGGGACATGATTACACTTTACAAGTACATTAGAGGACATTATAGACAAATAGCAGGGGACCTTTTTACCCATAAAGTGGATCACCGTACCAGAGGCCATCCCTTTAGACTAGAAGAAAAGAACTTTCATTTGAAGCAACGTAGGGGGTTCTTCACAGTCAGGACAGTGAGGTTGTGGGATGCACTGCCGGGTGATGTTGTGATGGCTGATTCAGTTAATGCCTTTAAGAATGGCTTGGATGATTTTTTGGACAGACAGAATATCAAAGGCTATTGTGATACTAAGCTCTATAGTTAGTATAGGTATGGGTATATAGAATTTATGTGAAAGTAGGGAGGGGTGTGTGTATGGATGCTGGGTTTTCATTTGGAGGGGTTGAACTTGATGGACTTTGTCTTTTTTCAACCCAATTTAACTATGTAACTAACTAACTATATAACTATGTAACTATGTGTATAACATCTGCTTGGTTTTTATTTGTTAGTTTAATACAACTGATGAGACACTTATAATGATGTTCTGTACAGAGTGAAATTCTAAGGAAATAGGAGACTATTATCTCTCTGCGGTGGAAATATGTTTTGGTTCTAATTGTGGAAATCTTCACATTGTTAATACACTAACAAGCAGTTATGACAAATAATGGTGTTTACTTTACAAGCCATAAAGCAGTCTTTGGGCAGGGGGAGGGGTGCAGGCTTTTCAGGCCTCCTATAAAGTATTTTACTATGTAAATCTGGGCAGCTGGGTGTGTCATCCTGTGTTTCCCTCGTCCAGGGGAGCAGGGAAGGAGCTGCCGGACTAACTCCATTTGCTCCTCTTTGCTGAGTTCCCACATAAATCAGGGAGCCTGCATTCCCTGTTAAAAGGACATTTTTCATCCCGAGCTGGGGCAACTTTTGACAAGGAACGAGAAACAGAAGTTGGCTTTAGATAAACCATTAAACAAAAGCATTTACACAAGAGCAGCCGTAGACATGCTAATAGTGTGTATGGAAGTTTTGTTGAGTGCTGATTTTCTGTCACCTATGACCCCCGCTGAATCTTACGTTGGGTGCACACAGCCATTATAAGAGAGATGATTCTTATTGTCCCCCCAATGCATCACATTCTGAGCCCAATCATCTTGCATAATGGAAATCTAATGCAATCACATTAGAGTGGATCAATCATAATGAAAGAGAAATTGTAGCACAGTCTTCTTGGAACATGGTTTTGTTTTGGCTAGACAGTCCAAGATAAATTTTGCAGAAATCCCATTACACAAACCATAACAATCAAAGCAACCAGACAATACATTGGAAAACCCCAGGCGGGGTCCTAATAAATTGGTATGGCTTTGAGAGTGCAGACATTTTCCCCAGGACCCCTCTTTTCATTTGTTTATATCTGGGAGCCGAGATTAGTATACTCTCCCCCCCTTGCTCCCCTTACAGTTTTTACTAGTCTAGGATATAATTGGGATGGAGGCATTTGACAGAAGTCTGATTTCCCTGCCCAGTCTCCAATGCTGGACCTGTAAAATACACTCTTGGGCCACCAGAGTATAGAGCCACCTGTCACCTAGATCTGGGCCTTTACAAATTCAGGCCTGCGACTAACTCCATGGACATATAAAGTCAAGAAGAAATGTTTAAAATGATTGTTTTCCTGGACCCCCTTTAGAAGCTGCGTTTGTTATACAGATATAGGACCTGTTATCCAGAATACTCGGGACCTGGGGTTTTCTGGATAATGGATCTTTCCGTAATTTGGATCTTCATACCTTGAGTCTACTAGAAAATCATTTAAACATTAAATAAACCCAATAGGGTGGTTTTGCTTCCAATAAGAATTATCTATATCTTAGTTTGGATCAAGTCCAAGGGACTGTATTATTATTATTAATACAGAGAAAAGGGAAATCATTTAAAAACATGTTGGATTATTTAGATAAAATGGAGTCTATAGGAGACTTTCTGAACTTTCTGGATAATGGGTGTTTCAGGATAACGGATCCTGTGCCTGTATTTATCCATCTGTTTTACCAAGATGTCCAGACCCTGCTGATGAGTAATGAGCAAAATATTTAGCTAGGTATGGATTCACAGCAACGTTTTGTATTTGGCCATCGGCCACTAGGTTTTGCTGCAAAAAACCCATTGCTAAAAGACACCATAGACTCCATGGTATTCTGCTCGAAAAAAAAGTTGCAATGGAAAAAAACTCCCATGGACTTAAATGTATTTTGCATGGATAAAGTTGCAGTGAGAAAGACACCATGAAAATACAAGGATAGACTTCAACATGTTTTGTAAACGTTTCAATGGTTTGCAAAATTTCCCATAGTTATGCAAATTTTTGGGCAAAGTGAAATGGGCAGAATCACTCATCAATACTGATATACATCAGCAGCCCCTGATTGATTCTGCCACCACTACTAGCAAACAAACGTAGAGCAGCGTTTGATTTGATAAAGCTAGGGCCAGATGATGGGTGGAGAATTTGCTGCCCTGCTGCTCCCCTTGCCTTTCAACTGCCACAGCGGATTTTGGTGCAAAAAAACTAAATGTCTGCCGGCAGACCAAGAGCGGAAGCACAACAGGGCAGCGGATTATCAGAGAATTTTGTGGCGAAATGGAGGCTGAGATCCACCATCATCTGGCACTGGCCTTATCTCCAGATTTTCTTTCACACAGTTCATTTTGGGTAATGGCTTTTTTGCCACCCTCCCATACTGGCCAGTGGTACACAGATCTTTTGATATGGTTAACCAATACCTACTTATCAGCAGGCAAGAAGGAAAAATTGCTGATAGAAAGATAATCCTACAAGAGAACCTGCTTCAGTCTGCAGGAAAAACTAAATCTTGGGAGAAAGTTCATCTTTAGGAGAAGAATGATCCCTAAACACAAGGCCAAACGCATACTGGTGCTGCTAAATAACATTAATAAAAACTAATTTTACATTTTTATTTAAATAAATTGTTCAGTGTAAAAATAAAAACTGGGTAAATAGATAGGCTGTGCACAATAAAAAATTTTTCTAATATAGTTAGTTAGCCAAAAATTTAATGTATAAAGGCTGGAGTGACTGGATGTGTAACATAATAGCCAGAACACTACTTCCTGCTTTGTAGTTCTCTTGGCTTCCACTGATTGGTTACCAGGCAGTGATCAATCAGAGACTTGAGATAGAACAATAATATACAATAATAGCAGTAGATTCACATTTCCACTGTGTGAAATTATTTTACATTTTTAATAAACGTATGGGACCTGTTATCCATAATGCTTGGGACCTGGGGTGTTTTTTTAGATTTGGATCTCTGTACATTACGTCTACTTAAAATCATTTAAACATGAATTAAACCTAATAATGTTTTGCCTCCAATAAGGATTAATTATATGTTATTTGGGATCAAGTATAAGAACCGTTTTATTATTATTACAGATAAAAAGGGTAATAATTTGTTAAAAGTTGAATTATTTGATTAGACTGGAGTCTGTGGGAGATGGCCTAATTGTAAGCTTTCACGGAAAACAGGTTTTGAATTTGGTATTCATTTTCAATACGTTCTTTTTTGATAAGTTATATTTATACAACTATGTTTGTATGTTTTGTTACCATGACCCATTAAGCTTATTATAGTTTTTCCGCCTTTAGCAACATGCGTTCAGATCTTCTCGACCAAAGCTTTTACTCTTACACTTTTATATCTATTATTCTATAAAGACGCTATTGCTATACAAAGGTCACTTGTTTCAAGTGTTCTATTTTTATGAACAAAATAACAAAAGCAGTATTTATTTATTTTTTACTTTTAAACAATACGCAGACACAAAGCATTTGGAAACTATCCCTTTTACTGCTTGACTGCCATAGAATGTCAATTGTATGGCATCAGCTGCCTATGCTGTAGAATTTACATTTCCAGGTCTTTGCTCTGTGCCGTGTATTTACTGGCAACAATCACCAAGGCAAGATCAAAGTGACCCGACGATTAAAGGCACAGGTATTTTTTTAATAGCACGGCACTATAGCGCCCCCTGCCACTGAGATAAATGTGAAATGCCTAAAATTGTCGAAATACTTGGCAGACACATGTAAGCCTAAACATTCTTACATTTGTTGCACATTCAACTCTATTGGAGTAAGTTTAGGCATTTCCTATATACAGAAAACTTCTGCTGGCAAATGCCTGAAATCAAACCCATGTGCCAATGGCCTAGGACTATTAAAACTAAAGGGAACATTTTCCTGTCAAAGGTTTCCTTCAGGGCTAGTGCAGAGTTCTGGATAGTTATGGAATCAGGTGTGTCTAAAGCTGGCCATAGACGTAAAGATCTGATCGAGGATTCGTACGATTTTCGGACAGTGTGTGGAAGGTCCCGAAATTTTTCGTCCTGCGTAGATCGGTCATTTGGTATATCGGACAGGTTAAAAGATTTCTGTCGGCTAACGATAATAGCTCTGCATGTATTGCCGATCCTACGATCTTCAGTGGGAGACTGTCACTAGCTTTGTCAGACATAACTTTCATACGATTGCTGTCAGGGGCAGAACATCGGCTGATCTGTTCTTTTACTACTTTATTTGATCTGAATGGTTAGTGGCAGGTCAGGAAATAGGGAAGACCAATCGTTCGAGGATTTGTACGATCGGATCTTCCGTCTATGGCCATCTTAAGCCAAGCCAAGACTGAGAATTAAAATAGGCCCTGGCATTTCAGGTACACAGAGGCCCATTCAGCCCACATAGAGGCCCAAACAGCCCCCACCAGCCCACTGAATACTGACTTTCTATGGCACCTTATAGCAGCCCCTCTAGCATTTACCATAAATTTATTTATGGGATGGATCGAGAAGTGCCATATCTTTGGAGATGGATCTATATGGAATGAACATATATTTAAATATTATAGATTTATCGATGATCTAATTGTATTTTGGAGGGGAAATACTGAATCAATACAAGATTTTGTGACTTTTTGCAACAATAATGGATGAGGAATACAATTTACCTATAAGTTTAACAGAGAATGTGTGGAATTTTTAGATATATTGTTTTCACAGGAAAAAGGTACTATTAAGACTGATGTATATAGGAAATCTATCAGTAGAAATCCCCTCCTTTTGAGAACGAGTAATCATCCAGACCAGCTTTTGGAGGGCATCCCGATTGGACAATTTCTTAGACTCAGGAGGATTTGTTCCACTTGGGATGCTTTCCAAAATGCGGCAATGGACTTATGGGATAGACTATGGAAGAGAGGATACAGTACTAAAACTCTAAAAAAGGCCTATGAACGTGCGGTTCAAAGTGACCGCAAACATATGTTGAGGGATAGTGTTATAGTGAGGAGGCAGCGGATATAAAACGGATAATTATGAAACATTGGCATGTAATTTGTTCAGACCCAATACTGAATATTGAAAAACCATGGTTTACATATAGGAAGAGTAGATCTATCGCAAGCTATATATCACCTAGTATGCTACCTTTAAAACAAGAACAGAGAAGACATAATTGGTTATCTAGTTTAGGAACCTATAAATGTGGAGCAAAAGTATGTAAGGCCTGTAAATATATTAATGTATCAAGAAATTTTAGGAGTACAGTTACAGGTAATGAGTATGAGTGTAAGACCTATATAAATTGCAAAACAGAAAATGTGATATATTTGGCAACATGTATATGTGGCTGTCAATATGTAGCTAGAACTATGCGGAGAATGAAGGACAGAATTTTAGAGCATGTGGCATGTGTGGGGAGAAAAGATGTCTCATCCTCCATAGCTGAACACATCTAAACATACATGATGGGAATGATAGATGTGTGTCCTTTCAAGGTATAGAACATGTGAAATTGAATAGGAGAAAAGGGGATTTGGAGAAACTTATTAATAGAAGGGAAACATGGTGGATGTTTACTTTAGAAACAGAGAAACCATTAGGTTTAAATAAAGATTGGGAGATTAAATATTATATTGAATAGATATACTGATAAGATAAATGTAAGAGTAAACACTTGGCTATTAAGATTTTTTAAAAAATACTTTATAATATGTTTCCCATCAATCCCCTAAGGTAAAATAGCATACATGGAACAAACCTTTCTTTTAAAATTATGGCTTGTGGTGGTTTTAATATTTTTAATAGATTAAGGTATTGAGGATATGATGAGAAGATCTCTATATATACATATTGTATTTATATGTGTAATATACCTTTAAGAATCACATAGTGTGCATTGTTTAGTAATTAAGGGAGTTATAAAGTTGTGTCTAGTAAAAAAACCTGTAACACTCCGAGGAAGTGCCTTAAGGGCACGAAACGCGTCAGTGTTGATACATATGCACTGTACCTTAGCTGATAATATGTAATGAACGAATAAAGTACAATATTTTAAACTTTGGAAATCGTGTTTGAGAAATCCGTGATATCGAGTATGGCACCTTATAGAAGCCCCTAGTCCGGGCCTGGACTTGTACATTCCTGCTGATGCGTATTATAGAGAAGCAATATTTGTAGCGGTTAGAAGGAATTGTAAGACCTGGAAAAGAACAGTTATGTCTTGGTGCAAAAATCCAATAATAACCTTAAAGGGGTTGTTCATCTATAAATTAACTTTTAGTATGATGTTGAGAGTGATATTATGATTTTGATTTTTGTATTATTTGTGGGTTTGTGTTTTTTTTAGATTTTTATTCAGCAGCTGTCCAGGTTGTAATTTCAGCAATCTGATTGCTAGGGTCCTAACTATCCTAGCAACCATACATTGAAACATGCATTTGAACAAGACACTGGAATATGGATGGGAGAAGGCCGGAATAGAAAGATGAATAATAAAAAGTGGCAATAACAATACATTTGTAGCCTTACAGAGTATTTGTTTAGGTGGGGTCGGGTCTGTAAAACTATAATAAAAGAAATAATGAAGGCTAATTGAAAAGTTGCTTAGAAGTAGCCATTCTATAACATGCTAACCACCCCTTTAATGCCCCTCACTGTCCAATCATGTACAGAACATTTTCCTGCATGGTGGTACCATAAGGGTAAACAGTTTATTATAGTATATAGATTTTGTATGTCCTCCAAATGACCTTGCACTGCCTTTTCCATTTTTGTATGTATTTATTTTAATTTTTTAACAGTCAATGGAAAAAGCGTGTTCATTGTGCGTTGTGTCCCCTTTTCAGGGAAATAGCACAGGAGAATGAGATGCCAGTGAAAGGCGTGTGTGTGACTTCCCTCTCCACTCAGAAATGTTGGACCATTCCAGGAGGAACACGGCAAGAGTGACAAGTGTGTTTGATGGATGGGTCCAAAAAGTGGCTGTGAGATGGTGATGCCGTTGGCCAGTGACCTAACTGTATGTTTATAAAGAGGAAGGGACTGTTTCCTGCTGCTAACAAAATGCTGGTCTAATTTCGGCAGGGAAATACATCAGCGGAGGGATCAGCAATGGGTGTGTGTATTAAAAGCTGTGTCCAAGAGCCAAATTTTAGGTCAAGGTGCCTGTTTCTTTATTGGAAGCTTGCGTGACTGCCTCTCAACATTTCCATGGTGGCCGGAGCAACTCAAGGTTCAGTGGAGGATGTGATGGATCTGTACAATCCATTTCCAGCTTTCTGTCTGTAACATTCCCCGATAATGCTGGGACTCATCTTAATGAGATGTCATTACTCCCCTTTACACTCGCTAAGATTTAACTTATTTATATGCAAGAAACATAAAGGTAAAACGTCTTGTTGTACTTATGAGAATAATAGAAACAGTCTAATTAGTTTGTTTTGGTGCCAGGATTAATCTGGGAATTTGTTTGTTCTGTTTGTAAGAACCAAAGGGTTAATCTCAAGAAAAAATACTCAACAAAGGACCCCCCTTACTGACTTAACCCTATATTATTCTGCCTCTATGCATAGGGTGGGATTTACTGGCTCAGACAGAATTTCTGGCTTCTCGTTTTTGATGATTGTCAGGGCCTGATTATGCACAGAGGATCTTGCAGGTAGTCAGTATAGGTTATGCCTGTAACACTGTTATTGTTGCAGTAGGTCTTTTTGGGTTTGCTATCTTTGCCATCTATGAAGCTGGGAAAATGACAGGTACATACTGTACGTCCGCTCATGTTAGGGCAGGTCTGTGGCAGCTTAAAACTTCCCCCCAGGCATATTAGATGCCTATTACTATAAGAGTCTTAATCCTTAAGCCTTAATACCAGTGAGTCAAGCCCCTCTGACACTATCTGCCTAGAAAGAGCATGGAGAGCCCTACTTTAGCTTCAGTCATATAGTCATACCCTTAAACAATGTCTGGGATTCAAAATAAACCCCAGCATTTCAAGACCTTGGCACTTCAAATACCATGAGGACCAAACAGCCCCACACATGCCCTATAACAGGGGTGCCCAAAGGTAGATCGTGATATCTACCAGTAGACCTTTAGCTGGTGATCAGTAGATCTCAAGACACTGTCAACAAACAGCTGATCTAAATCACCTTCCTATTTCATGCTTTTCATTCAGATATTTATTATGTTAATAAGAAATAGTTGTTTGTTAAATATAGCAATATACTGTATATTTTCCCATAAATAAATATTTAAATAATATTTTCCATGGAACAGAATGCTAACAATACTTTTATGGATGTAGATCATAATGGGACAACATCACTAAAAGTAGACTTTGCATTAGTAAAGTATTGTCACTCCTGCTTTATAATATATGACTGACAATTTACAGCAGCGTCTCTGGCATTTGCCAGATTATACAGATTGCCTTACACCCAATATATGACACCTTAGTACAGTGATCCCCAACCAGTGGCCCAGGACTAACATGTTGCTCACCAACCCCTTGGATGTTGCTTCCAGTGGTCTCAAAGCTTTGGTTTGCCAAACAGAGCCTCCTGTAGTCCGCCAGTCCACATGGGGCTACCAGATAGCCAACCACAGCACTTATTTTGCACCACCCAGGAACATTTTTCATTCTTGCGTTGCACCCCGACTCTTTTTACATCTGAATGTTGCTTACAGGTAAAAAAAGTTGGGGACCCCTACCTTAGTACATTGGCTTGTTCCTGCCATAGTCTCTGTTTGTTTTTTTGGTGATATTGCTGGGGTATGCTACTACGCTGTCATGTGATGAAGTAAGAAAAGTGAAAAATCATATCACACCTCTCTTCATTTTTGCCCCTAAAATGTAACTTGGCACTGGGAGCGACTTTCTTGTGTATTAGTATTTGAGGGGGATTTCATCCACTTTGTCTGGACTGGATGAGATAAGGCAACATGACAGTTTAATTGTGGATTCTGAGCTTGTAGTTTCTTTGTCCACCATCACATTGGTAAACCCACCTGTGACCAGTACCAGTATATTGCAGATTTTTGTATTTCCTTGCTAAGTTAGCCCAGAAGACTGGAGCTGAAAACACACCTGTACATGTTGACCGTCCAATACCGTATGTTTGTTGTTGACCAAAGTCATTAGCCACTGTCCACTATGTGACCTATCAGTTGATCATTTTAACTAATCAGAAATTGATCAGACTGGATTTTAAACTTTTTTTGATGGTCTCAGTTGGCACCTATGCAGCCTATGCATGTCAGCGAGATAGAGAGAGTTGTAGTTCACACATTGGCCATCCTTACTGCATGGACACCTTTCAATAGGTCTGTAGAAGGCAACAACTGCACAAAGATATTGCTATTGGTCTTTTAATTGTGAAGATCAATTGTTCAGCTGCAGTAGATCAGAGCCTTGCAAACTATTGGGCTGGCCATACCCATGGGGGACCACAGTAGGAGTTGTGGGGGCCAGCCTAAAAGATTGTTTGTTGAGTTTCAGGCAGAAAGCATATTGTGTCTCCCAGATGGTATTGGATGTTCAACTTGAAGGTCGTTTATAAATCCCACTTCCCATTTTAAAGTCTGTGCTGCTGGTACCTCTGTAACCACAGGGAATATTGATTGATATTGAGAGAAGAATGACATCCAGAAAGCTCATCAGTTTTGCTCTTACATTTTCTATTTAAATTCTTGTCAATTCAGAGAAAGTCAATCCACCATATGGTAAGTTTATCTAATATCTTATTATCCTCCATTCCTTAATGACTTGGCACTTATAAATAAATAAGTTAAAGTACATGGTGACGTACATGGCTCCATTTGGTGGGCTTCATCTTTGCTTTCCAACATGCCCTCGGCAGCTGGGTTTTGGAGCATTACAATACCACTGAATTCTGCTAGAGGCTAATCTAATTGGATCTGTATGGTTAATGGTCCCCATAAAGCTTATTGGGCAGTGTATGGGGCCTTCTGACAGGCTTCCCTGATCGATATCTGCTTGAAAGTCGGCCAGATGTCGATCAGATAGGGTTAAAAATCCCATCGGATCCAGGACCGCATCCTAGCTAGTCTTTGGCCTTCCTCATAGAATTGTACTGCACTGGATACACGTCCCTGCAAAATGCTGTTTATAAAATTGCGTGCAAATAGATAATCACTGGGACTATGACTTTCTTTTGAATTTAGAAGCTTTGCATGACTTCATTTGTTTGCAGCAATGTTTTATATAGCATACAAACATCAAGTTATCACAAATTACATCTACAGAGAAAAAAAAAATGTTCCTCTTTAATCTGACAGCCTCATACAAGATGCTGTTAACATTTCAATGTCAGTCTCACAAAACTAACGGCGTAAGCAAAATCATTTTTTCCCCCCAACGTTTGTTGTGTGGAGGGAGCCAGACAGACACATGAAACAGTTGCTTGATTGGTACATCCACCACAACACTTGGGGGAATGGCAGGGAATTATCAACAAATATTAACCCATGAGAGCAAGCAGAGTTTCGGTAAGTTATTTCTTAATAAAGACTTTGCGATTTTAAAGTTTCATATGTGTTGGCGTCTTTTTTTTGTAGCATACTTGTGAATTTTTTTTATAAAGTTTTTGCTGTTACTGGTCCTTTAAAGCCCCAGGGGTAAGAGAAGAGCTGCCATGCGTTGCTTGAAAAAAGGTAAAATTAAACACAGGTGAATCATCAGAAATGAACAGATGCTTAAAATGTTTTCATTTTTTAGTATTTCTTTGAAGTGGGGATCAACGGAGAGTTCAGTGACCAGGGGCATGCTTGTTGTATGATTTCTACTTTTCCAGACTCAGCTGAACCGATTTAATAATGAAATATCAATCAGCTTCCTTTTATGTTTATGGTAAACTGAAATAGCTTTGCAAAAGGTCTAAAGGGTGTAGAGAAGTGAAGATTTTGAGCAATGTTTTACCACCATTTAAGGCAATGCAGGTAAATGCATTCTGCACACTGTTTTCAGTACCCCAAAGTATTGCAGGCAAAGTACATAAAATCTATTGAACCTTCATCATTTACAGAGTTTTCTTTTTCTGAAACTCCTGTATTAACCAGGGCCTCCATCTTCATCAAATCCAGCTCCAGTGCCTCTGTATTCTGCAGCACTTTAAGTTAGCCATTCAGTCATTTGACTTCCATTATAATGATACGTTTAATTGTACCATTGATAGAGAAGTAAAACTGTGATATAGATATGCACCTTGCTAGGATTTATATAGTCATATAAATATTTAGATATTCAGGTCTGTCTTGACCTTCAGCACAGTATTGTGGGCATGTATGTGACTGCAGAAGAAGTAGACCTTCATATGTTTATAAAAGCTGACTTTTTACCAGATTTTGGGGGGGTTGCTACAATGATTCTGCTGCAAGGCTACTAGTAAGAACACACTCACAGTACTGCCAGCTGGTGCCTCATGTCAATGATTACAAATGACAAAATCAGAGTTTAAATACCCAGCTAGGTAGCTAGGCTAGTTATTTGCTTTAGAAACAATGTAAGACTTTCTTTTGTATCCATGAAGCTTTAATAAACATGGAGTGCTAATCAAGTCTTGTGAGCTCCAGGAAGCAACAGCAACACAACAAAATTACCCTGAGGATGACAATCACCTTAATTGCAAAGCAAATTTCCTCTAAAATGAAGAATGACAACCATAACTCATCAGGTGGCCATAACAAGTAACAAACAAACAATCTTTTTCATGGAAGACTTACTCGTCATGCTCAGCTAAGGGTTATTATAACAGGGATGCTGGGCAGGGGTTAACAACACACAGGGCGATATTGTAAAGTGCAAAGTTTGCTCCAGGTCTAAACACCCAGAGCAATTATTCAGCAGGTGGCATTTATTCTCCTGCCGTATATAATAATGGGCTCTCAGCTCCTGTGCTGACCACCAGCTCTACTTACTTATCTGCTTAGTTGAAGAAAAAATGATCATGAAAACAATTATAGGGATAATGGCAAGGTTTACCTGGAGGCAGAGGAGAACAGGATACATATTAAGTAATGGTTGTGATGGCAGGCAAAGCAAAATACAGCCCAAAACATCATCATCATCTTCTAATTTGATATTTTTAAATAGTATACGTCTTAACAAATTCAGGTAAAGGTAGGGCACAACTGAGGGAGCGGATAACCGTATAGAAAAAATGAGCACGCACTTCCAAGGACCAATCTTCCAGGCAGACTTGTCAGTTAAAAAGTATTTTTATTTCAGTGCACTAGGATACAGCCTAATGCGTTTTGTATCAATAGGATACTTAGGGGCCAATTCAGGAATAGAAGAAAAAATACTTCGAATTTCGAAGTGTTTTTTTGGCTACATCGACCATCGAATGGGCTACTTCGACCTTCGATTACGACTTCGAAACGAAGGATTCAAACTAAAAATCATTCGACTATTCGACCATTCGATAGTCGAAGTACTGTCTCTTTAAGAAAAAACTTAGACCCCCTAGTTCACCACCTAAAAGCTACCGAACCCAATGTTAGCCTATGGGAAAGGTCCCCATAGGCTTAGCTAAGTTTTTTTGGGTCGAAGGATAATCCTTTGATCGTTGGATTAAAATAGTTCGAATCGTTCGATTCAAAGGATTTAATTGTTCGATCGAACGATTATTCCTTCGATCGCTCAATCAAACTATTTGCGCAAAATCCTTCAACTTCAATATTCGAAGGATTTTCATTCCCAGTCGAATATCGAGGGTTAATTAACCCTTGATATTCGACCCTTGATGAATTTGCCCCTTATAAGTATCCTATTGATGCGAAATAGGAAGTGGACGTGCCTGCTCATTTTTTCTATACGGTTATCCGCTCCCTCAGCTGAAGGTTCAGGGCGGTGCACCTGGACCCCTTCTCCAAATTGGTGAGTTTTTACTTTTGAGACCTGAGATTTCTACTGAAAATCATCACCTATTAGTGTTTATAACTCTTTAATACACAAAAGCCATGAATATCTTGTAAATGATATCCTTATAAAGGTGAGTTCTGATGTCATCAGTTATAAACGGTGAGTTCTGATGTCATTTCTGTCACATGACTCACTGAAACTTGTGTATTATAATAAATAAAGTACCCCCAGTTGCAAAATATGAGGATATTAGAAGTTACCTTGGCGTTCCATGACCTGTATAAAAACACTCGGCCTTCGGCCTCGTGTTTTTATATGGTCATGAAACTCCTCGGTAACTTATAATATCCTTATATTTTACAAAAGGGGGTACTTTATTCACTATATAAAGGTAGGGCACAAGTCTGAGTCAAAAAGATCAGAACTGGATTCTCATTTTACCGCTTAAATCTGCCTCTGTATGGCCTGACTTTTATTTATCAGTTGGATCTGAAGTGGTTGGATTGACACATGGGTTGGACAAGTTGGACTTGAGTCTATGATAGTTGAACGTGAAAGAAGGAAAAATCACCGGCACAACATGGGTTATTTCTAGCAGGGAGAACCCTTGCTCGTTTATTGCGGATGCAACGTTTCGGGGCGAACCCCTTTGTGTGATGCTTGACAAAGGGGGTACGCCCCGAAATGTTGCATCCGCAATAAAGGAGCAAGGGTTCTCCCTGCTAGAAATAACCCATGTTGTGCCGGTGATTTTTCCTTCTTTCACCCTGAACTCGAGGTTGCCAAAGCCTCCTTCACTGAGCACCGGGACAGGACGGCCAGGGTGTGCAAGGGTAATTTTTCTTTCTCTATGATAGTTGAAGGCACCCAATCAGGTCTGGACTAGGATTCAAAATAAGCCCTTGCACTTTAAGCACACAGAGGCCCAAACAGCCCCCAACTGACCCAATAATTAGTAACTGTCTATGGCATTGTATAGCAACCCGCCAGCTTTATCCCTGACAGCCATTGTATAGAAACATTTTACAGCTTCCCATGTTAGCAGTAATTACCTAGGAAGCTGAGAGAGCAAAGGACATTGCTGAGACATGCTTAATTCTAAGGAAATTTTAAAATATTTCTATCCAAAATCTGCTTATTCGTCATAACACATTAAACCTTGTTTCATGTTGGATTCTGAAACATCAACAATCATGAAAAGAAATATGAAGCACAATTATAAATTAAACAAGTGACAGCCTTATGAGCCTAGTATTTACTTTTTATTCCACTAATACCGGTTATTATTGGCCCTACTCTGTCTCTGTACTGTCCTGCCTCTGGGAAATTTTTGGATAAGGGCTCCTGAGCACAAGAGCTTTTTCCATCCGTACTGGCTGTGTGAATACAGGAAATATAAAGCTTAAGGCCCATTTTTCATTTGTAGGTGTTAGAGAATTTGCGGATAGGAGCAGATATACAGTCAGCTCTTTATAACTCACAGTCATAGTTTATCACTTGTTGGGTTTCCGGAGTCAATCTCCACTACTGTCCTTATCAGCAAACACAGGAACAAATTACTCCAAGACCAGACAGATGTTCAAGCCGCCCAGCGTTTTCCCCTCGCAGCTTTATACAATAGGAAAAAAGAATTTGCTACTGTGTTGGATTTTAAAAATAAAATGATGAGAAAAAAATAAGTTTTTACTTAGGACATTGGCGCTAAGCACACACACATGATACTGGGAGGCCAGACTGAAATGCAGAGGACTCTTCATGTTAAGTTTTGTAAATAAAATGCATAGCTGTGTTCCATGCGCATTGTACCAAGTCAACAGATTTCAAGTAACGATTTCTGATTTACAGGTTGGTAAATTGTGTGAAATCAATTAAACTCTATCTCTCCAACAGAGTAAGGTATAGGGCCATAATAACTTCTTCAACATTTGTATTTGTCTAATGGAAATACTAAGGAGGTAATTTATCAACATATTTACTAAACCTCAAATTTATTTGGTCTGACTTTTTGGGGCAAAAACACACATTTTTCGAGATTTATTATACTGCATTTATTTATTATTTATATATTATTATTCATTTATATTGTTTATTTATTATTATTTATTTATTATTAGATTTATTATGCTGCAAAAAAGCCTGAATCAGAATATCCGCCATCTGAGACCTGTGAAGGTCATGTATAAGTCAATGGGAGAGGCACCAATCTCAATTTGAAGTTATCGTGGTTTACGCTGGGTTTAGCCGGAAAATCCAACTTTTTCGGGGTTTTCAGGCAAAAACTCAAAAAGATCGAGCGATTTGGGAAAAAAATTGAGCTGTTCATGTTTTTGCTCGGTTTTATCAAGTTTTTCTGCGATCAGATTAATTTGGGTTATTTTATTAATAAATAAGGTCAAATTGAGCATGGGAGTTTGGTCGTAGTTTTTTAAAATAAAATATGACATAAATTCAGATAATAGTAAACAGCCCCCTAAAATTTGAATTAATAACCAAATTGAATTGGAGTTTCCCAAACTCAGATTTTGCTTATTTATTAGGGCCAAAAAAAAACCTCCAGCATCTAAAAGTTATATTAGCAAAATTCAAGCTATTTTTCAATTTTCTAGATTAATTTAAACTTTGGCAAACTCATTGAAAATAGTGGGTAGAATGTTATTTCTCTGCATTCGAGTTGTTCTTTTAATTTTTTCATCAAGTTTTTGAAATCAAAGTTTTTTCATATGTGTACATTCAAGTTTGTTTTCAGTTTTAAGTTAAAAATTAGGAAAAAAACGCAAAAATTACATATTAGATAAATCTGCCTCTAATGGGGTTATTTATTTTTTTAGTTTGTATAATGCTAGAGTTTTTTTATACTTTGAATAAACATGGAGGGTTTGTAAAATATATTACATTGCTTCCATATTTTTTCAAAGGATTTCAGAAAATTTTCACACAACTGCAATTTTTAACTAGGGATGCACCAAATCCAATTTTTTGTATTCAGCTGAATCCCAGAATCCTTTGTGGAAGATTCGGCCAAATACCAAACCTGAACCCGAATCTTAATTTGCATATGCAAATTAGTGGCTGGAAAAGAAAAGGTGGGAGAAATGTTTTTTTACTTTCTTGTTTTGTGACAAAAAGTCACGTGATTTCCCTTCCCACACCTAATTGGCATATGCAATTAGGATTCGGTTCGGCCATGCACAAGGATTCTCCCGATTCCGAATCCTGCTGAAAAAGGCCGAATTCTGAACTGGATCCTGGATTCGGTGCATCCCTAATTTTATACATAATGATTTTTAAAAACACAATCAGATGCAACTTTACACCTTTTTTTTAAAAAAACTACAAATATGAAAATATTATGGGGCAGATTTGCTAAAGGGCATAGTGGCAGTCTATAGCAAAAATTCGCCCGAAATCCCATTCGTAGGGACATTGCCAATTTACTAACAGTCGTAGAAGACAATTCGCTAGCAAAAGAGTACATCACTAAGGAAGTTTTGCACCAGGAAATGATTGAATTTTACAGAATGTTACTTTCGCCAGCAGTGTCGGACTGGACCGGGAAAAAACCTGGTGGGCCCCGACTCTTGTGAACCCCGCAGGCCCAGATCCTAACCTTCTTTCTGCAGCGACTGCCCGACGAAGGGCAAAAACAGTTCCGCACCTTCTTCCTGTATTGCTCGACAAAGGGTAAAAACATTGTGTGTGTGCACACACGTGGAGCGCATGCGCACGCAGCGCAGAGTGCCAGCTCAGAAAGGTAGGACGGAGGGGGGCCCTTGGACAACAGCCCCGGTGGGCCTCAGGCCCCCAGTCCAACCCTGTTCACCAGAGTTTCCTTCGCAGCTCAGACCAGGCGAACTGATAAGATGAAGCTACATCCTCCTCAATCTTATGCCAGTGACATCATATCCTGTATGCTGGAAAGTCATTTTAAAGTGGGATTGTTATATTGTAACTATTAACATTTTTTGTTTTAATATTTTTTTTAACTGTTTGAGGGGCATGCCACATTTGTTTTAGAGTGGGCTCATGTCTAGGGCATTAGAGAATCTCTTTTGTCTTTATTTTGCTTCCTTGGACATTTGTAATAATAAGTGGCCACTTCAAGCATTTGCACCAACATCTCTAATAAAGTCATACAGTATATACGACCTATATTTACCCGCCCTATCCAAATTGACCTAAGCGTAAAAGGACTAACAAAGTTTCGGCAGAAACTAACGTATATGAAAGTTCGTTATGAAATGCTCGCGCTGACAAATTAACGCTAGTGAAAGTTCGCTGCAGAAATGCAACTTTGCATTTTAGTGAATTTCCGTAGTGGTAGCAAATTTGCGCCTGATAAAGTGGCGCAAAGTGTGGCAGAGCCTCCGCAGGCGAAAATTCGCTCTTTAGTGAATTTACCCCTAAATTTCAACAACATATTCCACGGCCATGTGCTGACGAGGCCCTAACCCAACACAGCTTGCAGTTCAAATCTTTATTTATAATAAATATACATACATTTATAATGGAACAGCTGGAAACTACAATTTTTATTAAATTGTTTCCCAAAGAACTGCTTATTAAATGCAACTTTTCCAGAAAATGTTTTTTTTTTAAAGATGCAGTGATATTTTCAATTTAAATAGTTATAGACTTTCTTTTTAATGAAGGACAAATAATTTTGACAGTAAAATAAAACAGGGTTGAAAAATGTTTTCATCTTTTCCAGCCTTTATGGACAACTTTACAAGATTTATATGGAGCTCCCACGCCACTGAGTAATGTAAAAGCACTTAACCAGTGATATCTCCTCAGACCTTTTACGACTTACCCTGTGTATGCTTCTCTAAACAACCTCAATGGACGATGGAATAAAAAAATAATTCTGGATTATCTTAATTAGTTTTATTCCTGTTCAGCAATAATAAGATTTTTTTTCTCACATAAATTTTCAGGGACAGCAAGATGACTCCTTTACTAAAGAGGCGCTGAACTGATGTTTATAAAAAATAAAAATAATACCTTGACCACAAATCACTATTTTTACCCACCGCTAAGTGCAATGAACACTACTTGTAGCTGGAGTCAAAATATGTTAGGGTAAGGTCAAACTGGGCATTTTGAGGAGATTTAGTCGCCTGGCGACTAATCACCTCGTCTTTGTGGTGACCAATCTCCCCAAACGCCTTCCCTTTATTGTGTAAGAGGGTAATTTTCCCATTGTCAAGATTACAATCAAATGCAAGGCTGATGGAGGTCAGATTATGGGGTCTTTATATATTCTTTTATTCTAAGCTACATAAGTGCTCCTTGACTATATTTGGATTCGGATATATATGTTGCTTTAGTAGCACCTGGGCAAAGATTTTTGGTTGCAGGATCAAACACCAGGAAAGCATACCTCCCAACATTTTGGAAATAAAAAAGGGACAAAGAAGTCGCCGCACAAAGCGTGGTGATTTTTGTGGCCACGCCCATTTTTGTGACCACACCCCTAATTACCATGTTCATTTTACAAAATTTGGCAGGTTATGAAAGTTTGAACATATATCTGTGTTTTTTTTCCAGTTATTATAGTTTTGCTAATGAAGGTGAATTGCACTTTAGGACAAGGCCAGACATGGCGTTTTTACGTTGCTTTTTTAAAAAAGCTCCATCGGGCATAAATACGCCACTGAAACCACACGCGACCGTCAACATGGGTTTTTTATTAGTTTTTCGCACTTCTCATTGTTCTCGTTCCCTATAATTCCGCTGGCTAGAAATAGAAAATTAAAAAGCAAATTTAGAAATAGAAAAACTATTTACATGCAAAATGGAGAAGGAATGATCGTCAATACATAACGTAATTACGTCACCGGCCCTTCATTCATCTCGTGAGAATTTGGACGCCATATTTAAAATACGTTGCGTATTTACGTAAAGTGTGGTTTCAAACTTGCAGATCCCATAGAGTCTATTGATTCAGTAGTTTCTTGACTTATTGGCGTTTCTGCTAAAAAATGCCAATACTGGTGTCCCGTGGCAGATTTCAGCTTGCAAGCGCTCTGTGAGAATTACCATAGTGCGTTTTCCATTAGTTTCAGTGGAAGTGTAGTTTCTGGTAATTTACGCCCGACGGAGCTTTTTAAAAAACGCAATGTAAAAATGCCATGTCTGGCCTTGCCCTAAAGCTGTGAGTCTAACTTTTCCCAAGGCACCTGTTATCTTATATTGATACAATTACTTATTTGCTTATCTTGAAATTGTTACAAAATTATTGTATCTGCTGCACTGGCTTTTATGGGCTCTCTGCCAAAAGCCAATTAAGTTAGAAACTTTGTTTCTTTTTCTGGCTGTTCAGTGCAGAGAAAAACGGGACTTTCCAGTACAAACGAGGGACTGCAGGTTGAACTATCAAAAGAGGGACTGTCCCTCTAAAAACAGGACAGTTGGGAGGTATGAGGAAAGAAACCCGGTGGGCCACAGCCCTCGTAGCCCCAAACCCGCACCCTGCTGCGAACGGCTCTCCACCCTGATCGTAGCTTCAAGGAGAAAGTAAAATGTATGTGACATGAGGGGGGTGGAGGATGACGGGCAGGTTTAACAAGTAGAGGAGTTAGTGACTGATTGGTTTGGTTGTTTTGTTGTCATTGAGTGAACCTACCAGTACAGTTATTGTATATACAGGTATGGGACCTGTTATCCAGAATGCTCAGCACCTGGGGTTTTCCGGATAAAGGTTCTTTACACAATTTGGATCTCATACTTTACTAATATATCATTTAAACATTTAAGGGGCAGATATATCAAGGGTCGAATTTCGAATTCATCGCCGTTTTTTAAAACACCCATACACTCCCATGAACTCAAAATGAACTTATTAATAAGTTCGAATTTTTTAAACTCTGGTAAATATTAACAATCCGAAAATTTGAATCAAATTCGTATCGGATTCGATTCAAGTTTTTTTTCAGGAAGGCTGCAAACGTGACCAAAGTGATCCCTGGACGTCTCCCATTGACTTATACAGCAATCCGGCAGGTTTTAGGTGGCAAATAGTCAAACACAAGTTCTGAAAGGGCCAGTGTATGATAAATTTCGAAAATCAAATTCCAATTCTTTTTAAAACTCAAATCTAATTTTAACAATTCCCTAGTCAAATTTCATAGTTTTGGGCATAAATCAATTCAACCCTTGATAAAACTGCCCATAAATAAACAAATAGGGTTGATTTGCCCCCAATAAGGATTATAGCTTACTTGGGATCAAGTACAAGGTACAGATATGGGATCCTTTATCCGGAAACTCATTATCCACAAAGCTCCGAATTACGGAAAGGCTGTCTCCGATAGACTCCATTTTATCCAAATAATCCACATTTTTAAAAATGATTTCCTTTTTCTCTGTAATAATAAAACAGTAGCTTGTACTTGATCCCAACTAAGATATAATTAATCCTTATTGGAAGCAGAACCAGACTATTGAGTTTATTTAATGTTTACATGATTTTCTAGTAGACTTAAGGCATGAAGATCAAAATTATCCTGGAAAACTCCAGGTCCTGAGCATTCTGGATAACAGGTCCCATACCTGTTTTGTTATTACAGAGAAAAAGGGAATAATTTTTAGAAATTAGAATGTTTTGCTTATAATGGAGTCTATAGGATATGGCCTTTCCATAATTCAGAACTTTCTGTATATATATATATATATATATATATATATATATATATATATATATATATATATATATATATATTAAATCTCCTAGATCTCCTGAAAAAAAGAAAAAAGAGAGTGTTATCTTTGGGGGGAGAAAGACCATACCTGCTTTTATTTAGCATGATCTCTTCCAAAGACACCATTAAGCGGGGGTTGGGAGGGCAGGCATTAAGGAGGGGGGGCACCTCCACATAATATATAGAAAAAAAGTCCAAAATAATGCCGCTCATCCCTTTTCATTGGGTGCATATGGGTTCGGTCTATTATTTAACCCCAGCACATCAACATATAACCCCCTGGGAAAACCTATTTTTGCACAGTTGCACTGTAACTAGTAAAGAATAGGGATGGGCGATTTTTTTTGCCTTGTTTCGCCACGGAAATGACGCCCATAGACTTGTTGGCGTTGTGCAACAAGCAAAAAAAAACGGCCATAGACTTTAATGCGCGTCGGCGACATTTTGCTGGTAGCGATTTTTTTTCGAAACAAAACGGGTCAAATTCGCCCATCCCTAGTAAAGAAGACACTTTTAGTTACAAAGTTGGTACAAAATATGCATAAGCTGACGTGCCCCGTCAAGGCAGTGTCCATGCGTCAGTCCTATCCTATATATATAAAATATTGGAGGGCACCTGAAATTATTGGGGTAATCCCAGCTCTCCCATTCACTATCGCAGCAGAGTCCATTTCTGCCGTCCTTTTCTTTGCCTCTGGAACAAACAACCACCAGCTCTTGCCTCTACGAAGATAACATACTGTCGTTCGGATTTCATAGTGTATTCCTCTCAATTAGCCACAACTTTCACAGGTCACTCCATGATTGCGGACCCCAAAAGGGGCAGAACTTACCAGAATGTGGGTGGGGTTAGCATGTGCTAAATTGGCCAATCAGTCTCAGATATTGAAAGGTATGTATATTGTTGCATCATGAACAATTCAGTTTCTCATAGAAAACAATTTTTTTTTACCCTAGTAGGAAGCAACCAGTTTGGTCATAAATGGATATTTTGTGTGATCGTCTCCTTTGAGGGATATGTCAGATGTGGCATTTTGCCCCATGTTTTAGGAAACATTTGCCTAAGACAGTACATTTTAGGGATCCTGAGCTGAGGTCTATTTGTGACACTTCTCATTACAGTCAACGTGACAATTCCCATGTGTGCCATAGTCAT